>NW_028321901.1:12532854-12852942 GCF_036245765.1 Copidosoma floridanum | reverse complement strand
CTGTATCAACAAAACTATACCGCTGAGCCCTTTTAAATTGAAACCACAGTTGCTTTATAATATAAATTATATCATACTATTTTTACGAAACATTGTAAGAAGCGTTTTAGAGATATAAGCAATTTCGTTCACAAATCGACCCCCAATCCGGCGCTTTCCTATACCTCCTGTGTTAAAAGTTCAACATTAAAACTTTAATATCTCCAAAACTATACTGCTAAGCCTCTTCAAATGTTGGCTCATGATAAATAATAGCAATCTTAAGGCACACAAAATTTTAGAAAAATCGTAAGAAAAGTGTTTTTGATTGACTTTTACCTTAAGACATTATAACATCATCTTATGTTATTTTATGTAGTTTTGTTAAATTTGTTGTATTTTTTAATATTTTAATGATAATAATAATTCTGTTTTCATCGTTTTGTTGAAAAAAGAAATTGTGAAATATGGTGAAGAAGTATCATATAGGGTTTACTTTTCATTCCTATTAATGCATGTTGAATTAAAATAGCAAAACAAAAATGTTTTAAAAATATTCATGTGAACTTTATTTAGTTCCATACTTTTGAAAACACAAAACTTATTTTTACAATAAAAAAACTGTCAACAAGTAATGCTTCTCAATCATTTATATTATTTAAAAATTGTGCAAATTGTATCACTTCAGTATGCTGAAATTAAATGAGATTAAGATCTTTTTAATACTACTATACAAAGTAAATACATACATATTTATACACATATTTAACAATTTTTAAGGTACTATTAATGAAGATACAAGACTCATGACAGCGACAATAATAATTTTCAAGAAGCATCGATCAAATACTATGTTTTTGTTCTCAGACTCACATTTTTAAATTGTTTTTACTAAAAACATTATTGATACCTGCTTTACTACTCTCCTTAAATATACCTATGTGTATAAACATAAAATTAAATTTCATTAATGGAAACGGTGAATATTCGTAGGAAGCGCAAGTGGTAAAAATTGTTTGTGATGTATAACATATTTATTGAAGATAGTTTGTGTATCACTATTCTGCCCTAAAAATGTTGTTAATACTGCTTGTAATAAAAATAAAAATTAAGATTTCTTATCCCATACATTTTTATATTCTTAAAGAAAATGGTATTCCTGTTTTAGTTTAAATAACCTTACATTCACGAGTCCCTGGTAGCACAATCTTACGCACTGGCAGTGTGTAAGTCTGCACCTGGTCTGCTTCCGGGATCTTGTGTAATTCTGATGCATGGCGAGTGCATAAGATGCTTTGTGGCAGATTTGCGCAAGGTTTGCATGCAGGTGAGTGCGCAAGACTCTTGCGTAAGAAGTGCATAAATCTGACGGCCAATCGAGTGCGTGATTATTTTTATTCGATGCACTCCTCCTTGTTGCAGAATTTTGCAGAATTCTTAGGAGACAATAATTAACACAAGCTGTTTTGATCATAGTATTAACTTGTTTTTCTTGTAATGACATAATTCTTACGATTTTTCTGGTATAGAAATTGCAAAGAAATTTTTCAAGTGAGATTTTAACATCAGAAATTTCTTGAGATTTTTCAATATGGTTGTAAGAGACATTTCTGTTTGTGCATTGACATTTTTTTTATGTACAATCGGCACCTCAAGATTACAAATTACCTTTATATAAAAAAATCTTAGGAAAATATTATAAATACACTAGTTTAGCTAACTCATTAAGGAATTTTCATTGTATCGACAAAAAAAAATTTTTTCTGGAAATCAGTTACCAATGTATTTTATAGTATTAGAAATGAAAATAGTTCATTATTAAAAAATGTATACACATGTGTGCGTATATGTGTATGTGTGTATGTATGTGATCGTTCATGTCTCAGAGCCCTGTGGTCCGATTGCAATAATTTCGGGTTGAAACTTATTGTTTTTGCATACTTATACAGGCTCGAAAAAGAAATTTTAGTTTTGTACCTTATCAAGGTTGATGCAGTTCGTTTTCGATTTTTAACACGGTTTTTTAAAACATTTTTTTTTAATTTTAAAATTATTTTAATTTATTGAGTATAGAATCAACACCATTTTGTATTTTCAATCTCTTTGAAACGTTTTTTAATTACTTTTAATGTGTGCAATACGAAAGTTTCAAGATTTGTTGATATGTCAGGAAAACAACTATAGATAACAAAAAACCGTATTTACACTTCCCTCTGATAAAATTTGAATCAAAAGGATTGAAATAATAAAGTGGCACAAAAAAAATAGATGTATTAGATTGTAAACATAAATAAAATATGTACTATAATGAAATCACTAGTTAAAAAATTAATCCAAATATAATGCAAAATAAAATATTCAGCGGGTATCATGGCAGAAGTGAGGTGCAAATATAAATATTTGGGATGGGGGTGTAAGTGCTTCTGACAACGAATACACCCTATAAACATATTGGATAAAACAAGTAAATTGTTTCTTACTTGGCAGTGTGATTAGAAAGGCCAAAATATCGTGACAGAGGGTGTTTAAAATAACCAGCTGAGAAAACTGTATCATTAAATAGAGAAACAGATGTACGTGTACACAACGACAGTTACCAGAGCTTAGGATTTTGAATAACTTACCAACACAAACAGTAAGGTAAAGTGGGGTAAAGTGGGACGCTTTTTTAAGGAAAAAATATTTATTCCTAAGTTTCACCAATGCTAATTCTTTACCTTCACCTAAATTTCTTTTTAAATTGAAAATATAGGTCTTTACTTTAGAAAACAATATTTATTGACTGTGCTTATCATTATCCGTTTAATTAAATGATTTTTCAAATAAGTCGTGAAATCTGCAGTAGTGGGGGACATAGTCTTTGAGGATTACGGCAGTAGTAGGACACTGTACATGGTAGTAGTAGGACAATATATGATAATGTTATTTGCATATGTAAAAACACAATTTTTTATTTATTAGAGGTGAATTATCACTCTTGAGAGTATATAAATATTAAAAATAATAGATTAATAAGGATTTCTCTTTTATATATATTTTTTTCAACGATCTTACTAATATATAAAGCAAAGTCACTAAAACCGTTGTAATCGCTAACCGCGAAAACTACTGAACCGATTTTGCTGAAATTTTGCACACTGATTCATGATACTTCCTAGATAGTTTTAGTATAGTTTTTATCTTAAAAAATTTAATAAGAATAGCAATAAATGAGCTTAAAGTTTTGCAAAATTACGCCAGCTTTTCACTTTAGTTCAGTAAAATCCGCTAGGTGGCGTCGACATAAAATCGAAGCTACCTGCAACATAATTAAATAAGTGTGGTTATAATAGGCCGGAGCGTATCGTTAGCTGTATAGTCGAGCTTCGGCAGCTCATCAAGCTGTTCAGAGAAAGCTGGTGATAGTCCTGCAGCTGGGTATCCCGAGGGGTATCCCGGTTACGGACGACACTCTTCTCTAAGGGGGAAGGAACCCAAGTGTCCTTTCACCCTGAATCTCGACGAGTGCGATCAAAGAAAATTAAATTAATTCCAACCGATGCCGTCTCTGCCAGAATACCAGGAGATACATCTAGCCAGAGTATAATCTGCACCAACTCTTCAGAGTTGTGTGGCAGTCCCACCATCCCATCTGGTGTAGTTAAAGAATTTGTGGCTACAAATGGAAGCAAGGAAAAACAGCTCTGATAGGCACGGGAAGCCACAACGGCTACCTTCTTGGTAGTCGCGTCCCCAACGCGCTTACCCACATGTTCCCGTCTAAAGATGAGCAATTGAGCAGTTGGTTATCCGAAGAACGACCTGAGACGAGATATTCTTTGGTCAGCGGCGTACCTCCCTCCATCACAGTCTCCGTACATCGAGACTCCCAGGGTAAGAATCAAGCAACCCGTAGCCAGCTCTTCATCATCAGGAATAATAATAAAGAATAGCCTGGAAGTTTCACCACTGGCGCTTTTTAGGGCCATTATAAGTATTTATGTTCCCTACTTAACCATCAATTTCATCAGTTCTTTTTAGGGGCCACCTAAGTGTAAACTACCTTGCCAACAAATACATTTTTACTACCATTTCCGGAAGCGATTCGTCGACTAAAAGACTATATTAACTAAAGACAGGCACTATTAAACCAAGTCAGCCATTTACTGGCAGACGTCACCTGCGGAGTTGTTCTTCGCAAGGCTGGAAAACCCGGTGACCGACGACCCTATATTACCCTCTTGACTCTAAGCATTTAACCAGGAATCACTGATACTCTTTAAGGTTTGCGCTGGACAAACCTATAACAGCTATGAAGGAAAAAAAACTTGAGCCAACGGGACAGCCTCCACTGGACAAGTATCACTAACCAATCTCCCCATCTAAGATCACCAAAACAACTGAATCTGCAAATAAAAAAGGTGCTTTAGACACCAACGTCTTCGACGTTATACCGGAAGACGTTGGGAAAGAGCACTACAACTAGCTCCAAATCTTCGGACTTTGTAATTTTTCTCTCGATCACTCTGGGTCTTCAACAGCAGGCCAGAGAATATCACCCTTAGGTATCCAGACAGTCACAATTGCTGTTAACTGCAGTCAAGAAAGAGTTAACTTAAGAAGCTCACCGGTCTTTTTTAGGGCCATCGGACGTCAAACTACCTAGCCAACAAATGTATTAAAATTAACAAAGTTGACAGAAAATAGCCTTTAGGGGTCACAAAAATTTTGAGCATACCAAAAGTCGCAAGAGGGTGGATTGGAAAGAAAACCTCAAATGTATCTAATGAATACAATTTGAGGCGTCAAGAAACTGACGCAGAAAATTTATCGAGATTGAAACAGCAGCGTCAAAATCGTCAACTTAAGAGTCCATTACGTGAGAGATCAGCTTTTCATTGTACCCTCACAGCAATCTCTGAAATCTTTAAAGATCCTACTTCAGATTTTTAAATAAGTAGAAAATGTATTTCTGTTTTTGTGACAATAAAAATGTTGGGTTTAAGGTCCAGGACTTTGTTGCTCTGGTAATAAAATTGTGAGATATGAGAAAAAACAATTTTTTTTTAATATAAATTTTTTGGGGGTTTTAAATCTTAACAGCTTTAAAAAATAGCCCTTTTCGTGAATTACACAGAAGAAACCAAATCAACAACTTCTTATAGCCATCGATTATTTTATGGTATAAAGAACGCACGGTACTTTTCAGCATAATTTTTTTTTTGAATTTGTACACCTTATTATTTGACCAAATAAACTATATGGATTCCGAAAAAATATGTTTTTAATAAGAAGATTTTTATTCTGAGATGTATCGGGAATATGTGTAAAATTTTCTAACTAAAAATGTTTCACATTACGTGTCAACACACTACGGTGTTTTATTTAGTAAGTCTCGGGCGAAGCCGAGACGGGGGGCTGCTAGTATCACATAATCCCTACTTACTATGTCCGTTAATAATAAAGGAAAAAATATTGTCTAATACAACATAAACTAAATAATATAATTAATAATAATACAAACTAAGAAAATTATAATAGTGAACACAAGTTTAAAATAAATATTAGTTTCTAAGGTCTTAAAATTTTTCTTTTTTTCTTTTTGTTTTGCTCTGCAATTAATGAACTTCACACGCATTTAATGCTTTTTCATTGTCTTCTAGTTTAGATGAACATTTTTTTACTTTCTGTATTATTGAGTCATTATTCGTGTTCTGATTTTGTTATTTAGGAATTTTTTTTTATTTTTTCATTTTCAAGTTTTTTTTTTTTTTTGTTCCTAACAGCTTTTTAACTCTCTTGAAACGTCTTGTTTAAATTATTGTCGTACTCTTTAGCGTTCTTATTTCGTCTTTTTTTTGTTTATTAACTAAAACTTACTGTTATAAATCAATTAAAATTTTTATAATGACATTGCAAACAAGTGTTAAGCTACAAAGTGCTAAAAAGGACGGGAAGTCGAAAAATACTGTTACATATTTTTTATAAGAAACAAGTACAAACCCACGATTTTTGCACTTTTTCGCAAGGATTTTGCCCACTGCCCTGCATGCAAATCTGCCGCAATCAGGAGTGCGTCGAGTCGAGACAAATAATGCACTCGACTGATCATCAGATTTGTGCACTTCTTACGCAAAAGTCTTGCTCACCTGTCATGCATCAGAATAACGTAAGATCTTGGTAGCAGAGTAGGTGCAGATTTACACAATTTTGCTGTCGATTTGAATCTTGTGCAAGAAGTACGTAAGAATTGCAAAGACTCTGCTACCAGGGGTTTTCCTTAAAAAAGCAGAGTAATAATATTTTGACCTTATGAACACCTTTTCAAGCAATATCACACACTAAACAAAAAATTTTCGGTCTATTATAGATGTATAAGATGTTCCAAAAAATAAAAACTAACAATTGAATAAGTCAGTTAATTGGGAAAAAAATGGAAATATCTGTATGTCTAAAGCCCGATAAATCTAGGTCAAAAACTAATGGTCTAGCTGACGGTGCTGGACTGGTGATCTTATAGCGTTAGCATAAGCAGTTCCGTATACTCTTTATATTTTTTAATTATTTGATGTCGATTATTCAACTTTTATAGTCAATAGTATCATATATTACGGGTGAAATTAATACCTTCGTTCGACACACAAAATGTAAACCTACAGTAAATGTAAATGTAAATATTCAGGTGACTCGTCATGTTATTTGTCAGGTGACATGTCAGGTCAAAAGTCGTGCCAATTTACCATGTAGAAGTGTCATGTAGAATTGTCATGTGAAAGTGTCATTTTTATAAGCTAAGTGGATTTTTACAAGCTAGATTTTCCGCGATTCAAAAATGAAAAAGTAAAACTTGTACTTCTAACTGCTTAAAAGCTGTGAGAATAGCTAATGTAAATAGTAAAAGAAAAGCATCTCTAAGCTCCAGTAAAGGGATTTGAACCTGGTCCGAATCATTGGTAGTCGAGTGTCTTTACCACTTGACCAGAATGAATTAGACACTAGCGACATAATTTACGTTCGTATTAGGTACATCTAAAACTAATGTTTGTTTTATGATTTCGTGAATAACATTTACCGCCTTAGTTACCTAATTAATAATTAACTTTTTGTAAATTGACATTTTACATTGTTTCATGTCTCTAAATGCGTTCGTCAACAGTAAATCTATTAGTAATTGATTTTACAACTTCTGTTCGTTCACAGATTTTACTTAAAATTAAGATACTTCACTTTCCAAGGGAGAAAAGTCTAATTTTTAAAATGTTATGAATTTGTTTTAACTGCTACAACAAAGTTGTGTATTACCTTTTTATCTTTAATACTTTTTAAATAATTATAAAAGTTTATTTAGTGCTATAGTTATGCTGCACTGCAAAAAGCAAATGATTCACAGTTTTGGTACTGAAGATTAAATTTTAATAAATTCACCCTACTGAGAATATTCAGGTGACTTGTCATGTTATTTGTCAGGTGACATGTAAGGTCAAAAGTCGTGCCAATTTACCATATAGAAGTGTCATGTAGAATTGTCATGTATAAAAGTGTCATATGGATTTTTATAAGCTAGATTCTCGGTAATTCATAAATGAAAAAGTAAAACTTGTACTTCTAACTGCTTAAAGGCTGTTAGAATAGCTAATATAAATAGTATGAAAAAAAGCATCCAGTCAAGAGTTTTGAACCTGGTCCGGATTTTTGGTAGTCGACTTTCTTTAGCACTTGGCCAGAATGGATTAGACACTTGGGGCAGAATTTACGTCATTATGAGGTACATCTAAAACTAACGTTTATTTTCTGATTTCGTAAATAACATTTACCGCCTTAGTTACCTAATTAATAATTAACTTTTTGTAATTGTACATTTTACATTGTTTCGTGTCTCTTAATACGTTCGTCAACAGTAAATTTAGTAATTGATTTTACAACTACCTTTCGTTCACGGATTTTACTTAAACTTTACATATACTTTTAATTCCAAAGAAAAATAGTCTATTTATAAAAGTGTAATAGATTTGTTGTAATTGCTACGACAAAGATGTGGATTACCTGTTCCTTTTTAATACTTTTATGTGCGTATCGAATCCAAGCAGAAAAACAACTAATTTTTCACTCATTTGTACAGTACTCAGATAAATTATATAAATTCCTGCAACGCAAGCTTATACATGAAGTAAGGTTTTTTCGAAAACTATTAGATTCAAACAAAAATTTGAAAACTGTTATCTTAACTAGAATTGGAAATTGTAAAAAGCATTATCTTAAAGACATTTTTGTTGGTATTCGATACGCACATTAGAGTATTGAAGAGAAAAAGTTAATACACAACTTTATTGTAGCAGTTAAAACAAATTTATTACATTTTAAAAATTAGTCTTTTTTCCCTTGGAAAGTGAAGTATCTGTAAAGTTTAAGTAAAATCCGTGAACGAAAAGTATTTGTAAAATCAATTACTAAATTTACTGTTGACAAAGGTATTAAGAGACACGAAACAATGTAAAATGTACATTTACAAAAAGTTAATTATCAATTAGGTTACTAAGGTGGTAAGGTAAAATGGGGTATAGTGGGACACTTTTTTAAGCAAAAAATATTTATTTTTTATTTTTGAAGTTCCACCAATGCTAATTCACATAAATTTTTTTTTAAATTGAAAATATAGGTCTTTATTTTAGAAAACAATATTGATTGGCTGTGCTTATCATTATCCGTTTAATTAAATGATTTTTCAAATAAGTCGTGAAATCTGCAGTAGTGGGACATAGTCTTTGAGGATTACGGCAGTAGTAGGACACTGTACGTGGTAGTAGTGGGACAGTTAGTATATGATAATGTTATTTGCATATGTAAAAACACAATTTTTTATTTATAAGAGGTGAATTATCACTCTTGAGAGTATATAAATATTAAAAATAATAGATTAATAGGGATTTCTCTTTTATATATATTTTTTTCAACGAAATCACATAATCCCTACTTACTATGTCCGTTAATAATAAAGGAAAAAATATTGTCTAATATAACATAAATTAAATAATATAATTATTAATAATACAAACTACGAAAATAATAATAACGAACAAAAGTTTAAAACAAATATTAGTTTTTTAAGTCTTACAATTTTTCTTTTTTTCTTTTTACTTTGCTTTGCAATAAATAAACTTTACACGCACTTAATGCTTTTTTATTGTCTTCTAGTTTAGATAAACATTTTTTATTCCCTGTACTATTGAGTTATCATTCGCATTCCAGTTATCTTATTTAAAAATTTTTTGTTTGTTTTTAAGTTTCAAGTTAATTTCTATTTTTGTTCCTAACAGTTTTTTTACTCTCTTGAAACTTCTTGTTTAAATTTTTGTCGTACCCTTTAGCGTTTTTATTTCTTCTTTTTCTTGGTTATTAACTAAAACCTACTGCTTTTTTAATATTTTTTTTTTTTTTTTTTTTTTTTCAAGTAATGTACCGAATTATTAACAACTGCCACGGGTCGGTTTTCCTTAGCTGCTTCCTTCTAGATCCTAAAATTAAGATTGGTTACTGAAAATGTATTTTTTAAAGGAGAATTATTTGATTCTTCTGTGGAGATATGAAGCAAGTTTTGAAATACCAAATACAAATATTATGTGAGTAAACTAATACCTATATTTTTCTGTTGACAATTTCCAGAGGTATTGATTTTGTACAGTTTTTTTTTCAATATTAGTATGATGAAAGTTAATCATTGAAAATATATATCATTTTCTGCAAAGTTGATTTTTTTGACAGAAGTGCCCCCGAGAGACCTGATGTTGTAGATGTCGTGAGATCTGACATCTGACGCATCCAGGTACACCGTGACCAATGACCAGGTTCAGTCACCTTTGGTCATGTAATAGACACGACGGGCAGAAGGTACTTTTTCCTGGATCATATCCAGGATTTCAGCTTCCGTGTAGCCAATATTGACTCCATGGATGACGACTATCATTTCACGGTCTTCGTGAAGCTGATGGGTGGTGAACTCGACCTTTTTCTCGTCAAGGTCGTGGACGATTCGTCAAAAGCCGTCGACGTTGTCGGGGTACACGCGTGTACCTTCGAAGGTCGTAATAACGCGGCGGACGGGGATATTCTCCGCGATGAGGGCTTTGTTTATCTTCGGCCATAATTTTTGGTCCAAGATAGTGATCGGTGGAGGCGCCTTCTTTTTGGGGGCGCTGTTGACTTTTTCCGTGTCAAATTGGGCTTGGTCCTCAAGATGACCGTCGAAAGCGTTTTTTCCTGTCTGGGGAGAGCTGAGTGGTGGCACTTGGTTTGGGGATTTTTCAATCTCCATGTCGGAGAAGTTGGCTGCGGAATTTTTCGCGTCAGGATCATGCGTGCGCCGTTTTTTCTGGGGTGGCTTTATACTTGGGGAATTCGCAGGGGTGTTTACCGTTATTGGTAGGGTGGGGAATTGCTCATCTTTCTCTGGGGAAGAATTTTTGAGGTTCAGGGGGTCAAGATTTTCTGGTGACGGATTTACAAGGCCCGGGCCTTTTATAAGCGGAATTTGCGCTGTAAGGGAGGACTTTGCAAGGAGTGCTACGATGGTTGCATCTTTCTTCTCGTTGGAGCGCTTAAGCACGTTAAGTTGCTGAATGGAATTTTCCAGCTGAACAGAGTACTCACTCACAATTTTCTCCAAGTACTCGATCCGTCGTTTCTGGTTGTCGAGTTCCTTGGCAATTTCAAGGGGCACCGCTGTGTCCTGGGAGAGCGGGCTGCGTTCCCGCTGAGAGTTGCGTCGGTTGACGCGGAGGTCTTGGCTCTTTAGCTTAAGGGATTGCTGGTCCATTGGCCGGCTGTCTGTTATGTTAGACAATTCGGGGAACTGTGCACTATTGTCACCTGCACTAGCACTGTCACTTGCACTATTTTGTGCGAACATCTCGGAAAATGAGGAGTCTGTTTCTTCCAACAGCGCGTCGAAAAAGTTAGTCACACTGGCATTAAACTGTGGATTATCCACAGTGTTCATTGTTTGGCTGTGCCTTAGTGAAGGGCTAGCCAATTAGGCTAACCCTGAGGGCGGCATGTACGTGGGTGTAGGATTTAGCGGAAACACAGTCGCATGGAGCGACTAAGTGGCAGTTACGAAGACAGAAATAGAGGTAGCCCTGAAAACGGCCGCTTAGAGAAAACTCAAGTCTGAGTAAGAGCGGTGCGTAACGGGCCTGAGCAGAAAGCGTGCGTTTGGTACGAGCGCTCAAGCAAGACTGCAAATGCAAGATCGTGTACAAGTTCTGACATAAGTTCTATTTAAAGAACTTATATAAGAACTTACATAAATATATATGTAAAAGAAATTACGTAACAAATCACATAAGAATTTGTGTAAGAACTTATGACAAATTTTTAGCTGGGATAGCTCTAATATAAATATTGCAGTTTCCATTAAATTGTACAAATTATTATTTACATAAATATTGTAAGAATTTTAACAAATTATCTGCATAAGCAATCTAAAATAAAATATAATAGATGAATGTTTGATGCAGCTGCTCTCTGGATTATGATAATAATACAAAGTGCTTAATTGTTTTACGACTATTGCCAAAAACATAAAATATGATGATTCAAAGGGTACACAGTAGTTAGCTTCAAGGGAGTGAGCAGCAGAACTCGGGACAGTAGCTGATTGGCTGTCATGACCCATAAGATTAACACAGGACTCCACTCGTTGTGTGTTACAAATTATATATATATATATATATATATATATATATATATCCATGTATTATATAGTTGTATTAACGAAAGTGAGTCTCGGCCCCCCCCGCGCCCCCTCAGCTCCCCCTGGATTCACATAGTTATTTGCTTGTTTTAACGTTATTTTTTATCAAATTATATTTGAGTAATCTCCCCCCTGCTTCCCCTCAGCTCCCCCTCGCTCTCCCTCTACTTCCCCAAAAAAATACTTATTTATTTAATGTTTTACCATCATAAATGTTAAAAAATATATGTAACTTAGTACCCAAGTCATACCTCGTTTTAAGGGTTTTTACAAGTCACTAATCATAGGTCTCCCTCTGTCTATTGGCTTCCCCTTGTACTTACTATATGTCTCTGAAGTACCATTATTTGTTTAACTTAATTGAACTTTTACATTTCAAATCTCTTTCTGTTCCATGTGTACTTAACCCAAATATAAAATTCTTGATTACCTGAGGACTTTATTCACAAGAAGACAGAATTCAGGAGATGATATAATTAAATAGACAAACACAATTAAGCTTTTGAAACAACAATTTATTCTATTAGCTTAATGTTGTGACATTTCATGTATCGTTTTAACCTATCTGTTCTTTTCAAACCCTTTCCACATTTTTCACAAATTTCTTTTTCATGGTTTTTATGGATTAACATACGTCTGTTTAAATGTGATGATCTTCAAAGTTACATATTTTTGAATTACTGAAAAATTTCTTGCTAAACAATATTTTTAATTTCTGATTTATTCTCGGATTCAATTTGAATAAAAATTCTTTTTGGATTCTTACGTCTTAATAAAGCAACGTATAATTGTCCGCAAGAGAATAAAGGTTATTTAATATATAATCCTAAGGAATCAAAACTCTGTCCTTGAGATTTGTTGATAAACATAGAACATGCTAATACAAAGGGAAACTGTTTTCTATAGAAGACAAAAGGTAATGATAATGAGGTGCCAGTATTTAATGTTATTCTAGGAATATAAACTTTGCTTTCTATTTTTTCTCCCGTTATTATTTCTGCTTCTATGTTATATTTAAATAATTTTGTTATTTTTAATCTTGTGTCTCTACAGAGACCGTCTGATATACTTAAAGTTCTTATTAACATTACTATAGCATTTATTTTTAGTTTTAATTCGTGTGGTGGAAGACCTTCTCTGATATTACTTAAAAATTTTACTAGGAAATTAAAATTTATGTTATCATATGTTTTATCAACTCCTTTTTGAGTCACGTTTTCTGTTGTTGTGAACTAATTATCAGCCTGCATTGATAAATACACGAGTAATGTCGTTATTTTGTCTACTTAATCTGTTAGTGGGGGGTAGGCGCACGGAGCGCGCAGGGGGGCATCGGCCCCACTAGTGTATATACATATTATATATATGCCTTGCAGATTTTGCAACAAGCAGCGTAGATTCTGTTGCTCTCTTCCTTGAAGCTCACTAGTATGCAGTAGCTATTTTATATACATACTAATGACATAACTTAATTGCCATGCTCTATTTCTCAGTATTGTGTGTTTCGGATACACTTAGTTTTGTTAGTAAAGTCCTGCGGAAATGGTTTATCTCTCAAACCTTGGTTTAATAAGCAGTAATGAATTTATTATACGCTAAATTCAGCTACATATTCGTTTGAAAATATTAGGTTTTTTTATATAATCGTGAAAACTATGTAGTATACCGGGTAAAAGTCAAAAACAAAGTATTGGTTATGGATTTTGAAAATGTCGGTAACGTGATCTGTGAATAAAATAAATCTGATAGTAGTCTATTTCACTTTGCACTTACTGATAGTTATGAATGTTAGATTAAATTCTTTAAATTGAACAAAGTATGTACGTGGCATTGTTTATTGTTAAAACATTTTTTTTTGTATTGTCCGCGACCAAAATGAGCTAAAATTTTTCTGGCTCTGCTGTATTTGCCGAGGAAAAATTTTTAACGACAACTTTCTTGTATTCTGAAAAATAGTAGCGTTACGCACTCTTATAAAATCTTATTATAACTGAGATAAAGGGGCTCTTAATGAGAATTTTACTTTATTCTCACATTTATATCATATTCTTACAGTTAACATACGTAAAACTTACTGTCCGAGTCGATAATCCAAAATTAAACGAAGATAAAATGCATTTTTTATCGTTACAGAACAGCGTTATGGGCTTTTAGCAAAAAAAAGGAGCGCTACGCACTCTTATACATTCGTTGAAAATCGAGATTTTGACGCTATAAATAAAAACTAAACGTCACTCTTGCACTACTATCATATAAAAACAACTATATTTTAACCTTAACTTTCGAGTCGATAACCGAACGCTTCAAAAAGTTTCATCACATTCCTTAGCATCACAGGCTCTTAGTTATTATTTTGGGAAGATAGAATCTTTAAATTTTCCAGCTTGTACTACTAACTTATTAGAATGAACAAATTGGAAAAATCTCTTGCAGCATCCTTGACCTTTACAGAATACAATACGTTCCAATTGGAATGCTCAAACTCAATTTCTTGCATTCATGAGAGCATTTTCCGTTTAAAAATTAAATTTATGAGATTTTGGTCTCACAACCTAAATAGTATCCAAGTCTGGGGTACAATTTTGTTTGGCTACCTTAAATACGTGAAAATGTTGTTTACCTCAATAACTCTAAGGTCCCATGCCGTAGAAAAACTAAAAACTCCATATTTTTCTTTGAGGTGTCGTCAAAACTGTAAATTTACGAGTGAGATACGAGCCCGCAACGCTTATTTAGGCCTTTTTTTGTCTCTAAAACTAAAAGAATACTTTTAATAGTCTCAATCCTGTTGTACCTTTAGCAGTAAACATTCCTTGAATTTTTAAAAAAGTTTCCAGATCGATATCTTTGAAACGAGCAATCGAGCGAGCGAGCAAACTCTGGCGTGTATATATCTATGGATATTATAATCTCCGTACCAGCACAACAAGCGCGTCCTTCGGGGGCTTATGTTTGTACTTTGTGCCCTAGTGACGTAATGTACCATTAATACACTCCACGAAGCAGCATTTTCTGATGCTCGCAATTTAATAAGAGTGAATAAAAACAACATCTTTTCGTAGAAAATTAAAGGGTTGCTGCAAAAACATGGTGCTTATACTTTAAAACTATTCAACGAAAGTTTCCACGGTTGTTCTACAATATTAATGCTAGAAATGAATCGTGAGCGGCTAATCTCATTCAACTTACGTCATTAAAAAGTTAGAACGTTGGAGTGTCCTTTATTTTAACTGTAATGGATGTATTAGAAAATTTGTAGGGATGCAACCTTTACAAGATAAAAGTTGCTGTAGTATAACAGCAGTATTTTAAAAAATTCTCGAAAACAGTCAATTTCGTTCTCCTTTTATGTTACAAACGGATCGAGGAAATAAATTTTTAGGCAGTGAATTTCAATGGCTGTCATTGTAAAAGTTGAGTACCAAATTTTTCAGCATGAAAGCATTGAATCTTATGGAAACAATTCTATTTTAATTAACTACAAGTCTATTTTCATACAATAATTTATGGAATTAGTACTTCTTAGACAACATTGATATACTTTATCAAATTCAAATAATTTTGTAGTGATTACTACACTCTCTTTATTACATAGTGCAAATTAATTCCATACTAGTCAGACAAGGTTAGTCAGCTCATGAGATGTGTCATATATGTAGGTATAACTAATACGTGCTGTTTATCTGAAGAGTCCCGTGACCCTTGTTTTCTTGTTCTTCTGCTGATATGTTTTCTCTTGAATAATGTTTTTCGATGAACTGTTCTATATCTCGTTATAAGTACCACTCAGTCAAAAATTATTAGCTATTATTTTAACTATAAATTATAGCTGTATTTACAGCTACAATCAGCTACAATAATAGCTATAATTGACTACAATGTAGCTATAATCATATACAAATAACAACTATAAAAAGTAGCTGTTTACAGCTATAAATTTCTAGCGAATTGTAATTAACAGAATTTATTCAATAATCTTTTTTTTGTTAGGTATATCAGCCATGTAAGGTGATATTATCCATATAATAACACTAAAAGTGGGGGGTTCGAGTATTTTTAAACAATAAACGAAGAAAAAAAATGTTACTTAAAATTTTTTTCGTTTATTGTTCAAAAATACTTGAACCCCCCACTTTTAGTGTTATTATATGGATAAAATCCTCTTAATGGGCAGATATACCTTACAAAAAAAAAGATTATTGAATAAATTCTGTTAATTAAAATTCGCTAGAAATTTATAGCTGTAAACAGCTACTTTTTATAGTTGTTATTTGTACATGATTATAGCTACATTGTACTTAATTATAGCTATTATTGTAGCTGATTATAGCTGTAAATACAGCTATAATTTATAGTTAAAATAATAGCTAATAATTTTTGACTGAGCAGTTCTATAAGCTGCCACATAAAAATAGAATTGTGGTATTAATAAAAATAGAATTATTTCCATAAGATCTCAAACTTTTATGCTAAAAAATTTGGTACTGAACTCCGACATTGGCGGCATCACCTTAGATATACTCGTAGTCAATACGTTACGATTTGTATGTTTATACGTATGCAGATGTGTATATATGTATACAAGTATATGATAAAACTCCCCATGAGGCTCAAATGGTGATCGACCAATCACGAACGATCTCAAGATTATCTCCTTACTCCTTCGAAGCTCACAAGGAGGTGATTCTGCTCATCTTAAGGATCCATGTAGATTTTTACGTGGGCTTCCATGTAACTTTGATGGAGATTATTCATGGATTTACATGGATTTTCCTCGTAGTAGTTTTCATGAATTTCTTAAAAAAAATTTTGAGATTTCTATTGCATGGATTTTCAACACGAAAATCCACATTGGTGTTTGACAAAACTACTTACATGGATTTCCCACTTGGAATTCTACATGGACTTTTTATGCGGGACTTGATATAAATTTGTCACTTTAAATACACGGGGATCGTCTATATGCATACCTACTTTATTGAACATTTTTTAATATTTATTCATATTAATTTTTATGGATGAGATAGTTAATGTAAAATGCAACTGTCTCATCACTTTGTATTTTTTTAAGTGTAAATGAGTGCAGCCATTATTCTGTATAGGTAATTTTTTTACAGAAAGTTCATAAAAATTACTGTGCAGAAAATCCATGTAGATTCCTATACGGACAATTCAACTCCACGAAGGAAATCCACATAAATTTCAACGTGGAATCCACATATATCAATGAAAAATCCATATGAAAGTCCACATATAAAATCTTCGTGGAAATCTTTATGGATCCCTTTCTCAGCTGCATTTGCCAACTTGCCATACTTGTCAGGGACCTAATTCACTAACTTTGGTTACTTCAATTCTCAGTTTAATTTCTACTCTGAGAGAAGATGTTTTTCAATGGATAGGATTGCAGCATCAGGAAGTTTCAGCGAATAAGAGGAATCCTCCATTTCTATGTCAGTGTACATATATCTGATAGACTTTAAATATTGTGAAACTCTGTACATACCATTTGCAGTCACCCAAATTCAATTTATCGGATGAGAAGCACAAACTCATACACCTATTTGCACACTAGTACTTGATCTGTTTTTGCATAAACTTATTCTTTCTTCAGGTCAAAGAGAAAGTGCGTGGTCTTCATTTTGTAACAGGTACTTAACAGTGAAAAGTCACTACGCAAGATTGTAATTTTAAACAGTACTAAAATCATGCACTGCATAGTACTATTATTTGCCATCAAGTATAATGTGATAGTTTCCAAATCTATGGAGCCTAAAGAATAATGTTGACATTTGACACATCAAGCACACTTTAAGTAGTTTGGAAATCTGCATTTTTCATTTTGGTCCTTCCAATGAATGAGGTGCCTCAAGCACTCCCCAGAGTTCGCAAACGGTATCCCAACTTCAACCAACATAATAAATCAATTTTGCATATCATTATTTATATTCTTTTAATAAAATATTATTATACATGATTCTCTTCTGCCCTCTTATAATGCTTATCACTAGGGCACAAAATACAAAAACGGGTGCACGAAGGACGTGGTTGTTGTATGTTGGTGCCCAAGTCGTGTATAATGTTTTCCTTACTGAGGGCGTAAAGTGCTATTTTGGGCCCAGTAAATGACTTTAAGCCCTAGGACAGAAAAGAACTTTGGATCCAGAGGACATAAAAAACTTTTCTACCTATGGGCTCAAAGGTATGACAAAAATGTGAAATGTGGCTCTAGGGCGCAAAGTGGCAGTTGCACTTTGTGCCCATGGTAAGAATAGTAGTTTTCCTACGAGTTTGAAAAGTCCTTGTTTGCGAACCGAGAGGTTTGCAGCTCGAGCCAAAGGTGAGGTCCGTAATGAGGTTCGTAAGGAGACTTTTCGAACGAGTATCGGAAAACTGCTTTTTTGCCCGAGGAAGTACCAGCCTCCCAAAACCACCCGAGGGCGGAAAATATTATTTTTTCTACCTTCGGCGTTTTTTTTAACAATTGTACGTTTACTGCGCCCTCCGTAGGAAAAATAAGATTCGCACCTGGTGCGTGTCCAACCACGACAAGCTCAAGGAGTCCCTTGGGCTTCGCAGGTCCCTTGGACCTCGTGCTTGCCCTGGCGATTACCAGGTACGAAAACTACCTCTTCCTTCCTCAGGCGTTTTTGAGAGACTGGTGTGCCCTCGGTAGGAAAAGCAGGATTTGCCACATAAGCGCCATCGCTCCATAGATACATTACGTCCATCTGGCTGCAAAATAGCCTTGGAGACGATGGCACTTATTAGACGAAAACTACCATTTTTTTCTATTATGTATTAATTACAAATTCAACTTTCATCTTTTCTGATTATACGTAAACTTAGCCTTTTTTGAAGTGAAGATTTTTATGAGACGTTCGGGATCTCAGCTTGTGGAGTGACTTTCTAAAAATTGACATAATTTTGTGACATTATCACAGAGTCTCTCGCTCTCTCTCTCTCCTGCCTCCAGTGGCTGTGAATTGTACCTATACATTATACAGTACAGTGATGCTGCTGCTGGCTAGCGAGCAGCTTGCCGAGCTTGCCACTATACTATATATTGTATAATACACTTACATTCATAATTCAGCTAACGCGTGCATACATGTATACATATGCATGCAGCAACAGCCACTGTAGCTACACTACTTATTCTTAGTGATAACATGTCTTACCTATAGTATACATACAGTGGTTGCTCCTCACTGCACATAAGTACTGAACATCTACTGTACAGATTTCTCTCTGTGTATCTCTTAGCCGTACTTTTTTTAAATTTTATTATTATTATTTAATTTCTTTTAGCAAACAATGTATACTTACATATTTAACAATAAATTGTTGTATATTTGTCTCAGAAATATGTGTAAGTGTGTGACTATGTGGGTCAGTGGATGTGTGGGCATGCGCGTATGCTTCGGCATAAACATATATAAATGTGTGTGTGTGTGTGTGTGCAGACATTTCAATGTTGGATAATGTTTCGCTGCCATGTATATATATAGGACAGCTTCGCTTCTGTCAGGGGTTCCGGACCCCTCACACTTGTTATTACATCTATTCTACAAACTAGTTTCCCCTAACCTTCATTTTCTAATTTTACTTTCTAACCACTTCCTTAATACCAATTTTTAAATATGCTTCATGATTTTACTTCAGAGTTTGTTTTTTTATTGTTACTATTTTTACGGATTTTCTGTAACATATCTAAACTTGGGTATACTTTTTTTTGACCATGAGATGATTTTTTGATCCATTACCTAATTTTCAGCAGAATATAATTTTTTTCACACAAATTTTATTGGTATATTAAGATGCATGTCATCAGTCTTTCCCACCTCTGTACTTAAAATCTTTTAAATGTTTATTAGAATTGTCAACTCTACCAACGCCACCCCAGCCAGCAGAAAATTAAAAATTAAATAAACAAATGTATCTAATCGACGTATTAAAAACTGCTCCTTTCAAAAATGCAAGTAACAAAAACTGCTCCCTTTTATTTATTTAGTTAACGCAAATTAAAGTGCCCTGTGAGAGGCGACATTTCGCAAGTCAATATCTCAGCTAATGAACAATATTTCGTACTGATTCTTGTTGTAAAAAAACTGCTCTCTTTATCAAAAAAATTGCTCTATCATTAAATCGTTACCATGATCTATTTACCATTGAGAAAAATCGACTTTTTGATATTGCTGTAAACCATACAGTTTCTAGGGGATTTTTGCGTTTCATCAGTTGGCTGCATCTACTGGCATATTAATATGGGTAAATTCCGCAAATGCTGCCAGCAGTTAAGTTACGTAGGTCGTGGTAACGCCGCATGGTCGGGCGGCGCTAGCGTCAACCTGTACTAACTGTCGGTGGGTTCCGCATGTCAACAAACTCCGAAATATCAGATGGCATGGGAGCGAAAACAGTAAAAAATATCAAAGTTTGTTGACATGCGGAACCCACCGACAGTTAGTACAGGTTGACGCTAGCGCCGCCCGACCATGCGACGTTACCACACCATGACCCACGTAACTTAACTGCTGGCAGCATTTGCGGAATACACCCATTGTGACGTATACTCGACTGCTGCGCGCGCGCGCGCGCGTGCTGCTGTAGCAGACGGTCTTTTTTTCGTACTTTCGGCATCAGTTTGAGACATTTTGAGATTTTGAAATTTTATATAACAGGATACTTTATACTTAAAGAAGGCATGAACCATCTGCACCTAGAAAATGAATTTTTCACAAAGTTAAACTATCTTAAAAATGTAGAAATGCATTTTTTACAAGATAATTATTAAACATTTTACTTATCTGATGGCACGAACTTTCACAGAAAATTTAATGGTTTTGATCACTTCATCTACTTAAAGTCCAATCATACCATTAATTTTAATTGTGGTACTGGAAATGACTGCTGGTGGTACTGGACGCAGAAACAGGAACAACAAGTCAACTTTTTACACCTAGTGCAGGTGGATCTTAGCTGCCAAGACCTGGACAGTATTGTCAAGAAGATGAGTCTGGGTCTGACTGGGGTTCACTAACCCTAACTCTTAAGAGCAGAGCAGAAAAAACAAACAACGCTATATACACCCTCTCTTACTTAATCCTCGTTTTTTAAAGTACGTGTGCATGCAAACTTATTCTAATTAAACAATTATTATTTGCTTTACAAGTACACATCAAGTATATTCAATGTAAATGAGTTCTTACAGGTAAAAAAATTAATTAAAACAACAAAATTATACCGATACTTGACATATTATACTGTATATATCTTAAGATATAAACAAATTGGCTTTTGTTATTCTCATGTCATCTGCTGGTCTGCTACAGCAGCACGCGCACGCACGCGCGCAGCAGTCGAGTATACGCATATTAATATGCCAGTATGTAGCGCCACAACCTGGTGCACAATCTTCGCGCCGAGCACGCAAGCAGAAGCTGGAGCAGAGAGAAGAGTTTGACTAGCCGAGTCAAGCTCCTTGTCGCCCGCGCAAGCCAGCAGACAGCAAGCAGAGCCGCGCCTGATCAACGGGGTTCAGCTGCTGTCTCTCTCGCTCGCATATCACCTGCGGACAACTAGAGCTGAGGCGACGGAAGCTAGCCCGCCGTCTCCTTCATTAATTCAGCGTCCAGCCTTCCAGTTGCTCGAAGCCGCGCGCACGGTGCTCTATACTAAAGAACGTGCGGGAAAAGACTTTCTTTTATAATCTGAGTTTTCTTTATCAATCAAGTATTTTGTAATTGATTTATTTTCTTATTTGTTTTAATAATTAGTGAACAAGGTTAAGCAAGTGTGTATTTTTCACCCAACACTGATTCCTCTCCCGAAAGTATCCCATAAGTGGTGACCCGGACTTTGAACATTTTCCTGACTCGAGTTGTTTATAATAATACTTTTCGGTCGCGGAGAATCAGTGCACGCGGTTCACTACATTGAAATGTAAAAACTCATCGGCTTTCGTAAGGCACATAAACTTTTAACTCGCAAGTGCAAGTGCCACGTGGACGCTCTCAAGATGGAGACACGCAGCCAGGCACGCCTTCGAGGCCGTGGCCGTCCCCCCCCCCGCTCGAGCTCGACGAACATTAAGACCCAGACCACCCTCCCGGTAACCGCGCCCGCAGCTGGTCTCCTAGACGCGGCAGAGGGAGAGGTCGTGCTGCTGGGTCCCGCTGAAGCAACATCGAGAACAACAGGCCTCTACGCGGTTTCGATCTCGCCCCCGTGCCAGGCAGCCCAGACGACCCGCTGCTAGGTTTCGCCGTCCTACCCTTCGCTGACAGCAACTACATCGACAGCGAAGAAGAGTCGATTTCGTCGAGAGGATCACCTCGTAATTCTCCCAAGGTAGGCGGTATCCAACATAACCTCACAGAAAATCCGACAGAGACAGAGCAGACCATGTCGGCACAAAAGACACTTCAGCCATTTTGGCGTGAGATGCCCGCGTTGTGGTTTATGCAGGTGGAAGCGCTTTTCCATACCAATAACATTACCGACGATGCGGCTAAATTTTACGCTGTTTTTGGCGCGTTGGACCGAGAGACAACATCAGAGCTCGCGGACATTGTTAGTGCACCCCCGGCATCAGACAAATACAAGACGCTAAAGGAGGCAATTTTAAAGCGCACTACAGAGTCCGAGGAGCAGAGGCTTCACAGCCTTCTCACCGACCTGAGGCTGGACAACATGAAGCCTTCGCAACTGTGGAGGAAGATGAAGGGCCTTGCGGGTACTTGAATATCCGACGAGACACTCAAAGTTAAATGGCGTTCTCTTCTTCCAGTGCACACACAAAACCTTCTTAAGATCTTTAAGGCTGAAGACACGGAGGATCTTATACAAGCAGCAGACGAAATCACCAGCACTGCAGGGCCAACAGTGTATGCAATCAACAAGGACCCGATGATCGAGAGGCTCGCTGCCCTCGAAGCAGCCATGCTCCAGTTCATCGCAAGCCACAAGGTCCCTCAACAAAAACAGCAGCAGCAGGCACGAGGCCGCTCGCGCAGCAGGTCACGGTCCAGGAAGCGCAGCCAATCAACAGGGGGAGATCAATCCTGGTGCTGGTATCATGACAAATTCGGGGACAAGGCACGCACTTGCCAGCTACCCTGCTCGCACCCAAACGCGACGAAGGGCCCCCAGGGAAACCAGTAAAGCCACCTCTGGGCCAGGCGGCAGAGGTCGGTTTGCAACCCGAAATCCACCTACACTTACATGATGTGCAATCTTCCACGAGGTTCCTGGTGGACACAGGCTCGGCTGTTTCCTTGCTGCCTCTCTCAGGAGCCACTAGAGGTTTGCAGCAACAAAAGCTGGTGCTCTACGCAGCCAATGCAACGCCGATTAACACCTATGGCCAACGTCAACAAATTCTCAGTATCGGTCTTCGACGAGAATTGGCTTGTGACCTCGTCATCGCCGACGTCCCCCACGCCATCCTGGGAGCAGATTTTTTGGCGAGGCACAGCTTGCTGGTCGACATGAAGAACAGCTGCATCATCGATCCACTGACAGGGCTGACTTCCAAGGAGACGCTCGCCCGTGCGGTTCTCCATTCAGTTTCCACGGTGGAGCCAACTACGTCCAGACTCAGTGATACCCCGGCAGCCAGGTACGCAGCTTTGCGCCAGGAGTTCGCAAGCATCTTCGAGCCAAACACCAAGCCCAGCCCAGTGCCCGGACTCCCGGTAAGGCACACTATTAACACCACAGGGCCGCCCGTTTTCGAACGCCCTCGCAGGTTAGTCGGCGACAAGCTGGCAGCTGCGAAGAAAACTTTTACAAGTCTCCTGGAAAAAGGCATCGTCCGACCGTCGGCCAGTCAATGGGCAAGTCCACTACACATGGTTCCCAACAAGGATTCGTGGCGCGTCACAGGTGATTACCGTCGCTTGAACGCCTGCATCATCCCGGACTGCTACCCGCTGCCCATCATCGAAGACCTCCTCCAGGAGAGCCAGGGCAACGTATTCTCAACGATAGATCTGCGCAAAGCTTTCTACCAAATCCCAATAGCAGAGGAGGACGTGGAGAAAACAGCCGTAGCAACACCTTTTGGCCTGTTCGAGTTTCTGGGGACCCCCCTAGGACTGCGCAACGCCGCGCAATCAATGCAGAGGACCATCGACTACGTGCTGCGCCAACTCCCGTTCGCCAAGGCCTACATTGACGATATAATCGTCGTCTCGAAGGACCATGAGGAGCATCTTGTCCACTTGCGGCAGCTTTTCAAGACGCTACGCGAAAATAAACTTCATGTTAATGAAGCCAAATGCGCCCTAGGGCAAGATGACGTCATTTATCTTGGTTACCAGGTTACTTCGAAGGGCTTTCAGCCACCACCAGCAAAAATTGATGCCATCAAGGCCTACCCCAAGCCCACCACAACTACAGAGCTGCGCCGTTTCCTAGGGATAGTCAACTACTATCGACGCTGCACTTCACATGTCGCGGAAGCCCAAGCGCCACTCCACGACCTGCTCAAAGGCCTACCCAAGAAAGCCAAGCTGACTTGGACTGTCGAGGCTGACCAGGCATTCCAGGACTGTAAGAGTGACATCATCAATGCCGCCTGCACTACCTTTTTCCTGCCCAGCGCTCCACTAGCGCTCTGGACCGATGCTTCTCAAACAGCCCTTGGAGCAGCGCTGGAACAACAACAACCAGACGGCTCTTGAAAACCTCTGGGTTTCTTCTCGAAGAAGCTGGATGCCACGCAGCAAAAATACAGCACATACGACAGAGAGCTGCTGGCAATATTCTCAGCGGTCAAGCACTTTGAGAGGATCCTCGAAGCCCATCCTTTTACTGTTTTCACAGATCACTGTCCACTAGTCCATGCGCCTCAACAGCGCTCGGACAAAGCTTCACCAAGACAAGCTCGACAGCTTGAATACCTGATGCGATTCAACGCCAAATTCGAGCACACACGAGGCGCTGACAACGTCGTTGCAGACGCCCTATCCAGGACGTGCGCCATCGCGCAGTCATTCAACAACGAGCCAACAGCTGACCAGGACAAGGAAGAGAAGGCCCTCGAGATCGCCACAGTCGCCATGCCTTTCTCCCTAAACGCAGCAACCATTGCCGAGGCACAAGCCCTTGATGCTGAGCTACCGACGCTGTTGAACTCAGCACTTCAACTGCAGAAACTTCCAATGGATGGACACAAAATATTCTGCAACATCAACAACAACATCGTGCGACCGTATTTGCCAGCCCCTCTGCGGCGCCTGGCTTTCAACACCATCCACGGTTTGTCTCATCCAAGCGGCAAGGCCACAGCCAAAACCTTGTCGCACAAGTTCGTGTGGCCAGGAGTTCGCAAGGACGCCAACAACTGGGCTCGTCATTGCGAAGCCTGACAGAAGTCAAAAGTCGGTCGGCACAACAGAGCAGAGTTTGGTCGATTCACAGAACCAGACAATCGATTTGAGCATATTCATATCGATTTAATCAAACTACCCTTAGTGCAAGGTATGCAATACTGTCTCACAATTATAGACAGGTTTACTCGCTGGCCCATGGAAATTCCACTGCCGAACATCAAAGCTGATACAGTCGCTAAAGCCTTCACAAATCATTGGATTAGCTTATTTGGCACACCTCTCCAGATCACTTCTGACAGAGGAGCTCAGTTCGAGTCTAAACTTTTTACTGAACTCGCCAAAGCCATCGGTGCCAAGGTAGTTCATACCGTTGCATACCACCCGCAGTCGAACGGGATGGTGGAACGCTTTCACCGTACTTTAAAAGCAGCCCTCAGGTGCTGCCCGCACTCTTGGATTGACTGCCTGCCTACTGTTTTGTTGAGACTCAGGACAGCTTTCAAGCACGACCTGGAAGCATCACCTTCAGAGATGCTCTTTGGAACGACACTCAGAATTCCAGGCGAATTCTTTGTCACTGACTCCATCCAGGCCGACAAAACAGCTTTCGTCCAAAGTCTTCGCCAGCTCTTCCAAGCAATTCGTCCAGTTCCTGCATCCAGGTATAGCTCAGCCCAGCCATTTGTCTTCAAAGACTTACAATCATGCACTCACGTTTTCAAGAGAGTTGACAGCATTAGGAAGCCGCTAGAAGCCCCATACACTGGCCCACATCGCGTCATTAGACGCATAGAACAGCGGACGTTTGTCATCGACGTCAATGGCCAAGAGAAGGTCGTCTCTATAGACCAGCTGAAGCCAGCGTACCTGGAAGTAGCAGAGCCTATTCCCGAAGAAAATCCAGCTCAGCGTTTACCTCCAGGCCCAGCTCAGTCTCAGTAGGCCAACCAACATCAACGACAGACACCTCCACCATAGACCAGCTGAAGCCAGCGTACCTGGAAGTAGCAGAGCCTATTCCCGAAGAAAATCCAGCTCAGCGTTTACCTCCAGGCCCAGCTCAGTCTCAGTAGGCCAACCAACATCAACGACAGACACCTCCACCGGCGTTTCCAGCAGATGATCTACCAACTTCACCTCCAGTCGCTCAGCCTAAGAAGCCCGAGCGTCATGTCACGTTCCCAGCACTACCCGCACCAGTCACTGGAGGGGGAGTAGCTGTAGCGCCACAACCTAGCGCACAATCTTCGCGCCGAGCACGCAAGCAGAAGCTGGAGCAGAGACAAGAGTTTGACTAGCCGAGTCAAGCTCCTTGTCGCCCGCGCAAGCCAGCAGACAGCAAGCAGAGCCGCGCCTGATCAACGGGGTTCAGCTGCTGTCTCTCTCGCTCGCATATCACCTGCGGACAACTAGAGCTGAGGCGACGGAAGCTAGCCCGCCGTCTCCTTCATTAATTCAGCGTCCAGCCTTCCAGCTGCTCGAAGCCGCGCGCACGGTGCTCTATACTAAAGCACGTGCGGGAAAAGACTTTCTTTTGTAATCTGAGTTTTCTTTGTCAATCAAGTATTTTGTAATTGATTTATTTTCTTATTTGTTTTAATAATTAGTAAACAAGTTTAAGCGAGTGTGTATTTTTCACGCGACACTGATTCCTCTCCCGAAAGTATCCCATAAGTAGATGCAGCCAACTGATGAAACGCAAAAATCCCCTAGAAACTGTATGGTTTACAGCAATATCAACAAATCGATTTTTCTCAATGGTAAATAGATCATGGTAACGATTTAATGATAGAGCAATTTTTTTGATGAAGAGAGCAGTTTTTTTACAACAAGAATCAGTACGAAATATTGTTCATTAGCTGAGATATTGACTTGCGAAATGTCGCCTCTCACAGGGCACTTTAATTTGCGTTAACTAAATAAATAAAAGGGAGCAGTTTTTGTTACTTGCATTTTTGAAAGGAGCAGTTTTTAATACGTCGATTAGATACATTTGTTTATTTAATTTTTAATTTTCTGCTGGCTGGGGTTGCATTGGTGTCAATTCTAGCTTTATTCATAGCCCATCTTGACTTCAGCAACTAAATTTGCCCCAGCTTTTACTTATGTCCTTCCTATTCTTCCTCTCCATTTATTTTTAGTCACTTCTTTCTTAGCCTTTTATGATTACTGATCCTTTATATTAATTATAGCGGTTTTTTGTGTACTATTATCGATATAGTTATTTGTTAGTTTATTACACTTTTCCTTTTTTATGAAAATTTTATGAAGCTAGTATCAGTTACCGTTCTTGAACTAGCTTATTTTATCAAGCCAAAAAATTTCCGTAAGCCTGGTGAACTGCACATCATTGACTTATATTTAACAATTTTTATTATGTACAACAAACTCCAATATTTTATCATTCATTTTCAAGTTAGTCATGTTTTCTTATTTGCTTCTTTCTACAATTATTAGAAATTTTCGTTGAAGTTTATTTGTGTAAAATGATACTTTAAAAAAAGCGCCTTAACCTGCAGTCTGATTTGAGAGCCAGAAGTTTGCTTAACACACATTAAAAAAAATCTGAATAGACCACCACACCGGACAACAAAATATTATGCTGCTTTGCTTTATTGTTTGCCCCAGAAGATCAAGAATAATACATGTTATTCTGCTCTTTTTCTATGTATCAATATTAGTCCATGGCCTAAAGGATCTTCTAATCTTATGTTTTCCAGTAGAGAAAAATTTAGGCATCCCTCTTCAGAATTCTCCCAGAATTATGAAATGAATAGTTAAGTCTAAATCAGAAGCCAGCATCATTTATTTATGTAACAATTAATGAGCAAATGCCAATTTTTTAAAAAGTTTTTAGCTTATATCTCTGCTTCTATTGCTTTTAAAGGCATTGTACGACCATTAATTTCTTTGACATCAAATTTCCTATGAAATAGATACTTTTGTAAATCTATTGACTATTGTTTACAACATATTAATGGAAAAAAGTCCGAGAATCCATTTTTTACAATGAAAAACTTTCGATCGACGTAGAAAAAAATGTCATGTCAATTTGAATATAACCATAAAAAATATAAATTTTAAGTTGCAAAACAAAAAGCTATTTGTAAAATTTAAAAATAATTATTAGTTTTGCGTAAATTAAGTTTTTAAAGTGAAACTTTAAAGTGTTATTACCAATTTCTTGGTTGGTACATCGACATTTCGCTTTGCCAAAAATAATGAGTTTGATGTTAATAATGATAACAAACGAAAAAAGATAATTTCCGTAAATTTTGATGTTTTCTCATGAAAATCTCTATTTTGCAGCCTAAACAATTGCAAATATCTCAGTCAATTTTGCATATTTTTGTCCAATAAACGGCATTGTACTTGGCATGAAAAAATAAAAATTTAAATAACCAAGCATGAGGGGTCCCGCTACCCATGACAGAAGTATAGCTGCCTCATATATGAGGCAGCGAAACATTATCCGATATTAACTGTACTAATAATTTCAGTAAATACACATCTATATACATGCAAAAGCATACGCGCGCTCCCACACACCCATCCCACCCACACATATTTCTGGGACATATCCAACAATTTATTGTAAAATATATATGTATACATTCTTTGCTGAAAAAAAGTGAAAAATAATATTTAAATTTAAAAAAAAACTACAGCTGATAGGGGATACACGGTGAGAAATCTGTAGAGCAGACGTTTAGTAAGGTAAATGTTCATATGATGACCACATTTTTCATCATACTTACTTCGTGATTTTTTTTTTTTCTTAATTGTAAGCTTGAATAGTAAAAAATTTTGTTCAGTTTACAAGTTACATTCATTGTGATACATTTACATCAACATTCTCTCTCTTACAATAGTAATGCTTTTCTTATCCCTACTACCTCTTAAGGTGCAAAACCAAAACAAAGACTTTCGCCTGTATCAAGCTTATGTTCATCTTTTCTTAACCGCTAGCTATTTTTACTGTATTATTCCAATGTACAGACCCGAAATGCTTGAGACATTTAAATTCAACTGTTCTGCGCAACAGTCAGTCAGCTCACGGTCGCTGTTGGGAACGCTTCTCTCAAAGCGAGCATTCAAAGTAATTTTCTGTTAATAAATTTGTACATAGTTTTAAGGAACGTGATGGTTTATTAACCCGCTGATCCTGATTCCTACTCGTGACAAATGCCATCCCAGTATTACTTCCTGGCGTAAAAATTTTGGTAGCAGAGCGTGGTTTCGGGGACCATTTTAAGGAGGCTTCCTCGTGACAGTTCCCGAACCAAGACCAGATGAGTTTAATAATTAAAAATCTACTGAATCCAATAATATAATTATTTATATCTTGGCCTGCGAAATTTACAGATATTATTAATTTAATGTAGCACTTACTAACACGCATTCTTATAGTTGAGCTTGCACAAGCGATGAAAACAACTTAAAAACTCGAATAAATCAACAGTTCCCGTAATAAGAGCGCACACGTTTTGAAGAAAAAAACCTCCTTTTTCGAATGACGCCTAGCAAAGTAAGTGTCACTCTGGAAAATTTCGAGATATTCTATTAAAAATTGATCAAATCATTGTATTTCCACAGGTTTGTCTGTGTTCCTTTGCGCCAGTGATGCCAACTATATCTGAATTTGTGAGCAAGTTCGAGACCTACGACGAAAGTTGGCATTTCTGGACGAGGGAGCCTCCTTAACCGTTGGTGTAGGGTCGGGACTTACAACGTGTGCTGACTCCAAGTTCATGTTGTGTGTGTGTGTGTGTGTGTGTGTTTTCGTAAAAGACTTCACGAGTTCAAGTGCAGTGCGGGCGGCTTCCGTCACTGAATCGTCAAGGCAGGCGGTCGTTAACTTCGACGCACTTCGGCTCGTTTGCCATGCGCGCTTCACGGCAGTATTGAGTTTGCCATGTTGTCAGACTTGAAACCACTTTTCAAAAAACAAGGCGAGTTGTTCCAGTGGATCACCAACGTATACGTCAATCTGAAAAAGCTAGACCAAGAAAAATTTACATGTACTATAATTCAATGACACTTAGAGCAGTTAAGAGACAATTGGGATACCTAGCTTCCCAACAAATCACGATAAAATTCTCGCACTTCAAAACGATGCTAAAGAAACAAGCTATTTTAAAGGTAATAACTATGGTGTTACAGGGAAAGCCTTTCTCGATTCAGCTGCATTCATTGCATTTCATTCACTCACGCAATAGGCGGGTGGTATGTTCATCTTACAAGTTATATTTATTGCGCAACATTAACAAAAACATTCACTCTCTTACGATAGGAACGCTTTTCTTACCTCTACTATCTCTTTACGTGCAAAATTAGAAATCGATCTATCGCTTTGGAAATGAATGAAATAAATGTAATAACACAAGTGCCAGTAACCACACAATCCGGGGCGCTTACAGATTGCTTGATTTATTAGAAACATAAATAAAATAATGCAAGCGCTAAACACTACATGATCTGGGGCGCTAACGGGTCGCTTTGAAATTAATAAAATAATGCAAGCAATAATCACCACACTACCCAGGCTGCTTACTGATCCCTTTAATAATTATTAATATAAATAAAATAACACAAGCATCAAGCACCACAAAATTCGGTGCCCTTACTGGTCACTTTATTTATTAATAACATAACACAAGCGCGAATCACCAGACAACCCATGCACCTACTAGTCACTTTGTTATTTAATTAAATAAATAAAATAACGCAGGCACCATTCACTACACGACCCGGGGTGCTTACTGGTCGCTTTAAAATTAATTAGGTTGTAACGGTGGTTGTAAGTTAGAGGATTTCGTGCCTATGTTCGAGGGGGGAGGCAGAGAGAAGGGGGAGGGGCGCCGCGATGAGCCGCCGAAAGTTGGGTAGCTGGTTGCTTGCGCTCTGATTTTAAGAAGAGAAGTTAATTGAGCCTGGGAGAGTCCTACGCCCGCACCAACCGCAGAGAGGCACGACGTCAGAGACCCCAGCCACAGATCCGAAGAAAAACCGTGTTCTGGTTGATCTCTGGTCGACTACTCGACCCGCGGCACTTACTTGTTTTTTTTAATTTATTGATAAAATAAATGAAATAATGCAAGCACCAATTACTACACTACCTAAGGCACTTACTGGTCACTTTATTTATTAGTAAAATAAATAAAATAACGCAAGCAATAATCACAATACAATCTGGGGAGCTTAGTGTTCGCTTTATAGTTAATAAATTAACACAAGCGCCAATCATCACATGTTCGGGGCGCTTACGGGTCGCTTTGAAATTAAAAGAATAGCACAAGCGCCAATCGGCATAACTCGACGAGGTTGCTGGTCACTTAGATATTTATCAAAATGAATTTAAAAATACAAGTGTCAGTCACCACACAATCTGGAACGCTTACTGGTCGCTATATTTATTGATAAAATAAAAATCGCCGATCACCAGACAACCCGAAACACCTACTAGACACTTTGTTATTTGAAGAAATAAATAAAACAACGCAATTGCAAATCTCTACATGACCTAGGGTGCTCACTGGTCGCTTTAAAATTATTTAAGTCACACAAGCACCAATTAACACACAACTTAAGGCGCTCACGGGTCGCTTTGTGAACAAATAAAGTAACACAAGTGCCAATTACCACACAACTCTGAGTGCTTACTGGTCACTTTGTAAATCAATAAAATCCATTAAATAATTCAAGCGCTAATCACTACGCAACCCACAGTGCCTCCTGGTTTCTTTATTTATTCATAAAATGACAAAATAACGCAAGCGCCAATAACCACACAACTGGGAGTGCTTACTAGCAGCTGCAATAATTAATAAAATACAGCGAATGACAACGCAAGTGCCAATCACTGCATAACCTGGCGCACTTACTAGTAATTTTGTTATTTATTAAAATAATTAAAATAACACAAGCGTCAAACACCACGCAAGCCGTTGCACTTACAAGTGCTTTACTTATTAATAAATTAACACCAGCACCATTAACCACGCAACCCAGGGCACTTACTGGTCACTTTGCTGTTCAATAACAAAAACAAAAAAACACAAGCACCAATCGCTACATAACTCGGGGCACTTACCGGTTGCTTTGAAATTATACAATAACACAAGCGCCAATAACTACACAACTCGACGAGCTCACTGGTCACTTTGTTATTTAATTAAATAAATAAAATAACTTGAGCACCAACCACCACACAATGCGAAGCGCTTGCTGGTCATTTCATGTACTGATTAAATAACCCAATTGCAGATCACCACACTACCTAGGGCACTTGCTGATCATTTTGTTATTTAATAAAATGAATAAAACAACGCAAGTTCTAATCACTACATGTCCTGGCGCATTTACTGGTTGCTTAAAAAATAATTAAGTAACACAAGCACCAGTCACCACACAAACCGGGGCACTTACTGATCACTTTAAAAATTAATAAAATTTATTATCTTATATCGCGTGCTCATTACCAGAACATCCGAAGCACTAACTAGTCACTACTGGTTGCGCTTGATTGGCGCTCACGTTAATCGATATATAAAGGGACTAGTAAGCACCCATCAATAGGCAATAGTGTTAAGTGCTTGCGTTATTTCATTTACTTTATTAATACATAATGCGACTAGCAAGAGCTTCGGGTTGAGCGGTGATGATTGTTCGCATAATTAATTGATAAAATTTATTATTTATTAAACTGACTAGTAAGATCCCTGGTTTGTATGGTAATTGCCGCTTGTGTATTTTCGCTTATTTTATTAAATAACAAAGCAACCAGCAAGCACCACCGGTTTTGTGGTAACTTGCGCTTGCTTTGTTTTATTTGTTTTATTATTAAAAAAAGTGACTAGTAAGCACCACAAGTTGAGTGGTAGTTGGCGCTAGCGTTATTTTATTTATTTTATTAAATAACAAAGTAACAAGAAGTTGCCCCAGGGTGTGTAGTGATCTGCATAGTGTTATTTTATTAATAAATAAAACGACCAGTAAGCTTCCTGGTTTACGTGGTAATTGGCACTTAAGTTATTCACATTTATTTAATTAAATAGCAAAGTGACTAGTAAGCCCCTCGAGTTGTGTAGTAATTGGCGGTCGCATTATTTTATTAATTTTGAAGCGGCCAGTAAGCGCTTCGAGTCATGTAGTGATTGGCGCTTGTGTTTTTGTGCTCGTAATATTTTACTAACTCTATTAAATAAAGAAGCGACCAAAAAGTTGCCAAAGTTGTGCGATGATGGGTGCTTGCATTATTTTATGCATTTCATTATTAATTAAAGCGACCAGTAAGCGCTTCGGGTTATGTGACAATTAGTGCTTGTATTATTCTATTAATAAATAAAGCAACAAGTGAGCACCCCAGGTTAAGTGGTGGTTGGCACTTGCGTTATTTTATAGATAAATAAAGCAATCAGAAAGAACCCCAGATTATGTGGTAGTTGACGCTTGCGTTATATCTTATAAATAAGTAAAGTAAGCAACAAGCACCGTAGGTTGAAGGTTGATTAGCGCTTGCAATATTTCACTTATTTTGATAACAAATAAAGCGACCAGTAAGTACCCCTGGTTGCGAGGTAATAAGTGCTTACGTTATCTCATTTTCTTTATTAATACATGAAGCGCCAAGCAAGCGCCCCGGGTCGTGCAGTAATTGGCACTGGCATTATTAATTGATAAATTATATAAATTACTTTAATGACCAGTAAACGCCCCAAGTTGTATGGTGATTGGTGCTTGTATTATTTTACTGATTTTTTTGAACAACTAAGCGATCAGTAAGTGACCTGGGTTGTGCGTTGATTGGCGCTTGCGTTATTTTATTCAGTTCATTATTAAATAAAGCGACCAGTAAGGGCCGGTTATATGGTGATTGGTGCCTGCGTTTATTGTATTTGTTACAATTAAAAATAAAGCAAACAAAACGAGATTGGGGTTGTACAGTGATAGGCACTCGCATCATTAATTGATGAATTTTATTGATTATTACAATGATCAGCAAGCGCCCCAGAATGTTTGGTGATTAGCCCTTGTGTTATTTTATTTATTTGAATAGTAAATAAAGTGACGAGTAAGCACCCCAGGTTAAGCGTTGATTAAAGCTCGCATTATTTATTTTAATAAAGACCAGTAAGCGCTTTGTGGTCTGTAGCAATTAGCACTGGCTTTATTTTATTCATTTTAAAAATAAATAAAGCAACCAATTAGCGCCCCGGGTTAAGTGGTGATTAGCGCTTGCGTTATTTTATGTATTTTAATAATGAGTAAAGTGACCAGTAAGCGTTCACGGTTGTGTGGTGATTAGTACTTGCGTTATTTTATATATTTTATCAAAAAACTAAGCAACTTGTAAGCCCCCTGGGTGGTGTGGTAATTGGCACTCTTATTATTAATTAACAAGTTTTATTAATTATGACAATGACCAATGGATGCCTCGTAATGTATGGTAATTAGCGCTTGATTTATTTTGTTAATGAATAAAGTGACCAATAAACAAACTAAGTTAAGTGATGATTGGCACTTGCGTTATTTTATTAATAAATAAAGCGACTAGTAAATACCCCGAGTTAAGTAGTAGTTGGCGCTCGCGTTAATCTATTAGTAAATCAATTGACAAGTATGCGTTCCGGGTTGTGCGGTGATTGGCATTGACAATACTAATTAATGAATTTTAATAATTATTACAATGACCAGATTGGCGATTGCCTTATTTTATTTATTTGAGTAATAAATAAAGCAACCAGTAAGCACTCCAGCTTCTGTGGTGATTGGCACTAGTATTTTTAATTAATGAATTTTATTAGTTATACAAATGACCAGTAAGCGCCCTAGGTTAAGTAGCAATTGGCACTTGCGTTATTTTATAAATAAATGAAGCGATCAGTAAGCGTCCCATGTTAAAAGGTGATTGAAGCGTGCGTTATCTTAGTTATTTTCATAATATATAAAGCGACCAGTCAGCACCCCATGTTGCAAAGTGATTAGCGCTTGCGTTATCTTAATGATTTTAATAATTAAATAAGGAACCAGTAAGCACTCTGGCTATTGTGGTAGTTGGTGCTTGTGTTATTTTATTTATTTTTTCGAATAATAAGGTAACCAGTAAACGCTTTGGTTTATGTGGTGATTAAAGCTTGCAATATTTTATAAATAAATAACGTGAACAGTCAGCAACCTGAGTTAAGTGGTGGTTAGTGCTGGACTTATTTCATTTAGTTTAATGATAACTAACGCGACCAGTAAGCTCTCCAGATTGTGCAGGGATGGGCACTTACATTATTAAATTATAAATTTTATTAACTATCAAAATGACCACTCCTCGGAAGTGTGCACTGATTTGCACTTGTGTTATTTTACTTTTTTTTATATTACAAAGCGACCAGACAGCGTCCCAGGTGGTGCGGTGATTGGCACTTGCATTATTTTATAGTTAAATAAAGAAACCAGTTATCCCGCCGGGTTGAATGGTGACTGGTGCTTGCGTTATTTTATTTATTCTTATAAGAAATAAAGCAATCAGAAACTGTCTCTGGTTGTGTGGTGATTGGTGCTTGCGTTATTTTATTAATATAAAATGACCAGTATAAACCCCATATTAAGGGGTGATTGGCACTTGCGTTATCTTTGTTATTTGAACTAAAATAAAGCAACCAGTAAGCAGCCTGGATTGTGTGGTGATTGGCGCTTGCGTTATTTTACTCATTTTACTAATAAATAAAGCGACTAGTAAGCATTCTACGTTGAGTGGTGATTGGCGATTGCGTTATTTTATTTATTTTAATAATAACTAAAGCGGTCAGTAAGCACTCCAGGTTGAAAGGTGATTGGTGCTTGCGATATTTTATTTCTTTATTATCAAAATGACATGTAAGCAATTCAGGGTGTGTGGTGATTGGCACTTCTATTATTTTACTTATTTTTTAAATAAGAAAGTGACCAATAAGTGCTCTAGGTTGTACGATGATTGGCGGCTGCGTCCCTTTATTTATTTAATAGATAATAATATGACGAGTTAGCGCCCCTGATTAAGTGGTGATTGGCGCTTGCGTTATTTTGTTCCTTTTACTAATAAATAAAGCGACAGTAAGCATCCTACGTTGAGTGGTGATTGGCACTTGCGTTACCTTAATTATTTTAATAATAAATAAGGTGACCAGTAAGCGTCCCGGGTTGTGTGGTGATTTTTGGTAAAGTTATTTTACTTATTTTCTTAGATAACTAAGTGACCAGAAAGTGCCCCAGGTTGTGCGGTGATTGGCGCTTGCGTTATTTTATAAATGAATAAAGCAATCAGTCAGCACCCTAAGTTAAGGTAGTTCACTCAAAAAATTGATTTTCATCTAGACTTGATTTTTTTTAGTACGTTATCATTAAGAATTTAACGGATATTGTAATTTTGTTTTTTTAGGTAGCAAGCGGTACTTATTTTCAAGATATTCAAGTTCAAAGTTGACACTTTTTACACACGAGTATACGGGAAACACACTTAAGAACTGATATTTGATCTAACTATATAAAAAGTATCTCTTCTAGAAATTTAAAAAACTAGTATGTAACAGTTTAGAAAACAAGAATTAAGATGTGATTTTGTTAAATACAGCAATCGGTACTAGATTTAGAGATATTTTAATCTAAATCACATAGTTTTTTGCTTCGTTATATGAGCCGCACGAGAGAGAGGCTACAGTTGCTATAGAGCGTTATGCTGACAGATGCGTAGAACTCTGATTTTGTCGTTCTGCGCAACAAGTGAACAAAAAAGAGCACAGAGGTTATCAACTAATTCTTGTACAGTTACAAGACAGCATGATCTTAATGCCATTTCGTTAAGAGGAGTACCATTAATATATAAAGCTACCAGTAAGTAACCCAAGTTCTGTGGTATTGGTGCTTAGGTTTTCTTATTCAAGTTATTTAATAACAAAGTGACCAGTAAGCGCCCCATGTTGTGTCGTGATTGGTGCTTGCGTTATTTTTATAATATAAAGCTAGGTTTTCGCTTGCACGACGAGACCTACGCTACGACAGTGACTAGAGGACTAATTAATTTACAATAAAACACCAATGTTTAATACCACGTTAAACTCAGTGTGTCGACTCTCACTTTTCCAACTCTCATCATTATTGTCTATATTACGTGACACTGTTACCCAACTACTGTGAGAATCTGACAAATATACTGGCAACGGGCTGTCCTTGACTGCTGCGAGTCACTGCTATACCAATCACCTGCGGCACCCCTCATCAACTCCAGTGGTGGTATTGAAATCCAGTAAAAGCATTGCCTCACCACGCCTAGAGCCTATAAGTTAACGTTCTCACCGTTAATTCATCTCTACAGCCAGTTCTACATCCTCGGAGGAGATTCTCGCCAACTTTGACTTCCTTTCACTGTTCAAAGCCACCTACCCCCAAAAGCTGGTTTTAACAAATGGTACGATATGTAGACGATTTGTATCTGTAAGCGTGAAAGGAAGGTTTGATGCGATTGAGCGGTAAGACCTACGCGGAGAAGCGAAGTCTCGCTGGCTGCACTAATTGCTTGGTGGGAGACACATACGTTCATAACCATTTGACACAACCATTGAAACTTATTCTCTGTATTTTCACTTTCGAACATGAGTTACGATTGTGTTTATCTTCACACTTAATTTACCGGATCGGGAACTCTAATATAAACTATGAGAGTGGCTGAGCCCTCTCTCACATCTTGACTGTCTAGAGAACAAGACGCTCCCGCGAAGCCATCGCTGCTAGTTCCTTTTTCTTTCGGAAAATCTTCTGCATAAGATTTTTGTTCCGTACACGATTCTTGGGGACATTTTGTCAATCGTCAACCTTCTGTCTCTCGCAAATCGTATGTTTTTCGCACATTCGACAGGATTATAATTCCAATTTTGATTTGAAAAAAGTTTTACCATTTTTCTGTAATATTTCAAGCTTGATAGATAAAAGTTCGTTTAACATTTTTTTCTTTCTTTTCTCTAAAATTTAATATACTGTACAAGTTTGTTTTTAAAATAAATGTTGGATTGTTTTTATAGTACTTATAAACTAATTTCTTGCAGTTTAATTTTTGCCTTTGTGGCTTGTTAATAATTTATCTCGTTTCACAATATTAGAAACAGTTTTGGATGAGTTTAATAAATTGCTTTTATAATTGTCTATTGATATGTAAGTTCCTTTCTCAGCTTAGTGTTATTTTAACCGAGAGAACAAGCATCATAAATCTTTTGGTGGCAGAGCTCCGATCGATTTCAAGGCTACGTGACCACACAAATCGAGGTTGCTGTGGGCAAAACATCAAAAATCATCAGCCAGAGGAGAGACAAAGGTACAAGAAAAGTGACTTTGTTCATTCTTCTTTGTGCGGATCTTTTAAGCACCAACGAGGCTTTCTACCTACCACGTCGCCCCTTCATTTTCGTCCCACTCATATCGGCTCGCGGCCCTTTGGTCTACGACAATTGGATGAGCCCGATGACGCGGGGGAGAAGTGGTGCCTCAAAAGTTAAGCCAAATTGACTTGTTGACTTTCTCGTTTCTCTTTTGGCTTTTGACATATGTGTGCAAATAAAAACGCACAAACGCTATATTTAGTGATTTTAGACAGATAGAATTAGGTTTCTGGCCCAGAAAATTCCTATTGGAAGGGAAAAAGTTTTTTTGTATAGATTAAAGTGACAGGAATTAATAGCAATAAAATTTATAAGTGAATATTGGGCGCTAAGGTACCAAGAAAAATGGTAAAAATGGTAAAAACCAGTTTTTCGCTTCTAGAATAAAAACTAAAGCTTGGACAAAAAAAATTAAATATAAAAAATGTGCGCAATAAAAAAACAAAGAGAATGAGCCCCAGTTGAGCAAAATCGGTTTAGTGGATCGCTCGCAAATCGCAAAAAAACACGATTTTTTTGCAAATATTGAAAATTCAATAACTGGCCTTCTGGTAGTGATGGAGAGCTGAAATTTGAATATGATGTCAGTTTTATGGTCCTCTAACTACAGTTGAATTTTCAGATGAAAATATTGCAAGTTTCTCGCAAACCATCGACTTTTGCAAAAAGTGACCTTTTTTTAAATCGACTGGAAGGGTATTAAAATTTTCGAAAAACGTTATAATTTTGGTTCCTATGCATTAAGGAGGAGTTGAACTACAAATTTACAAATTTACAGATCGTTTGATAAAAAATAAAGTTGTTTAAATAATGTATAAAGTACAGGTACTTTTTGCGCGCGCGAGTGGAGAGGGCAGCGGCTGTAGCCCAGTCAACCAAGCTCTGAAATTGAAAAATTTTTGGAAAAATTATATTTGATGTCATACTAAGTAGATGTTTTTGAAGTCACTGATTACGGGAAAAATAGTGAAAAAATTTAAAATAGTACATTTCATTTTCAAAACGGTATTTAAAAATGTTTTTCAGCTCGTATCTCGCAAATGGTAAACTATACGGAAAAAAAAATAAAAACCTTGTGGGACGAAGCATCTACCGATTTTGTATGTTGGTTTCGTACATCAACACGTGTTTAAATATTATGTTTTACAGCAATTTACAACGCGATTACTTTTATATTATTACGAAATTAAAGCGCTTCTTTAAAAGTAAGATAAACAACAGGAACAATAATGAACACGTTGACAAACTAATAGTAATAGTGTTCCAGTTAACATTTCACGCCAAAACGTTTATAACTTCATACATAATTTCATACTTTTTCGTAAGTCGCTTAGTATTTTGCACTTACCAATTGCTGCGACACAACTTCGAAGCACTATCAAATGTCTGATATGGCACCAACAGAAGTAAAATAAAAATTAAACGACTGATGAAGCACTTACTGCAGAACACAGAATATAGTATAATATAAAAGCAGCGATGTTACTCGAGTAGCAGCCGAGAGAAATCTGGTCGTGCAGTCGCCAGTCCCCTCCGTGCGGAGCAACTAGACGCAAGGAGGATGATGTCTGTTGTCGACGTTATATATCTCCAATTCCATAGCATGCACACCACCTGTAAATCTAGCACGCGAGAAGGGACAATCAACATACGAAATCGGTAGATGCTTCGTCTCACAAGGTTTTAATTTTTTTTTCCGTATAGTTTACCATTTGCGAGATACGAGCTGAAAAACATTTTTAAATACCGTTTTGAAAATGAAAAGTACTATTTTAAATTTTTTTACTATTTTTCCCGTAATCAGTGACTTCAAAAACATCTACTTAGTATGACATCAAATATAATTTTTCCAAAAAATTTTCAATTTCAGAGCTTGGTTGACTGGGCTACAGCCGCTGCCCTCTCCACTCGCGCGCGCAAAAAGTACCTGAACTTTATACATTATTTAAACAACTTTATTTTTTATCAAACGATCTGTAAATTTGTAAATTTGTAGTTCAACTCCTCCCTAATGCATAGGAACCAAAATTATAACGTTTTTTGAAAATTTTAATACCCTTCCAGTCGATTTAAAAAAAGGTCACTTTTTGCAAAAGTCGATGGTTTGCGAAAAACTTGCAATATTTTCATCTGAAAATTTAACTGTAGTTAGAGGATCATAAAACTGACATCATATTCAAATTTCAGCTCTCCATCACTACCAGAAGGCCAGTTATTGAATTTTCAATATTTGCAAAAAAATCGTGTTTTTTTGCGATTTGCGAGCGATCCACTAGACCGATTTTGCTCAACCGGGGCTCATTCTCTTTGTTTTTTTATTGCGCACATTTTTTATATTTAATTTTTTTTGTCCAAGCTTTAGTTTTTATTCTAGAAGCGAAAAACTGGTTTTTATCATTTTTACCATTTTTCTTGGTACCTTAGCGCCCAATATTCACTTATAAATTTTATTGCTATTAATTACTGTCACTTTAATCTATATAAAAAAATTTATTCCCGTCCAATAGGAATTTTCTGTACTTTTCAAGATTTTTTGGCTAATTCTATCTGTCTGTTTATGTCAAAGCCCTGGGTCGGAATATCATTGCTAACAGATGTGTCTTTTGTTTCTTCGTGAGTCTATACCTTGGTTTTGATATACTGTAGATTGATTTGCGAAAATGAAAAAGTTGTTAAAGTTGCAATTGATACTGTTTCCCAAAATAAAAAATGTATATACTAACTTAACAGAGAAGGTTGCTGCAGAGACACTATCAAAAACTCATTTTGAGACTCGGTTAAAACTATTAGACTCGTATTGGAATAAATTCATTGATTGTCATGATGAATTGGTTCAGTATAGTGAGTTAGATAGTCATGAATGTATTAAAAAAGATATTTACACAGAAGTTTAGACCGAATATATTAGCACCGAGACACGTCTGGGCGTGTTACACTTAAGGGACTTGACGTTAACGTTGCGAATTCCGACGTCGCTTGGGAAAAATTGTTACGGCGCTATGATAATACTAGAATTCGACTTTTCAGTACATTAGAAAATTTAATTCAACTTCCAGCCATTAAGCACGCAGTGTACAAGATTCGAATGAACTTGTTGATCATGCCGAGGAGGCCATGCGCGCATCACGCGAACTTCAATGTCCAATCGATTATTATGATAATTGGATTGTTCATTACATTAAATGCAAACTTGATTTAAGCTTGCGAGAAGCATAGGGAGTTTCACCAGAGAATATGGAGGGCTTTTCAACGTACTCGGATTCACTTAAATTTTTGGAGCGACGCATTCAATCGCTCGAACAAGCTCGCACTTCGGTCGATTCACGTGAAACTTCTACTAAATCAGGCAATCAATCAAACCCTTGTGTCGGTAATTTAAGACACATATCGGCCAATAATGCTCAGACGTTGGACAGTTCGGAATCTTAAGCCATTCCCTCTTGCGACCTCCGGAAAGATGATCATTGGCTGCAACATTGTTTTAAATTAAATGAAATATCGCACATCTAACGCCTACAATTTTGCAAAGTAAATAAACTCTGCTTGAATTGTCTGCAAAGAAATCATTTTTTTAAAGAAGTGCACATTGGTAAATTAATGTTTTACTTGCCAAGCAAAGCATCATACCAAGTTTTATTACGAGCCTCAACAAAAAATAGTAGCTAACTCACGTGATAGTACACTTTTTCAATTGACGGTAACCATGACACATCCTGGTCCATCCCTTTAGGACAAAGCTTCGTCCCAAGTCGGTTCACACACGGCAGCGGTAGGGGCGTCAGTTCTCTTAGCAACGGCACACGTTACTATAGTGAGCCCTAACGAAAAATCTCTTATAGTTCGTGCTTTGATTGACCCTGGCTCGGAACGTTGCTTTATTACCGAGCGCACAATGCAGTATCTTAATCTCAGAGCTCAACGGGCTTCGTTTTCGGTAATTGGTGTAGGCGCCGAAGAATCATCAAAAGCTACTGTAATTACACAAGCGACGTCAAAGTCCCCCAAGAATCGTGATTTTTCGCAATCATTCTCTGCTTTGGTGTTGAACGAGCTTACTTATTGTTAGCCTAGAGAAGAACTCGCGATTGTAATTGGCCTCATTTAAATGGCTTAGATCTTGCTTATGTACGCTTTTGTAAGCCCGACCGAGTTGATTGCATTTTAGGGGCAGATATCTATTCGCCAATACTTCTGCACGGTCTTATTAAAGGCCTGCTAAGACTCCAGTTGCGCAGAAAACGGTATTTGGTTGGATTATAACAGGTTCGGTATGTACTAACATAAGCAATTCGATTGAAGGTCGCGTTCTAGTCTTCCATACGTACGCAGAATTTTTACTTTGAGATCTGCTTTACGAAGTTTTGGGAAGTTGAGGAAGTACCAAGCAAAGTTCATCTAACAGCAGAGGAGGAGTTTCGCGAAAATCATTTTGTAAACACCCACTCTCGTAACTAATACGGTCGGTTTGTGGTTCGCCTTCCCTTTGCAAAGAGACCTGCTCTTGCTCCTTCGCGCCAAATTGCAGCTGCCTGCTTATATCGATCGGAACGCAGACTACTGCATGATTTAGAGCTTTTGAACGCTTATAAGGATTTCATGGTGGACTATCTTCAAAGAAAGCACATGGAAATCGTACCTCCTCAGCAGTTTAATAAACCTAATTACTACTTGCCTCACCACGCAGTAGTCAAGCCGGAAAACCTCTGAAAATTCGTGTCGTTTTTAATGCCTTGCAAAAAACTCCTTGTGGCTTGCCGCTCAATGATTTACTTCTTCCTGGTTGCAAGCTTCAGTCCGATACTGCAATGTTTCTCATCCAGTGGCGTTTTTTAAAATTCGTCTTATAACTGATGTAGTACAAACGTTTAGGCAAATTTTAGTACATCCTGAGAATGCAGACTGGCAGAGGATTTTGTGGAGAGAGGATTTCAGCGAGACACCTCAGGACTACCGCTGTGTAACTGTTACCTATGGCACGGCTTTGGCACCCTTTCTAGCCCTACGCATCATGAAGCAGATTGTTATTGACAGAGCTAAGAAGTGTTTAGAGGCCTCAGCGATCTTACTTCATCAACTATGTGTTGACGACCTTTTTGGTGGTGCCGATACAGTTGGCAAAGCTTTGCAGCGACCTGATCAGCTCATCGACCTACTGAAGGCTGATGACTTTTGATAAATGGGCTGCGAACGATCCCAGTTTACTTAGAGGTTTGCGATAAAAATCAACAAATGAAGTAGAGGTCAACCCGGAAGAAGTATTATCTACCCTTGGCCTCAAGTGGCAACCAAGCGATGATTTATTCTGTTTTAAAGTGTCCTCAAGGCAGAAAAATTTCACTGTATCTAAGCACTATATTTTGTCTAAAATAGCTCGACTGTTTGACCCCATAAGTTGGCTTGCTCCAGTCATCGTCATCACCAAGATTATAATGCAAGACCTTTGGCTTAGCAACGTCGATTGGGATACTCCAGTTCCTGATGAGCTTCAGACACGTTGGCTGAAATTTCGGAGCAAGCTTAACGGGGTCTCAACACTTTAAATACCACGATGACTTGATGCTGGTGAGAAGAGTCCGTGGGAATTGCATGGGTTCGCTGATGCGTCGCAGAGAGCCTACGCATCAGCCATCTATACAGTAGTACCTGGCCGCTTCGCTGTGCTTTTGCTTTCAAAGAGCAAAGTTGCTCCAACCAAGGTTCAATCACTGCCCAGGCTGGAGCTTTGCACCGCTACACTGCTTACGAGATTAGTCGTACATCTACTTTCAAAGATTCAGCTTCTACCAAAAAAAATACATTGTTGGTCTGGCTCCAAGGTCGGGCTAGAGTGACTTTGAGTTCATCCCTCACGATGGCATACGTTTCTAGCAAACCACTCAAGCGAGATACTTTCATTACTTCCAAAGGCAATTTGGAGGCACGTTCGCTCAAGCGACAATGCAGCAGACTGCGCGACGCGAGGTCTCACGCCCTCCGAGCTCGCTTCGCATTCACTTTGGTGAAACGGGCCTGTCTAGCTGTGGGAACGTGAGTCCGTTTGGCCACCACAAGCTGCATGTTCTACAACCCTGGATGACCCTATACATGCGCTCGTTGCCAGGGAACGGAGGGACTCCAAGGAGTCGTAAGTATCAGAAGGCTGCTGTTTACCAAACCTTCAAAAGTGTTCGAATTTTAGCAAAATACTCCGCATCCTAGCATATTGCAATCGTTGGAAATTACGCTCATTGCATCATAAAAATAATAATAGTCCTTACATTCGCTTTGGATACAAAGAATGGTCTATTGCTCGTAACTTTATTTTTAGAACGATTCAGCAGAATCATTACAACGCAGAACGACTACAGCTCAGTGTGGGTGACTCAGTCTCAAAACGCAGCCCACTGGCCAAGCTGAGTCCATTTATTTGCAAGCAGGGCTTAATTCGAGTGGGCGGACGCTTACAAAATGCCCCACTGTCGTACAACAAGAACCACCCAATAGTCCTGCCCGGAAATTGTATCTTCGTCATACGATTAGTAGAAGAGACCCATCCTTTTATGCAACATGAAGGAATTCAGTTAATGCAGTCTCACTTAAACCGCATGTTTTGGATCACACGTGTGCAGACTTTGGCCACAGGCGTCTACAATCGCTGCGTCACATGTAAAAAATTCAACGCCCGAAGCCCAGTCCAGAAAATGGGCTCCCTGCCAGCGGCTCAAGTTACCCCTGCTCGTCTATTCTCGTTGACTGGATTGGATTACGTGGGACCGATACCAGTATTATTTTCTCGAGGGAGAGGCGCTAAATCTACAAACGACTATTTTGCCATTTTTATCTCATGGTCACGCGTGCAGTACACGTACAAGTAGTTTTAAACTTAACTACTGATGCCTTTATTGTAACATTCTCGAGATTTAGTGCTCGCAGGGGAGTACCTACTACGGTATATTTAGACAACGCATCCAACTTTAAAGGCGCAGCGAAGGAGTTGAATGTTCTGTTTGCTCAGTCTTCAACGTTCGTGGATACTGTGCTCAGCACACTAGCATACCAGGGAGTTCAGTGGTCATTCATACCCCCAAGGGCGCCGCACCATGGAGGACTCTGGAAAGCTGCAGTGCAAAGCTTTAAGCACCACTTCCTGCGAGTCATCGGAAATGCGACACTCACTTTTGAAGAGCTTATAACCCTCGCTACCAAGATTGATGCCTGTTTAAACTCCAGGCCACTTTGCCCACTAAGCAACAACGCTAATGATGCTACAACCCTCACGCCAGCCCATTTCTTGGTGGGCTTGTCACTGCTTGCTCATCTAGAGCCTTTCAACCATTCACTGGAGCCACAGCGATTCACTGAACGTTGGTGACTACTCAGCGGCCTTAGAGACTCCTTTTGGTTCCGATGGCGAAAGGAGGTTTATCACCAGTTACAAGTACATAACAAGTGGCTCAACGTACATACTAATTTGCAAAAAGGAGACGTAGTGCTGCTAAAAGATGATTTAACACCATCCACTCAGTGGCCCATGGGATCAATTATTGACACTCATGCAGGTTCTGATAAATTGGTGAGGGTAGTTACATTAAAGACTGCTGATTCGATTCTTACACGATCCATCGTCAAGTTAATAAAGCTATCTACGGAGACTAAGATGGAGGTTCGTCAATCACCAGATTAGGAAAGCACTGACACATCAAGGCGAGTGAATGAAGAAATCAAGATATAGTTATTGACTTGACATTCCGTTCTCCTTTTTATTACTGATTAAAATTTATTTTCATATACTATAATTGATTAGTTGAGCGGGTATGTATAGTATATTACCAAGCCTTAAAAAGTTATCTTTTAATTTGTTTTAATTTAAAAAATTAGCTCATTAAAAATTTGTTTTGATTACTGTTAACCCAATTTCATTTTGATTATGATGATTGTAATACCACTTTATATCCGAAAGTGGTTTAGGAATTAACTCTATCCAAACTATGCTTTTCGGCTTCGCGTTGTCAGGTTTATCTTTACTTTTGTTTGTATCTTGGGTTAAATTTTCTATTGACGCTTTAATACGTCAAGGTGGGCGATATGTAAGCGTGAACGGAAGGTTTGACGTCCTCGTAGGTCCTACCGCTCAATCGCGACAAACCTTACGATTGTGTTTGTCTCCCCACTTAATTTACTGGATCGGAAACTGTAATATAAACTATGAGATTGATCTGTCCTGATGAGCAAAAAACTTACTTTTAAAATATGAATGCGTGCTCTACAAAGTAATTCAAGAAGACTAAGACATCTTAAAAAAAATTTTTTTTATTTTTGCATAGTACAATTTGCAAGTTTCATTTAAGTGAAGAAATAGTCCCCCTGAATTGAAAAAATACAAATCCTGGTCGGCAAAAAACTCACTTTCAAAATTTGAAATTCATGATCTAAAAAGAATTTCAGGTAGACCAATACGTCTTAAAAATTAAAGAATTTTTTTTCTGCCAAGTTTAATTTGCAAGTCCCACTCAAGTAAAAAAATTCAAGTCCCACGACAGCAAAAAAATACAAGTCCTGATTAGCAAAAAACTTACTTTTAACCTATAAAATTTGTGCTCTTCACTTATTTTAAGATGGCTGAGGGATCTTAAAAAATTGTTTTTTCTTATTGAAAAATTTATCGTCTAGTCGTTTTACTAAACTACTACCTTAAGGAGGTACCTTCGTACAATTGATGCTTTAGAAATATAGCATACACTGTTAAATTTTTGTTACCGTGGGTTAGTTAGTTAAAGAGAAAAATGTAACATGCACTTTTATGGAAAAAGTTTAGGTTAAGAACATTTTTGTAAATATCTCGAATGTTGACGAACAGATCTTAATGAAAATTAGGGAGGATATAAATAAACATACGAAAAAACGTATGGTAAAGACATTAGGCAATGAGCTCACGTCTGAATGATCAATCAATTATTAATGACACTCGCAGGACTTGGTTACTTTTGATACCATGTTGCGTTGGCATTGTTGGCGGGAAATACGAACGTAACTCCAAAAAATTTGGCTTGGCAAAACATAAATTTATTTTTCGTCATAATCACATAACTTAGTAACACTTAAATAATTTAATAATTTAATTAATTATAAATAATTTTGGTTACATAAAAAATACGTTTGAACAAAAATTACAGACTATTGAAGACTTGAGTGTTAATACTTATCCTTATCAATCTAGTATTCGGTCAAATAATTCTTTTATTAGAGTATTCACCCTGCTTATCTCCTGTTGTGATTTGGTTACACCAATCAGTCCTTTGGAATCTTCTCATAACAAATCTTTAATACCTTTTAAATTATTATTAATATATTGATCTATAATATCTGAAAATGAGATATTAGCATTTAAAATTTTTTTCCAACAAAAACTCATGTCATGTTTACATATGGCACCTGCTTTTATGATCGTACGCCACAAGTCACTTACGCGTCTCATTAAAACATTTATATACCGCTAAAATAGGTAGAGAAGTATAGTTATAATTTTCTAGTGACATTTTTCAGACATTTCTAGATTGGTACTCTATTGCTGAGGTACCTCCTTCAATGAAACTTGGATATTGTACTTGGCAAAAATTAAAAAAAATTTTTTTCTAGAAGTCTTAGTCATCTTGAATTATTTTGCAGAGCTCGCATTCATATTTTAAAAGTGAGTTTTTTGCCGACCAGGACTTGTATTTTTTTAATTCAAGGGAACTATTTTTTCACTTAAATGAAACTTGCAAACTGTACTATGCAAAAATAAAAAAAATTTTTTTTAAGATGTCTTAGTCATCTTGAATTATTTTGCAGAGCACGCATTCATATTTTAAAAGAAAGTTTTTTGCTCATCAAGACTCGTATTTTTTCGCTGTAGTGGGACTTGAATTTTCTCACTTAAGTGGGACTTGCAAATTAAACTTTGCAAAGAAAAAATTTCTTTAATTTTTAAGACATATTGGTCTACGTAAAATTCTTTTTAGACCATGAATTTCAAATTTTGAAAGTGAGTTTTTTGCTGTCCAAGAATTGTATTTTTTTATATTAGTAAAACTTGCAAATTGTTTTTGGCAAACAAAAGAATTTTAATTTTGAAGATGTCTTAGTTATTCAAAATCCTGGGTAGAGCATAAATTTTAAATTTACCCAGCCAGCACTGTTTAACTTTCAGATATCTGAAGTTTGCCATTACCAAGTTATCTTGACGTTATTTTGAAAAGAAGTCGTAATGGTAACTGTAAGATGAGTAAAAATGATATCTGTTAAGCGATAACGTAAAGATATCCCAGCCAGCACTGTTTAACTTTCAGATATCTGAAGTTCGCCATTACCAAGTTATCTTGACGTTATTTCGAAAAAAAGTCGTAATGGTAAGTGTAATATGAGTAAAAATGATATCCGTTAAGTGATAACGTACAGATATCGTATTAAAATGTAACTGAAGATATTAACATTATGGGAACTTAAAGAAAAACTTCTTAAGTAACTGTACGTTATCACACAATCGGATATCTTAAAGTGAGCATATTCTAGAGAATCTAAAGATATCAGAAATATGTTAACTGACAAAAAATCGTAATAAATTTACAATATTTTTCTGTGCGATGCCTTATTAAAGTTATATCGTGATAAATAAATGAAAGCAGAGAAAAACACGTGTGGCTGTGAAAATGTAATTGAGAAGAAATTTATTATAAATATTAATCATAACTTTAATTTTTAAAGAAATGTAAAGCAGTGTATACCATTTTTAAAAAGATTTGTTTTCTAATAAGTATACGATGTGGAGACGAAAACCCTTTAGTGAGCTTAATGATCGTCAGAAAAAAAGAAGAATTAATTGTACAAGCCAAAAAAAAGATCAAAAAGAAGCGACAGTAAATAAAAAAAGGCAAAAGATATCTAGTGTAAATGACGATCTACGTGATTTCACAGATGAGCCAAGTGAAGTTGAAAGCAATGAAAATTATCAAGAAGAATTAAGTTTTCACTTTGAAAGTGCTAATGAGTCAAACGAAGAAAATTCTAATGTAAGTGAATCTAATAATCTAAATGAATCTTATAATAGTAAACTCAATGAAGTGAATGTTTCTGGTGATGAGGATATACAAAACTGTATTGTGGATGCACAAGCAGATCTAGCATCTTGGAAGTGCCAGTATAATATATCTGGAGATGCTATGAAAAATTTATTAAAAGGATTTAAGCGTTGGCCTCCAGACAGCTTATCCAAGTTTCCTTTGGATGTGCGTTCTTTGATGAAAACCCCAAAATCTACAAACCTTATGAACATGGGTTCAGGTCAATACACACACATTGGACTACAAAAATCTTTAGAAATTGAATTGCAACGCATTAATTGTGACACAAAAATTTTAATAAATATTCATTCCGATGGATTACCACTGTGGAAAAGTAAAAATGTTCAATTTTTTCCACTCCTAGGCATGATTGTTAATAGTCAAGCAAATTATCAAGAACCATTCGTGATTGGAGCATATTATGGTCCAAAAAAACCTCCCAATGTTCACGAGTACTTCCATGCTTTCATCAGTGAGTATTATGAACTGCACACAGAGCGCTTCCATTTTAATAATAAACATTATACTGTAGAAATTAATGCAATCGTTGCTGACACTGTTGCTCGTAATTGGATTACTTGCTATCCTCCTCACAATGCATACTACGGATGTTCAAAGTGTATACAAAAGGGAACTTGGGTCAAAGGTCGCATGCTTTTTACAAGTTCAAACCAACCTTTGAGAGATGATCAGACCTATCGTCTTGAGTTACCTAATCGATACAAAGACTTAGTTAGTCCACTGGAGATGTTAGGTATCGGAATGGTATCTCAAGTTCCACTGGATCCAATGCACCTTCTATACATGGGTGTCACTAAACAACTGTTAATTCTGTGGTTTCAAGAATTTGGCGGTGGAGTGGCTGCTCAATACATCAATAATCTTTTTGACGATGATTACCGAAATGTAGGTAGATGTGTTCCTTGTGAATTTAATCGTAGACCAAGAGGTTTGGACGAACTTACTAATTGGAAAGCTACCGAGTACAGACTATTTCTTTTTTATTTGAGTCCAGTCAGTATTTTGAAATATCTTAGTTATTCCAGAATTAAACACTTGTATTCTCTTCATTTGGCGGTAAGAATTTTGAGCGATATTAATGAATACAAAAGAAACAACACTTTAGCTGATAAATTATTGCATGAGTTTGTTGATAAAATGGAGACTTTGTACAGCAGAGATACCTTATATTTCAATATGCATAATCTATGCCATTTGGCTCAGGATTCTTTTAGATCAGGTCCACTTGAAGCATTAAGTGCTTTTCCTTTCGAAAATTTTCTTCAAATTTTAAAAGCTATGATAAAAAATAGCAACTCTCCACTCGCTCAAATTAGTCGTAGAATAGCAGAAAGAGTAAAAGTATGGAAACCCAAGGAAAAATTAAAAGAAAATGAATTTTGTCTGCAAGGTAAAAGCAATGTAAAAACTGACAGTCCATTTACAAATGTTTTTTCTTGTTTTTATTCAGCAGTTCAGTTTGCTCATTTTGCACTGACAACCAAAAAATTCAATAATTGCTGTTACTTAAAAAATGGTAAAATTATGGTAATTGATCACATTTTATCCAATAACGCAGGAGTATTTATTGTTGGAAAACAATTTTTAAATGTATGTTCTATCCCAGAATATCCAGTAGATTCAAAAACTTTTGGAATTTATAAAGTTTCCAATTTATCTATGGTATCAGAAGATGGCCCCTTAAAGTTTATTGCCAAAAAAGCTTTTCAAATTCCAGTGGAAAATGGTTATTATATTCTACCAATTCTTCACACCTACTTTCCATGATATTTTGACGAGAATATATTTATTTATTTGTAAATAGATATTGTTTTAATATTAACATAGCAAGATTAAGGTTAATATTTTTATTATTATTATATATTTTATCATTATTTGAAATAAATTTTTAATTCACTTAAATCTAAATCCCAAAGATAAACTGTAGTTAATCGCAATTGATAACTAAAAATTAACTGTCAAAGTTGAAGTTTATTATTTTCAAAAGTTAGCGTGCAGACAAACTAACGTTAACTTATTGGCGCCATTTTATGACAGAATCTCTCAACAAAGCGCGGCCGGTCGTAGACTCTATCTATAGATCACATGTATCTCCAAGAAGCACAGCAAATTAATTGTATTTAATGATTATATTTTATCTTCATCTCGAGGCATCTGCTGTATTACCTGCATCAGTAAGTATTTTTCTATTATCTATACTTATGTAAGAAATACTTCGAAAATTTTCTAAGTACGACTTTGTAGGTTAAGTCAGCCAATTTGATTAAGATAAAGAGTCAAAACAAAATGTCTAATACTGTAAATAAAAACTTACAAGATATTAAGAATGCTCTTAAACGGCCTCTGTCAAACAAACCTCTGTTTGTTCACCATGGTTCAGTGCTGCTAAAAGTATTTAAAAAAGAGAGTTTCAAGAAGCCTGTCCAGGCCAAGCCTCTGATAAAAAACATAGATATTTCAATGAAGTATATACAATTGCGCTATCTTTAAAAACAACAGATGACACCCACGTACACTTTCTCATTTAAGAGGCACGCAGCTCAAACTCATCATTGGGTGTGACAAGTCAGGGACAGCCTGTTTACATACTTCATCATCAGCAGCATCTCCAACAGCAACAACTTCCAAGCTCATCCTACGGTAATTTTATTAACTTTCATTGTTAACTTCTTGAACAAGAAACTAATTATCTAATTTTTTACTTTTTTTTAGTCAATGAACAATATATCATCCAACAATCACCAACTGAATCTGTAAACGAGGAAGGTGTTGTCGAGGAGAGCATTGTCAAAGAGACGCTGTATGATCATGAGGATGGGACGCTTTCTGAAAATCTGGATGAGGATGATGGAATACCAGATGGTAATCAGCAGGGTGGAGATGATTCGTCAAATAATGTTGAGGGCAGCGGTGGTGTTGAAGGTGAAGTCACCGCCAGCTCCGTAAACAATTCAGGTGGACATGGGCATTCTCCAAATTTGGAAGCACTTGGTATCTTATCTCAGCAGCACCAGTGTTGTGGTGTGTACAATATTTTTATCATTTTCACCTTAGTCTTGAAACGACAATTTATAATACTATTTATTTTTTAGAGATGGTTCTCAAAAACCTGAAAACACAAGAAGCTACGATCACTTCCATAAATACAAAATGTGACATTATTATGGAAATACTATCCAACAGAGAGACAGGAGAAGTAGGCAACCGACCTATTGTCCCTTTGAGTATTTTGCCAAATGTTCCGCTTGGCACCGTTGATGATTTCATAACGTTTGACGAGCAGTTAAAAGAAAGTATTGAGATTCAAAAGGCTTTTGTAAGTAAAAGAAAAACTTAGAACATAAATATGCAATAAAGATGTATAATATTTCCAACAATAATAAATACATAAATTTTTTTTAGGAAATTTTTATTTAAAAAACAGGTGGGGCAAATTCCGACAAATGAGTGAAAAATTTGCTAACAAAGACTTTGTCAAATGACATAGGTAAAGTTTACACGTGGACCGGTATAAGAACTGGTACTAAAAAAATGGCTGGTACCACTTTTGCTACTTTTATAGTCGGTGAGTTTCTTTGATTTTAAATTAAGCAATCATAAAAAAAAAAAAAATCGAGTTTTATTTTTAGAAACTTACCAAAGGCTTCACTCAACGGATACCGAGGAAGCATTACAAGGCTCAATAGCTAAGTGGTTGCAAAGGACAAGCTACAGAATAAGCAATGCTGCAAGAGCAGCAATGAAAGAACAAGCTGCTAAAGCAGCCAAAATAGCAGCAATAACTCAACAAGTAGTTGATCATGGAGACAACGATGAACGCCAGTCAAGAGTTTTGGAAGAGTTATTCTTTTCATTTTAGTGATTCTTTTTATTTATAATTTTTTCGTTTTTTTTCGAATTAAGATTTAAGATGTGATTATACAGTACTAAGGTAAAATAGAAATGAAAAAAACAATATGATCTCCATTATTAGATAAGTTGAACTACTACGATGTGATTCTAGAGTACAAAAGTTAAATAGAAGATAAATGTGAAAGTTTAATAATCAAAATGAAAAAAATGTGATCTCATTATATATAAGTTCAACGTAATAATATTATATAAAAGTAATGTATATATATATACAATGTACAAAATAGATAGAGAATATAAAAAATATATTGTATGTATAACATGCGCAATGAGAAATAAAGAATTACAATAAATTAATACAACACAATTTACTTTTATTTTTATTACATATGTTATATATATATATGGCCTGAAATATATTAATCAGTTATCGTACCGATATCTTTAGAATGTCTTAAAGTTACCATCACTAATTACTGTCAGATATCTGCGAGAGCAACTTAAAGTTTACTTTCAGATAACTTTCTATTTTTTTATTTTATACATCGCTTTATCTTACGGTTATCTGCAAAGTTACGTTACGATATCCACTGAGGATATACTGATGGTGGACTTAAGATTCCTTTACCATATCTTACAGATGTCTTTACGCAACTTCTAAGTTATCCTCTTTTTTTCTTTTATCTTTAGCCAGATAACTTTTAGAATCCTTAACGTTAACGTAGTGCTGGCTGGGTAAGTAGTAAGTTTTTTGCCCATAAGGACTTGTATAATTACGCCTCAGTGGGACTTGTATTTTTTCCTCTAAGCAAGATTTGGATTTTTTTCTGTGATCTCTCTCTTGCCGTTATCTTTGATGAGCTTTTACTATTGTTATTGTTTGTTATTTGTTTGTTAGAAGTTTCTGATAAAATGAAATTCAGTCAGTGGTAAAAAATTGAAGTGCGAAAAATCAGCTGATGATTTTGCATCAGCTGATTTTTTTCAGCAGTGTTTTAATGATATTGACAAAGCGTTCCGTCCGAGTAATGCAGATATACATGAAGATGATACACTAATCCTTTCGCAATAAAAACTTATTTGTTTATCCGTTATTGCAAAAAACGTAAATTACTTATATCATGGCTCCAGAGTATAAGTAAGAGCTTTTTTTTCTTTTGAAAAAATTTGTATTTTTTTTTGGAAAGTACAATGCCGTTTATTGGAAAAAAATATGCAAAACTGACTGAGATATTTGCAATTGTTTGAGCCGTAAAATATGACTTTTACAAGAAAACGTCCAAACTTACAAAAATAAATTATTTTTTCGTTTTTAATCATTATTAACATCAAATACAATGTTTTAACCTGAGTGAAATGTCGATAAACCGACCGCAAAGATTGTAATAACTCTTCAAAGTTTTATTTCAAAAAATTAATTTACACAAAACCAATAATTATTTTGCAATTTTACAAATAGTTTTTTGTTTTGCTTTTTAACACCTCTATTTTTTTAACAGTTATATTTATATTGACATAATTTTTTTTTTCTACGTCAATCAAAAATTTTTCGGTATAAAAAATGTCTTTTTGAACTTTCACGCCATTAATGTGTTCCTAACAATAAATAATACATTTGAAAAAGTATCTATTTTAGAGGTAATTTTCACATCTTAAAAAAAATGATAGATCACGTGATGAAGCCTGATTATTCGTCGTGTGATTGGCTGAGACTGATCGAGCGTGGGTAGTTTTGACAGTGAGATTTCAAAAAATCAGTGAAAAATCATTATAATTTGTAAGTTGATAAATATTACGATATTATGTGTTATGACAAAGATATAATTATTTTTTTTTTTTTTCAAAGTATAGAAAATAAAAGTTTAATTAAATTTCGGGGGTTGGCGCGCGGAGAGCACAGGGGGTGCAGCCCCTCGTATGATGAAAAAGATGTATGGTTGTAAAATGCCTCTAAGGACAATAAAAGCAGAGATGTAAGTGAACAACCGTATAAATAATTGACATTGGTTCAGTCATTGTTAAATAAACAAATAATGCTGACTTTAATTTAGACGAAACTACTTTTTTTGTATTTCTGGGAAAATTTTGTAGGGGATTAACCAATTTTTTTTTAACTGGAAAAAATAAGATTAAACCGTATTTTTTTGTCTCTGGGCCGTGGACTGGATCTAATATTGTTGTAAGCACAAGTTTTAAAAATAATGAAATAACAAAATATGCGAGCTGTAACTATTGTATTGTAATTAATGTTCCCATATGAGTAACTAGCAGCCCCCCGTCACGGCTTCGACCGAGACTTACTAAATGAAACACCGTCGTGTGTTGACATGTAATGTGAAACGTGTTCAGTTAGAAATTTTACATTTATTCCTGATACTGCTTAGAACAAAAATCTTCTTATTAAAAACATGTTTGTTCGTAATCCACATAGTTTATTTGGTCAAATAATAAGCTGTAACAATAAAAAAAAATATAATTATGCTAAAAAGTATCGTGCGCTCCTTATGCCATAAAATAATCGTTGGTCATGAGGGGCCGTTCATTTGCAGTTTCTTCCGTATAATTTACGAAAAGGGCTATTTTTTAAGCTGCTAAGGTTTTAAACTACCAAAAAATATATATCAAAAAAAAATTTTTTTTTTAATCTCACAACTTTATAACCAGAGCAACAAAGTCTTGGAGCTTAATGTCTACATTTTTTAATGCCACAAAAATACAATACATTTTCTACCTATTTAAAAATCTGAAAAATTAAAGAGATTACTGTGAGGGTACAATAAAAAGCTAATCTCTCACGTAATAGATTCTTTTTTTGTCGATTTTGAAGCTGCTGTTCCAGTCTCGATGAATTTTCTGCGTCAGTTTGTTGACGCCATAAATTGTATTCATTAAATACACTTAAAGTTTTCCTTTCAATTCACCCTCTTGCGACTTTTGGCATGCTTAAGACTTTTGTGACCCCTAAAGGCTGTTTTCTGTCAACTTTGTTAAGTTCATTTATATTTGTTGGCAAGGTAGTTCGACGTCCGATTACCCTAAAAAAGACCGGTGAGCTTCTTAAGTAAACTCTTTCTTGACTAAAGTTTACAGCAATTGTGACTGCCTGGATACCTCAGGGTGATCTTCTCTGGCCTGCGGTTGAAGACCCAGACTGATCGGGAAAAAAATTACAAAGTCCGAAGCTTTGGAGCTAGTTGCAGTGCTCTTTCCCAACGTCTTCTTGTATAACATCGAAGACGTTGGTGTTTAAAGCACCTTTTTTTTGCAGACTCAGTTGTTTTGATGATTTAAGGTAGAGAGATTGGTAGAGATTGGTTTGTGATGCTTGACCGTTGGAGACTCCCGTTGGCTCAAGTTTTTTTTTTCTCATCGCTGTTAGTTTGCCCAGCACAGATCTTAGAGAGTATCGGTGATTCCTGGTTGAATGTTTAGAGTCGAGAGGGTATTATAGGGTCGTCGGTCACCGGGTTTCGCAGCCTTGCGAAGAACAACTCCGCTCGTGACGACTACCAGTGAATGACTTGGTTTAATAGTGGCCGTCTTTAGTTTATAAAGTCTTTTAGTCGACGAATCGCTTCTGGAAATGGTAGTAAAAATGTATTTGTTGGCAAGGTAGTTTACACTTAGGTGGCCCTTAAAAGAACCGATGAGATTAAAAGTTAAGTAGTGAACGTAAATACTGTTATTGGCCCTGAAAAAGGCCAGTGGTGAAATTTTCAGTTATTGCTTATTATTATTCTTGATGATGGAGAGCCAGCTGTGGGTAGCTTGATTCTTATCCTTGGAGTCTCTGTGTACGAAGACCGTGCATGAGGGAGATACGGCGCTGACCAAAATTTATCTCGTCTTCACGTCGTTTCCCGGATAACTAATCGCTCATAGTTAGTGGAGAAAGTGGGCCTGAAGAATACCTTCTCTGTAGGTATGCCGTTGGAGTGACCACTAAGAAGTTGGCCGTTGTGGCTGTACGTTTGTAGTAAAAATAATTCTCTGACGGCACCAAGCCAGATTGTAGTATGGCCATATAACTCTGAAGTGTTGGAGCAGATTGTGCTCTGGCTAGATACGTCTCCTGGTATTCTGCTAGAGACGTCTGTCACGACTACTTTCCGTGAAGGAGTTATACTGCCCGGTAATAGGTGACTGAGTTTTCTCTTCTTCTTTCAAATTATTATACCTCTCCTTACCACCGTCTTTTAACCAAAAGGAGGTTCACGCCGGGCTCCCCCGGCTCCAGAAGGAAGGGGGAAAAACAATTAGGATTAATAAATTTAACGCGGAATCAAGGTTTAATCAAGCACTGTATTCTCCTTTTCTTTTGTTAGACAATACACCAATCGAAGGTGCCGGCGATTCAGCGGCCACGGCACCGACGTCGACCGCGATCGCGCGAGCACGTACACTTTTTCACCGGACTGACACCCACGTCCTACAGTAGAAGTCCACACGCCATTAGCCCCACCACCATCGCACTCTACCCTTAGGTCAACAGTCTTTCTCTCCTGATCTCACTGCTCCCGCATCCGGATTCTCCCCGCCTACACCTAGTCACTATGCCCTCCCCAGCTCGTGCCCAGCTTCGCGCTTTCCTTTCTTTATCCCTCTCCCACAGCTCTTACACATGCACCCACACTACTCGGACCGGCTCCTCAAGTCCCCCAGCTCTACTCACTCCCACTCTCCGGCTTCTCTCCTCTAACCGTCCTGGCCCCGGAACACTCACTCCCTCCACTCTCACCTTCATGCAAGCCCCAAACACCCTACCTCGTCCCGACGTTGTCTGACCCCTAGGGTGGCTCCTCGATCCTCAGCTGCTGGCAGGTTCTCTCCTTTCTCTCTCAAATGCCCTGGCTTGGCTCCCGTGACCTCGATCCAGCTATTTCTCACCTCGATGATGACCCCGGCCTCTGTCCCTGACTCAGGTTCCTCACCACGCTTCGACTCTCGCACCTCGATTCCTCCGCTTCTTCTCTACCTTCACTCTCTCTCGCTCTCTCTCTCTCTCAACACTCAACGATCTCAAAAGAAAAGCCCTCGCTACCTAAAAAAGGTACTATGGAAAAAGAAAAAGCCTCGACACGCTCGCGCTTCGACTGCCACGCTGCACGGCTCGAGCCAGACTGAGTCCCCTCTCCGGCTTCTGGAGGCGGTCCTCTCGCTGACTTCCACTGCACTGCACTGATTTCCCGCGCCTTTTCGGCTTCTTCCGCCGCAGCTGCTGTCGTCTCCACCAATCCGACTTAGCGCCTTCGTCGTCCCGCCCAGCTCGCGCAGGCCCCCAAAACACAAATACATCAAAATAATTAGGTGGTTGATAACGAAGTAGGCCTGAAAAATAGAAGAGAGCAAGGAGGCGTCGCTGGGTCGAAGGGAAATTTAGTGCCACTAATTTCACCTCGTCACACGTCATCAGTTAGAACAAATTTTTTATTGGTGGCACTCGTCAATCCTGGAGGTTCAGGGTGAAAGTAGACCTAGGTCACTTGCCCATTGGAGAAGAGCGTCATGGCTAACCGGGATACCCAGCTGCACGACTATCATCTTTATTCTTGTTGCAGCTTGGTGAACTGCCAGTAGACGACTGCAGAAATTTCCGAGAAGCTCCGGCCTATTACAACGAACCACACTTATCTAATTCTGTTGCAGGTAGCTTCGATTTTATGTCGATGCCACCTAGCGGATCCTACTGAACTAAAGTGAAAAGCTGGCATATTTTTGCAAAACTTTGAGCTAATTTATTGCTATTTTTTTTAAATTTTTCAAGATAAAAACCATACTAAAATCGTCTAAGAAGTGTCAAGAATCGGTATGCAAAATTTCAGCTGAATCGGTTCAGCAGTTTTTGCGGTTAGCGATTACAACGGTTTTAGCGACTTTGCTTTATATATTAGTAAGATTTTTCCAGTAATGTGTGGTATAATTAATTTAAATACTCCTATTTTGAATGAGAAAAGATTTGTGTGAACATATTTTGTAAACAAAAGTAGTTGTAAGTCAAAAGTTGATAAAATAACGGTTTTAGCGACTTAGCTTTAAATATTAGTAAGATGAAAAAAGTGATAAAGTGGTTCCTTTAAGGAAGTTCCCTCCTAAAATGAAATTGATCAGATTTTGATGAAACTTTACAAATATATTATTTAATATCGTACAAACGACTAATAAAGTTTCTGATCCATTCAGAACTTGTGAGCTGAGATGTGAACATATCTTTTAACACGTGCTTTAATGGGAATTCATGAAATTGTACCGAACCTCATACTGCCCTTTTTTTTACGGTACTTCTAAAGATCAGATTTTAAAATAATTAAAATATGTTTTTCATTAATTGCTCAAGAACGTTTATGTATTTTTCTAGAGTGGTTGAGAACTTTATAAAGGAATATTTATTGATACTGTAAAATATTTGATGCGATAGCAGTTACATAAATTAGTTTCCATACTAATTGAAATACGCTCACATAAACATACAGGAAACAATTCGCATGATAAATAGCAACGTTTGGTTTGTTTACCTATACGATAGCTGATGCCCGCCCCAATTGCTTGTCTGCTCCACAAGCGCAACGTTGCTACACTTCTTACACATAAAAAGTTTGATGTTCTCTGTCTTTTTCTAAGATCGATCTTTCTCTCTCTTGCAGAGGGAACCCCCTTAAGCATGAGCCTTTTTAAATAGTAATAATAAGTGCCTTTTGAGGCAGTAATAATAGAAATAGAAATGAAACAAGACGAGTAAGCTACCAGGTCGGCTTAATTGTAGTAATGTGATTTGATTAACCATTGAATAAAAATTACAATGATAATATGAAGTTAAACTCGGGGAAATGAAAGTTCTACAAAAGCAAAAATTTAAAGTATGAAACTGCTTTATACTTAAAAGAAAGAAAAGAAAGAAAGAAAACCTTAAAGTCAGGCTTATTTAACATGTTATAGCGAGTCTGTGACTTTAAAGTCGTAATTAAATAAAATGACTTTTATAACTTAATTTTTTGAAACTAACTAACAGTTTTCTCAGTAAAAATGACTAAAATTTTGTTCGATATTTAATCAAATTATTTTGTTAATCAAGAAATTCATGTAGGTAGTGCTATTTATAAATATCAATTAAAAAATATTACGAACAGTAACTTATTTATCCACCTAAGCTATTAGGATTTGAAGATTTTCTTGTTTCATAGAACGTTATATTACTGCACAAAATAAGGCAAAATTTTTTCACCAAAAAATTACAAGATCTATTTTTAAAGAAATTTGAAATTTGAATAATTAGAAGATAAAAAAGATCAACTGCAACTCTTAAAGAATCACTTAAAGAATCAAATGATCAAAGTAGATGTACACTTCGATAACAACAAAAATACAAACGCATACAGTCCCAAGTGGAAATTTTTTTTTTGATTACGTAACGAAACAAAAATAATAACTAATAGTAATATTTTATAAAGTCCAGATTTGAGACTATAATAAAGTTTAATGAGTATAATTAGTTATTATTTCTTATCATTTTATATATTTTTTTTTTTTTTTTTTTTTTCGTCATGAATGTCATTACAGAAACATCGAAAAAAGTAGTAACTAGAAACAACTTTTATGATTAATGATTACTATTTCATACTTGACTTTTAAGATTTTAAAAAAACTAATAGCTATTAATAGTTGTTAATGATAGATTATATTTATTGTTTTGTATTTTATATCAGATAGAAAAAAAATTAAAAAAATAATCTTTATGGGCACGGTTGTACCGTTCGATCTCGAGAACAAAAAAAAAAAAACTTATAATAAGCATTTTAAAGTTTTAATAACAACCTGTGACAGACAATTGTGAATAATAAGTCTTATTAATTGTCTTAAATCTAGACATTGAAAACTGTTATTATTTTTTTTTATTTCCTACTAATTTTTAAAAGTAATTAGTACCAACTTATCAAACAAAATTATTTCCGCTTGGGGTGCAACACAAAACGTTTCGACCCCATTTTGCTTAAAAATATATATCTAATACTTTCTTGGTAATTAGGAAAAGTCAAAAGTACTTTGTTGACTAATAGAAAGGGTCCTAAATATAAGAAGTAAAACGGAATAAGTATTTTTCATAATGGTTAGACCTGTAACATTGTAACTGACTACATTCTCATGTTAACTATTTTTTTTTATTTTTACTTATTTTAGCTACCTATTCTCATGTTCTTGAAACATTTGTGTGTTTTAAACAAATTTTTATTAACTTTACAAATTATGTAAAAATCTTACATAGTCCCATGATAATTATTGTTTTATACTTCCAGGTAGCTTAACTGGAGAAGACCTATCATTAGAAGAAGCTAAAATTGATGAAGAAACACTGACAAGTTCATCAAACAAAGAACATCAAACAAATTTTCACAACCATAATAGTAACATTACTTATGAAACAAATCCAAGATCATCTTCTGCATCTCCTTCACTTACTTTACATTCCCCTCATGAAGATGACAATAGATGTAATATCTTACAAGGAGGTGTGATTTTATGTTCTGCTCCACTTTCTACATCTACAACATCAACATCAGCAAACATTGATGTCTGTAATTTACCCACTGTAAGGTACAGTGCAGTATTTGCAGCATCTTGTACGCAAGCTACTACGTTACATGATTTTCACAACCAACAAGAGTTACATCAATCACATGCTCTTCAGACCCAAACAAATCAAGACATTTGGGGACCGTTGGCATCCACTGCTTTGAATCTTAATAACCAAACGTTTTTACATCCATCTTTACAGAACAATTCTTTAGATAACATAGAACTTTTACAAGTTGACTCAAAAACGACTATTCTCAACCACTGTCCAGAAGGTTCTAATTCAACTACTTCGAACTGGATTACATCTCAAGAAGATTCATACGAATCAAATATTTTGCGACATAATATTATACAAAATAATTCACAGGAATCAGTATTAAAAGAAGAACCAAACAACAGCCATAATAATTATACTCATACCGCCATACAAGTATCCCCTTCACATCCAACAACAGACAACGAAGTCAGTATTCAACTTGCAGAATACAATCCAAGTACATCCAAAGGACATGAGATATTATCTCAAGTTTACCAACAAAGTGCCATACCCTTGAAATTGGTTCCTGTAAAACCGCGAAAATATCCAAATCGTCCTAGTAAAACACCTGTTCATGAACGTCCATATGCTTGCCCGGTTGATGGTTGTGATCGTAGGTTTTCAAGAAGTGATGAACTCACAAGACATATCCGAATACACACAGGACAAAAACCATTTCAGTGCCGCATTTGTATGCGTTCATTTTCAAGAAGTGATCATTTAACTACTCATGTGAGAACTCATACAGGAGAGAAGCCTTTTTGTTGTGATCAATGTGGAAGAAAATTTGCTCGAAGTGATGAAAAAAAAAGACATGCGAAAGTACACTTGAAACAGAGGTTGAAACGTGAATCAAATCTTTCTCATTTACGCAGTGATTGAACCAGTTAACTTTAAAACTTGTAATGATTAGTAAATACTTTTTGTAAAAATTGAGAGACTATATTGTGTATTTCGATATGTATTTGCAATAACAAAATCCGTAAGCTATTTGCGATGTACATATGTGCATTTAAAAGCTCCGATTTGTAGATTGAAAGGAGACCACTTAATATATATACAAACAAATATTTTGCATTAACAGAGTAACAAGGAAAAAAATCTATATTTATAACAAGTAAACTATTCTTTTAATTCAACTGATTTATATTTTATAGAAGATGCTTCTATGATTAAAAAAACGACAAGTATTTTAACATAGTTTTATGACGTGAGAGATAATTTATTGATTATACGTAGATAATACACATGATACAAGGTATATCATGTACAGGTACACTGTAATACTCTTATCTACATTTAACACTAAGTTAAGAGTGATATTAAATAACACAAGTTTTAAAAAGTGAGTCAAATCATATGTTTCGAAAATGTTGTTGGAAAAGTACTTGATTCCAACAAAATTCAACTGTCGTAAACGATGTACTAGAAATAATTTATACTGGTTGTTGACACTAACTTGTTTCTAAATAACCTAATATCATGTTATAGGTGTAAAAAGCTGTAATGAATGATTTGGGTAACTAAATCGAAGCAGGAACTTATAAGACTGCCGTAACTGTATTAACGAATTAAAAAATATATTTAAGTTATTAACATGTATTTTGAAAGGGAGTCTCGTACAGTTTAAAACGTGATATTGGATAAACACATAATAAAAATTATAAGTCATAGTAGAAAATTGTTGCCTAATAAATAATGCTTAAAATATATTTAACTTATATTTTTTCAATCCAACTAATACTGTCTCGTATTACTATCTGATATATTTAAGGGGGTAGTGTCACAAAATTCAAAAATTTAGGAACGCCTTGAAAAAATTTGTATAAACTAACAATTATGCGTAGAATAACATATTAAATTTTCAGACATCCTAGCTTCACCATTCTCGAGAAATAAATTACCCATTTAACACGTACTCCTATGAGAGAAAGAGTGTTTTACTGATTACGACTAAAAAAAATTTAAGACTTTGCTGAAATTGAAATATAATGTAAAATAGTATGTTTTAAACATCATATTATACAAACGGCATCCGAAGCTTCACCGTTCTTTAGTTATAACGAATTAAAAGTGTGTACTTGAAGATCCGTGAAGATGATGCAACGTCTTGTTATAGTGTCGAAGGGAATCTGTATTATCGGCATTTTGTATACGTATGTGCATACGTACCACTTTTTTTGACAAGTCTCCCATTTGGTAAACGAAAACGTTCAGACATTTTTTACGGATATTTCACCACCAACTCAATGTTTACGTACAATATAACCTCCGAATGTATCTATACTTATACGTTTATATAGATATACAGAGGGTTTTCGCCTCATGCGGCGTTGCCATATTTATTGTCACTTGTCTGTTTCGGAACGCATAATGTATTTCGGAGCACGCATTGACTATATATTGTGACACTACCCCCTTAATTAAAGGCTTCGTAAGAAGCGATGTTGACTCGGTGGTAAGCGTGCTTAGTACTGATGCAGCTCATGCAGCACCATTCTAGGAGTCGATCGTGGGTTCGATTCCTAGTGAGTGCAGATTTTTTCAAAAACTGTTTTCATTGAAAAAAGCTCCTATAAAAACCCAGCTGTTTTGAGGCAGGTTTTTCCGTTTTTTCTTGAGACTGATTTTAGGGATTTTTCCTTTCCCCACAGGTCTGCGGGCCTGGGTGAATGCGAAACAGTGTTAGGACTATAGGTAGGAATTAGCAGATCCGATGCCAAGCGCCGACCTTACAAAAAAGGAGTGGTACCTAAAACATGGGGCTTCTCCGAGGATACTAAATAATTAACCTGGATCCGATGCTTCGCCAGAGAGCGCTAGCTTAACTGGTGAGTAGTGGACGGTTCTTGGAATTTGGAGTCTTCTCCGGAGAAAGGCTACACAGTAACAAGTGCACCTGATTCACCATTGGTGCAGGGAGTGCCAGCATAGCTGGTAAAGTGTTTCCCCGAGAATAATTCCTCTGTGCCCATTGTACAATAGCTATGATATCAGGTAGGTGATTAGTAAATAGGTGCGGAAATATAACCCTCACATATAGGTGGTAAATGAGTGGCCTCGGCGACTAAGCTAGTGAGTTGTCATGCTAACCCGTTAAAGAAAAACTGGCTTAGTATACAGATAAGAATATTTACAACGTGCCATACTTCGTCATTAGAGAAAAAAATCACGGACTCGTCAGTAAAAATAAAAAAAAAATTCTCGTGGAAGATTGCGCTGTAATATTTCCGAAGTTACGGAAAAGTTTTTTCAAATTTTTCAGAAGAAGCATTTTTGATTTATTGAACCAGTTATTTCCTTTTTTTCGTTTCAAGGTGGTTCTTCCATGACTCCCGAGTCAAAGGTGCGACTGTCAAGTTGCTTTTAATGATACTGCTTTAATTTTAACCGATTATTTGTTTACATTGTTTATTAAGTCAAATTAAGTACTACTTCAAAATTTTAGATCATAGTATCTGGTATAAAAGTTCGTAGAAATGATTATCTAAAATTTTCGCTTAACCTCAAAACACCAGCAGTGGATGCTTGCCTATATGCATTCAACTTAGAAAACGAAAATGTATGCTTGTGTTTCTTTTAATATGGAAGACAGAGGTACAAGGGGAAACCCGTTCAATTCGTCAAGGAGCTCGACTACTAAGAGTAATTCTTCCTTTCCCCGATAGTATAGCAGTCTCGCATCTGGTTTATAACTTTTCTCATGAGCAGTTCCGTCCAGCTCGAACTCAAATAGATTGGTAACAGTATAAGTAAGAATGATTGAATTCCACGGGATGGTCGAGTAAAGCTCGCGAATTGTCGCTGACGGTTCCTCGTCGTAGAGGCAGTAAAACCTTTTGAGGTGGCTTCGTAGATATTGTGTCGTGCTATATAGTTTCAATCATTTAATTTTGTGCTTTATTTTATTAAATTTATCTACATTCGAAAATATATTTACAATCCGATCTCGATGTATAAGTACTGTAATGTGCAAATTGAATAAATTGTTCACGAGAAGTTGTTTTTTATTTTATACTTAACTAGATTGGGATATATCCCTCACTTACTGTAGGATTATCAAAATATTCCATAAAATCGAAGTGAATACAATTGCTACCAAAATTATACTATGACGTTTATTATTTGTTCGTTTTATAATTACCCTATTACGATTTATTGAAAAAGCTGGTTATTCCAAAAAAGTTGATATAAGAAAAGCAAAGATGGTTTTTCTTCCAACAAATGATTATTAATTCTTATACAACTCATATTAAATTTAGGTTTTTTTTTTTTTTTAAATTTGAATTGCTTACAAACTATTATCTCCACGTACTGTAGTTTCTACTTAAAAAAGAGAGTAGAATACGTAAAAACGATTATCGCATAAAAAATTCGTTATGATGGACTTTCCTTTTTATTTTATTTTATTTTGTCGATCAAGGACATTTTATTTTTAATATTTTTATTTTTCACACTGAAGTGATACATTTGATATTTGTTTTTAAGAATACTATCAAACTGATTTTGTTCGTTATTAATTTTGGAATTTCATATTAAAGCTTATTCTTTGAAAATAAAGACATACAAGACAACAGTGTATATCTCGTCAATATCAACAACTTGTAAATGAATGTGATGGTTACAACTTCTCTAGGTTCTTGTATGTCATTTAAGCTCTAAAAAATTGATGTTCTCATATGATGAACAAAAACATAGGTGCAAGAGGTGAAATGCATGAGACCACATATTAATTTAGTTCCAACGCTTTCAATCGGCAATTAAGTAACAAACACCAAACATTATTCAAAAATACGTATTATATTCACACACATCAACATATTCAGAGTAATAATTGTTTATTATGCTGAAAAAAGCATCAAAGAATGATTGATACAGCACCAGCCTTTAAGGTGGCTCCTCACTAAATCAAAACACTGGAGTATTAAATGATATTTTAAAGAATGATTCTTGAAGGTGCAAGGAGTCTTTTCCCAAAATTTTAGACCTCGTCACCACCAAAATTGTTGAAAAAAACTAACTGGAAAATAGACTCTATAACATAGCCTCTTATGGAGGGTCGTCAAATTGGTGGCGCAGGTTGTATGATATCTCAGCAAAGATACTGTAGTTCTTAATAGAAAACTATGTAGCAGATAGAAGAAATCAGAATCTTTCCAACGACATTCAGGTACTTGGACATTACCATGGGTTTTATAGGATATTTTGTGAAAATAGTAGATATAACTGTGCAAGTCCTGGAACAGATGAAAAGTGTGGGGCGTCTGCTACACCGAAGAGCGGTAGCCCGCGTAGTTTGAATTGGTCAGAAAGTTGTACGTAAAATGAATAGGAGTTGTGGGGAATCATAATTATAATAAAAATAAATGAGACGCTGAACTAAGAAAATAATTTAATGCGGGGCTGACTTATGTACTTTTTTGACTAATAGATAAAATTAATAGAATATATCACGATAAAGTTAGGACACGGTTGTATTTACTCGTCACTAATAAATAACTTGTAGATTTTTTCTAAAGTTTTTTTGTCTTTGGTCACCCGTGGCTTATTATTAGGTACTTATCGTCAGCTTATTATTATTTACAGACAAGGGTTATGTTGTCAGATTTGTATATATACGTCTAGTCGAGTCACTGTATTGTACGATATAGGTCAACGGTGTAGATGTGACTAAACTTTTTTTGAAGGGACTATAGGTACCTATCCATTTTTAGTCAAGAACCTCCACAGCCAATGAAAAGCTGTGTTGCAGTATGCTTACTCTTCTTGTGGGATTTATAGTGAGGAGCCACCTTAAATCAAAGATCAGTAATCTATTTAGAAGTTATGACGACGAAAATAACTGTCTATCAAAATACGGAAACGAGATAAAATATGATTATGATTGATTATGATTGCCCATTTGATCGTTACTTTTGTAAATCAACAAAAGAGCAAGAAAGAATAGAATGGTCATAATTGGTTTTTCCACTGAAAAATTTATTTTTCACTGAATATAAGTCACATTTAAATGAAAAACATTAAACAAGCCAAAAATTTTTAAACAGTTCTCGAAATGTGCGATAAGTGTAGAACAAAAATAGTCCATGGCCCGAAGGATTTTCAATCTTATGTTTTCTAGTAGAAAAAAGTTAGTACTTAATTTCCCTACATAATTTTTCCAGAAATACGAGAAAAGTATTTTCGTCCAAATCAAAAGTCAGCTTCATTTATTTATTTAACAGTTTATGAAAAAATGCCAATTTTTTATTTAGTTTTTTTCTTATATCTCCATATTTATTGCTCTTAGAAACAATTTTTGACCGCCAATCTCATTGTCATTAAATTTCCATGAAAAACATACTTTTTCAAATGCATTATTTATTGTTAATAACACGTTGATGGCAAGAAAATATAGAGTAAAGTTTTTATACCAAAAAACTTTCGACAGACGTGAAAAAAAATATCATGTTAGTTTTCACATAACCGTGAGAAAGTATCGATGTAAAGTAGCACAACAGATAGCTATTTGTGGAATTGCAGAATATAGTTTTTTTTTTTTATATATTATAGTGCTCTAGGTCCGGCTCCTTTGATAACGGCATTACTATAGGCACTTAGCACTTGGGAGAAGGAAGATAAGAGGGATGGGGAGACCTCCCATTACAGGAGGGGGTACGGGCAAATTAGGCAATTTTTGCTGCGAGAAGGTCACCTAAACCCTCCTCGAAGAGCAATCACAAAGGTACTTGCCCGAAAAGTCGCACTGGCCGGAAATCGAACCACGGTCTCCCGCCTTGCACGTGCCAATCCACGACCTAGCCAACTGAGCCACCGCGCGTTGTTAGATTTTTGTTAATTATAGACTGTCAGCTGGTGACAGAAAAAATTAACCAACTTTTTACAGTCTGCCAATTATAGGGGATATATTTACAGCCCCAAGCTACAGAAAAATGTATTAAATAACATTCTATACGCGTTAATGCATTGTTAAACATTAATGTTAGTTTGCAAAAAAAAACAGCTTTTCAAAACAACTTTTTACAGTCTGCCACTTATTTAAATGAAAGACCAGACTGTTCAACATACTACAAATTTATTGGCAGACGACTACTCCAAATACTAACTTTTACATAATACTATTAGTTTGCAAAAAAATAAATAGTACTAGACACAATGTTTTACAGTCTGCCAAGGATAGTGTAGAGTTGCGCAAGCACAAGGTTGGAGAAATTTCACATGGCAGACGAATTTACGATGTAGATATATTTTAGACGTACTGGTGAATTAGCATTATTAGTTCTTTAATGAGGAACTTTGAAGTGTTATTATAAACTTCAGGGTCGGTTTACCGACGTTTCACATCAGTAAGATCTTGTATTTCATGCTATTACTACGCGCAAGATAGTATATATGCTGAAATCCGATGTCGACAGTGGCGACATCGTGAATCAGGAAGTATAAACTACTAGCAGCCCCCCGTCTCGGCTTCGCCCGAGACTTACTAAATAAAACACCGTATAGTGTGTTGACATGTAATGTACAACATTTTTAGTTAGGAAATTTTACACATTTCCCGATACATCTCAGAACAAAAATCTTCTTATTAAAAACATATTTTTTCGGAATCCATATAGTTTATTTGGTCAAATAATAAGGTGTAAAAATTCAAAAAAAACTATTATGCTAAAAAGTACCGTGCGCTCTTTATGCCATAAAATAATCGATGGCTATAAGAAATTGTTGATTTACAGTTTCTTCTGTGTAATTCACGAAAAGGGCTATTAGCTGTTAGGATTTTAAACCCCCAAAAAATTTATATTAAAAAAAATTTTTTTTTTCTTATATCTCACAATTTTATTACCAGAGCAACAAAGTCCTGGACCTTAAACCCAACATTTTTATTGCCACAAAAACAGAAATACATTTTCTACTTATTTAAAAATCTGAAGTAGGATCTTTAAAGATTTCAGAGATTGCTGTGAGGGTACAATGAAAAGCTGATCTCTCACGTAATGGACTCTTAAGTTGTCGATTTTGACGCTGCTGTTTCAATCTCGGTAAATTTTCTGCGTCAGTTTCTTGACGCCTCAAATTGTATTCATTAGATACATTTAAAGTTTTCTTTCCAATATGCCCTTTTGCGACTATTGGCATGCTTACGACTTTTATGACCCCTAAAAGCTATTTTCAGTCAACTTTGTTAATTTTAATACATTTGTTGGCAAGGTTGTTCAACGTCCGATGACCCTAAAAAAGACCGGTGAGCTTCTTAAGTTAACTCTTTCTTGACTACAGTTAACAGCAATTGTGACTGCCTGGATACCTCAGGGTGATCTTCTCTGGCTTACTGTTGAAGACCCAGACTGATTGGGAGAACAATTACAAAGTCCGAAGCTTTGGGGCTAGTTGTAGTGCTCTTTCCCAATGTCTCGTGGTATAACGTCGAGGACGTTGGTGTCTAAAGCACCTTTTTTATTTGCAGATTCAGTTGTTATGGTGATCTTAGATGGGGAGATTGGTTAGTGATACTTGTCCAGTGGAGGCTGTCCCGTTGGCTCAAGTTTTTTTTCCTACATAGCTGTTATAGGTTTGCCCAACGCAGACCTTGGAGAAGATCAGTGATTCCTGGTTGAATGCTTAGAGTCGAGAGGGTAATATAGGGTCGTCGGTCACCGGGTTTTCCAGCCTTGCGAAGAACAACTCCGCAGGTGACGTCTGCTAGTGAATGGCTGACTTGGTTTAATAGTGCCCGTCTTTAGTTAATATAGTCTTTTAGTCGACGAATCGCTTCCGAAAATGGTAATAAAAATGTATTTGTTGGCAAGGTAGTTTACACTTAGGTGGATCCTAAAAAGAACCGATGACATTGATGGTTAAGTAGGGAACGTTAATACTTATAATGGCCCTAAAAAGCGCCAGTGGTGAAACTTCCAGGCTATTCTTATTCTTGATGATAAAGAGCTGGCTACGGTTGCTTGATTCTTACCCTGGGAGTCTCGATATACGGAGACTGTGATGGAGGGAGGTACGCTGCTGACCAAAGAATATCTCGTCTCGGGTCGTTCCCCGGATAACCAACCGCTCATCGTTAGACGGGAACATGTGGGTAAGCGCATTGGGGGCGCGACGACCAAGAAGGTAGCCGTTGTGGCTGCCCATGCCCCTCAGAGCTCAGAGCTATTTTCTTCCCTTGCTTACATTTGTAGCCACAAATTCTCTAACTGCACCAGGTGGGGCGGTGGAACTCTCTTACAACTCTGATGAGTTGGAGCAGATTGTGCTCTGGCTAGATATGTCTCCTGGTATTGTGGCAGAGACGGCATCGGTTGGAATAATCTTTTTTTTTTTGATCGCACTCGTTGAGATTCAGGGTGAAGGGACATGTAGGTCCCTTCCCCCTTAGAGAAGAGTGTCGTCCGTAACCGGGATACCCAGCTGCAAGACTATTATCTGTATTCTCTGTACAACTCGTTGGATTGCCGAAACTCGACTACAACACTGTGGAGACGCTCCAGCATTTTATAACCACACTCATTTAATTATGTTGCAGGTAGCTTTGATTTTATGTCGACGCCACCTAGCGGATTTTACTGAACTAAAGTGAAAAGCTGGCATATTTTTGCAAAACTTTGAGCTCATTTATTGCTATTGTTATTAAATTTTTTAAGATAAAAACTATACTAAAACCATCTAGGAAGTATCATGAATCAGTGTGCAAAATTTCAACAAAATCGGTTCAGTAGTTTTCGCGGTTAGCGATTACAACGGTTTTAGCACTTCTGCTTTATATATTAGTAAGATTTACACGTTTTAATACTGTCATACGCAATGTAGTACTGTACAGTTATTCTTGTTATAATTGAAAAAAAATGTCTTCAACAGTGCTTATTTTGTATGCATACAAATTATCAAAATAATAATTATCAAAGGACAAGTCAACATTCTACACTATCTACCGATCTGTATGTATGCATAAGGTAAACGTACCAATTGACGGAACATGTCCTAGTTCTCGAAGCATGAAGCTATACATGCTATTTTACTATTAATATCACCAAAAAATTATTTTTAAGCAATTAATAGTTAATTTTAATATTTTCAAACTGAAAACGCTCGATTATGACATTCAATTCAAAGTAAAATAAGCTTCTTTGTATAGTGGTTTCATAATAGGGACACAATCAAACATAACCTAACTTATTTGGTTATCCGTATAATAAAACGAATTTTACAATGAAATTCAATTCCATTACAACTAACTAATTGGCATGAAATGCAATTGTATCAAAAGAAAATCGTGTCATTTGAGCAACGTACTCCAAGTAACTTAAAATTAGTACCCACGAATTACTTTATGAAGGAAGTTCCATAATTGGGACATGAATTATGAAACACTGGGACAAGCCTTTTGGTGTTTTTTCATAATAGGGACATATTAGATACTTTAATTTTATTCGAAAAAAACAATCTATTTTTCATGAAAATAATATTTAAAAATTATAGTAAGTTACTCAAATTGAAGTGATTTAAAAAAACCAAAATCACTAGCATTAAAGCATGTCCGCTTTTTTGAAGACAATACAGAAAAAAAATGCGAAAATTTGTTTCATAATTGGTACTTTTACCTTACACACTGGTGAAATAAGGGAATACCTATTATTACATAAATATACTCTCGACCACGCATCCGAATCGCGCATGTACGTAAAACTTTACTTCGGGATTTCGGATGTAAATTTTTCGTACATCAAGAATCAAGAAGTACAGTGGCGCTCATGTCACGATTCTCGATGTATGCAGTGCATACTTCGAGATTCTCGATGTATACATCGTGTACGTCTGTATTCTCGATGTATGTAGTTTATACTTCCTGTTTCACGATTTCGCCACTGTCAACATCGGATTTCAGCATGTATACTATCTTGCGTGTAATAACAAATAAAAACAAAAATGATTTTTGTAAATTCTTATATTTTGCCACCAAAAAATGTACTTTGCAAATTAAACAATTGCAAATATCTCAGTGAATTTTGCATATTTTGGTCCCCAACAAATGTCATTGCATTTGACATAAAAAATACAAATTTAAAACTAATAATGCTCTAGCTTACTCTGAAGCCAAGATACAAGAAATTGCCGTTTTTTGTAATAACGGAGTGATAATTAAATTGTTTACTGCGAAAAAATTTGTATATCATCTTCATATATTTTTGCAACACACTGTCAGAACAAGGAAAGCTAAAATGAATCAAGAAAGTCACATTGTAAGCTTAGCGCTCCCCATCTGTACCCCTGTCTTGCGACTAGGTGACCAACTGGTTGGAGTGCACATGAGTAATAACACGGGCTACGGCTAGCGTTTGCATTTAAATAAGTTGTTGTACATAATTATACAGTTACACACATAGTATTAAATATTTAACATGCTTAATTATAACAAATCTTTACCAAGTATATGTTCATTGTATTACAGAAAAAAGTAGCAATGCCAACTTTTTTTCCAATCATTTTCTTCAAAAATCTTTCATAACGATTTAATAGAGCCCCAAATAGTTTATCTTGCACAGTAGTGAGTTAATTCCATTCAGGAAAAGTTGCTCTTATATCGAGCTCGTTGAAATCACGATTGATAAAGAAGACTGCATATATACGACGATTTATAAAAAAATACCTTCAACCCCGGACAAAATATCGGACAGAATGGACGATGAAACTGATACCAATGTAACGCAAAAGTTTGTAGTCAGGCGATAGTTATTATAAAAGGAGATCATCAAAAATAGCAAAATGATAATGCATCAAAAAAAGCTGAAATTTAACATACACGAAAATTTAAATAAATATATATTTTTTATTACAAGCATATTTTGTATTCAATTTCTTGATAAAGTATGTTCAATGTTTAATACAAAGTTTTTAACTGTATAATAATGTTCAACAACTTATTAAAATTCAAACGCCAGCCGTAGCCCGTGTTTTGACTCATACGCACTGCAACCGGTTGGTCACCTCTATTCGCTTTGAGTCAATTCCGAAATCGCGCCCCCACTGGAGACTTTGAGAACGATTGGTCGTGATTATAAAAGGACAGTACTATGAATTGATTTCCACATGCTTGTAGAGAAGCGACATTTAAGGGTTGGCCACCTGGTGAGTGGAGCCAGAAGCTCGATTTGACAATAATTACCTTTTCTTATGACGACCAATCGTTCTCAAATCCTCCAGTGAGGGCACGATTTCGGAATTGCGCTCAAAGCGAATAGCGCCCTGATACATGGAGATGCCAAAACAGCCCTCGACGCGATCCAGATCGTTGGCGCCAACTACTCGATCGCTTGGGCCGCGCTTGAGGCACGGTTTGAACACCGTCGTCTCCTAGTACACGACCATCTTACGGCGCTACGCAACATCAGGCCTTTAAGGGACGAGTCGGCCAGAGGTCTGCGGAGCCTTCTTGATACGCTGGGTCGCCATCGGGACCAGTTACAAGCTTTGGGCCGTCCTGTCTTCCAGTGGGTTGACTGGTTGATCTCTTGTGTAATGACCAGCATGGACCCGACTACCCGGCGTGCCTGGGAGGACGAGCTCGAGCGGCTCGAGGGCGCCAACACAAGGGCTGGGATTGAGACTGCAACTTTCGCCGAAAAAAACCATATCGAAAAACCACATAGTAAAAACATGTAAAAAACCACATAAAAAAATGTGGTTTTACCACTTCATTTTCATGTGGTTTTTGTCTCAAATCACCATGTGGTTTTTAAGTAAAACCATATGGTTTTTACAAGCTTTTCTTTTTATAAAAGAAATTATTTCTACTTAAATTTAACTATTTAAAAATCTTAATAACGCATCAACAATGAATATAAAAATAAAACAAAAGAAAAAAAAGCCTCTTAGGTGGCTTGAGCTTTGGCTAACAGATTCTTAGCCAAGTATCTTATCCATTGGGCTAGAGTAGATTTGATTCTAGTTTCCAATTTTGTGTCCTCGTAAGGTACAGAAGGCACAGTATTCTTTTCTTTGTATTTGTACATAACTAGTTCTTTACATATAAACTATACTAAAATCGTGTGAATTTGTGTATGCAATAAATTTAACATTGTTATTAATAATATGTGTTAAGATATTTGTTTCCAAGATAAAATGGCTGCGGCAATTGAACCTTTAATTTAATTTGCTGATTATACATACCAAAATGATACATTTTTCAGTCATACATTATACAATAATTATATTAATATTTAATGAATAACTGATCAAAATAATGATTATGTTTTGCCATTTAGTTGTGAATCAAAAAAATTTCACTTAAATATAAATATTCTAAAAATATATATTGCAAACGAAAATTCTTGAAATTAATTTATTATCAAAACAAGTATGTACAAATACCATAATACTATACCTTCTGTAGCTTATAAAGACGAAAAATTGTAAGCCAGCATCAAGTCCCCTCTGGTCATGTGGATGAGATACTGAAGCACACAAACTGTTTTTATGTGCTATTTAGAGTAAAATCATATGTATTATTTATATCTATGAATTTCGAGGATTTTGATTTATAATACATGATATTATGATATTTATCTTCTGGTAAGTTTTACCAAAATTATAAATGCTTAATCACTTATTATTATCCTGTTTTTTTTATTCCTAAATAAATAGTAAAAAATATCAATTATCATTTTAATTAGTTATTTATTAAATATCAGTATAGTTATTGGATAATGTATGACTGAAAAGTGTACCATTTTGGTATGTATAATTAGCAAATTAAATTAAAGGTTCAATTGCCGGTGCCATTTTATCTCGGAAACAAATATCTTAACACATATTATTGATAACAATGTTAAATTTATTGCATACACAAATTCACACGATTTTACTGTAGTTTATATGTAAAGAACTATAGTTATGTACAAATACAAATAGTAGAATACTGTGCCTTCTGTACCTTTATAAGGACACAAAATTGGAAACTATAATCAAATCTACTCTAGCCCAATGGATAAGATACTTGGCTAAGAATCTGTTAGCCAAAGCTCAAGCCACCTAACAGGCTTTTTTGCTTTTGTTTAATTTCTATATTCATTGTTAATGCGTTATGAAGATTTTTAAATAGTTAAATTTAAGTAGAAATAATTTCTTTTATAAAAAGAAAAGCTTGTAAAAACCATATGGGGTTACTTAAAAACCACATAAAAACGGAGTGGTAAAACCACATGTTTTTATGTGGTTTTTTACATGGTTTTATTATGTGGTTTTTCGATATGGTTTTTTTCAAAAGAGATACTAGTGGTATGAGAGGGGTACAGAAAGGAGCGCTAAGATGCCACTGGCTGTTGATGAGATTCTTGAATTTTTTTTAGCTCCCCCCTCAATGCAATTGATAAATGTGTTCCGACAGTGTGTTGCAAAAATATATGAAGATGATGTACAAATTTTTTCGTGCAACAAAAAATTTAATCATCTGTCCGTTATTGCAAAAAACGCCAATTTTTGTAGCTAGACTTCAGAGTAAGCTAAAGCATTATTAGTTTTAAATTCATGTTTTTTATAGCACATGCAATGACGTTTGTTGGGAGCAAAAATATGCAAAATTTACTGGGATATTTGCAATTGTTTAAATAACAAAATACATTTTTTGGCGGCAACACATAAAAATTTACAAAAATTAATTTTTTTTTTTTATTGGTAATTATAATAGCATGAAGTCCAATGTTTTTACTGAAGTAAAATGTCGATAAACCGACCATAAAATTTGTAATAACACATCAAAGTTTAACTTTAAAAAATTAATTCACACAAAACTAATAATTATTTTGCAACTTTACAAATAGCTTTTTATTTTGCAACTTAACATCTCTATTTTTTTAATGGTTACATTTAAATTGACATAATGATTTTTTTTTCTACGTCGATCAAAAGTTTTTAGGTATAATAAATTTTATTTTGCACTTTTACGCCATTAATGAATTACTAACAATGAATAATAGATATGAAAAAGTATCTATTTTAGAAAAAATTTTATGATGAAAAGATTGATGGTTGTAAAATGCTCTGAGGGCAATAGAAGCGGAGATATAATCGAAAAACCGTATAAATAATTGACATTTGATCAGTAATTATTAAGTAAATAAACGAAGCTGGCTTTAAATTCGAATAAAACTATTTTTCCCGTGTTCTTAGAGAAATTCTGTAGGTAAATGACTTACTTTTTTTTACTGGAAAACATAAGATGAAATCGTATTTTTTAGCAATGAACTAAAAGTACCAAAGTCATGATGCATACATACAAAAAGTCTATATAAAAAAAGTGTAAAAAATATTGAACTGAAAACAAAAAAATTATTCACATCTTCTCTGATAAAAATTATTATCATACTCGAAGGCGAATATAATACAGTAAAGTTGTCGCAAGGATAAGATGGGAGACCTCGGGAGACCTCTAACAGTAACAGTGGCTATAGGATCATTAAAAAAGTATTTAAAAAAAACTACGTTTCATTTACGTTATTAAGTGACAAGTTGAATTGCAACAGCTATCTACGTTACAAAAAAATGCAGAAATAATGTAACCGAACCAGTCGTATTCATTTCTGAGTGACACAATATTGATTCAATCATTTAAAAATTGATATTGACGATAAGGGTGTCTTTTTTAAAGTTTGTTTGAAAACAATAATTTGAATAAAAATTTTAAAAAATCTGCTCAACAATCGTACAAAGGTAGTGTTGCAGAAAAAAATTATAAAATTGAAGTGTAAAGAAACGACAACTACAGGTGAAGCTCCATGTACTCCAAAAAATTATAAAAATTCGGTATAGTTATGGTCAGTTCTACTTTCCTTTAACCTGCAGAATTTCCTGCAATTTTTACATTAATAACTGCTAAATTTTCTGCAAATTTTCTTACATGTTTTCTGCATAATTTTTTTATATGTGTGATTTAAAACAAAAAATTAAATAATTATTTAACAATGTCTACTGTATAATTTAACTGCAAAATAAATACTTGAAATGTTATAAGTAATCGTCAATGTGAAATTATTTTAATGGGTAAGGAAAGCCTATAACATTAATATATAATGAATAACAATATGAGCGCATAAATTTACACTTTTAAAATCATACAGCTTTTACAAGATATCTTTTGATATACTCTTTTGATAAGTAAGAACACTATTACTTATTAAATTTAATTTCATTTAGTACTTCACAACAACAACAAAATCCACCGGATGTCTGAGGGAAAATCCTTCCAATCTCACTAGTAACTTAAACAAACCTGAAGACAACGAAGTAAAAGGATAGTGGTTGTAGTTTGTAATCAAAATAGTGAGCTGAGAAAATCAGAATTTTTTTTTATGAATAATAGATAAAAGTGGAAGTCGACAGCATCGTATATGTTATTATGCACGATTGCATACTCATGTTACTTCCGCTTTTATTCAATATTCTGACAGACAGACAGATGGTACAAGGTAAATAACAGCGTAACAACTTTTTTTACAATAAAAATTGCATGGATTGATACACTTTTCGAGTTTTGAAAATCGTCAAAATAGCAGTTTTTCAAATTTAACAGGTTTTCCAGTTGAAAACTAATGGGTTAAGAGAGAAATGTTTGATAACATTTCCTTCATATTTTAAGCTAAATTATACGAAAAAAAATTTTTCGAAACGTTTGGGTCAATTTTTTAAACTTGTTTATGAAAAATAAGTTTAAACAATTTCTTACCTCATAACCAACTGGCAACCAACACTTGTACATTAAGGAGTGCATTTTATATGGGGTGCTGGAAAAAACTGAAATCGAGAATTTTTCTACTCAATGACGGAATAAGCCGCATCTATATATATCATAATATATTTATATAATAAGAGCTATGAGAGAATAGTCTTTTAAAATGAGATATCCGTTAATCTCGACTATTACTTCAAAATAATGATTAGTAAAACTAAAATATACTTAAAAAGCACGGTCGTTCAAAAGTTACATCAAAATGTGTACGATTAGTTTGGTTACCATTAAAGAGTGAGATTGAAATTGTAACATAGCAGTTTTAAAATAATGTATATACCTTTCGACTTGAAAGTACGATTTTTAATTTCTTAGGCTTAAACTGCTGGTATTTTGATAAAGAACAAACGTTCTAAAAATAAGAAATGTTTATCATGTAGTTATATTTTAAATTGTAAAATACCGATTCTAAATTGGTCCATATTGGTGCAGCGAGAATCAGACTTGTTTTTGAGAGCGCGGCAATTGTGCCTAAGATTTAAACTGCGTACGATTCAAACTTAGCTGATATTGTTGAATAACCATAAATTAAGTAGTTAAAAATATTTTCTTTAGTAGCAAAAAAGATCATAAAAGCTGAATTAGGTTAATTTATTAGATAAAACTTATGTAAATCTTGTATTATTCGTTATACTATTACTATTTGTTTCATTTGGAAAATAAAGAGGCTGGCTACTTGATCACACAGCTAACAGTTTTCTATGCAATGCTACCAACTTATTCTCGCTTGTTAATTTTTCTCCTTCCCCCAGAAGCGCACACCCTGCAACGAGGGTTGTAAACGTCCATAAAATATTAGTATTCGAATAAGCATGAAATCAATTGTATAATAATGCTACCGTACTCTATTCAGTATCGAAAAAGAAATATCTAACATTAATTATTTATTAGCTACTAATCATATACGGACGTAAAGTTCATAGTACAAAGTAAACATTTATTACGGAGAATGTAGAAGAACCATTGTTTTCCATGAAATAACAATAATATATTTACAGAAAATAACAAATGATTTGCAATCAAAAATCGTGGGGATATTTAGAGCAAAAACCATACGGTTTTCGGTGAAAACCATATGGATATTTGGAACGAAAACCATATGGTTCTACCGTATGGTTATTTTCAAGAGACGGGCGAATGATTTTAAAAGATCTATACACCGATATAAAGCTTGCAAATATTTCTATCAGTGCGACGTCACGTTAAATCTTATACATCCAAGTTGTGGGTGCTATGCTAATAGTATTAGTAATTAGCAAGTCAATGAGTGAAGCAAGTAAATGTAGAGCTTTAAGCAACGTATTAAAAAATTACGCAAAATGGTTTCATGTGAGTGACGACAAACATAAATCTGAAAATCATAAGAACTGTATGCATATACCCTCCAATTGTTTAAGCTAGTGAGAATGTACTAATTTTTAATATAATTCTTTCACAAGAATGAAATTCAATTCTGGAGGGTATCAATATGCTATCCTCGCATACGTAAACAGTATTTAAAAAAGGAGTCTCCAATCGTCATTTTCCCTGGGCCCCTGGGGACGTCATCTTCCCCAAATGCGCCAATTTCCCCGTATTACAAGAACGAGTCACAGTCATTTTCCCCAAAGATGTTTTTATCAGGAATTTTACTTCTATAAAGATACTTTTATCTTTGCTAAAAACATGTAATTTTTGTTTGTTCATTTACTGTTGAAAACTTTCTATGATTTGAGTTGTTACTTAATATGATTAGTTTTTTGTTTCCATTTTTAGCTTAAGTAAAAGTTTTTCTAATAATTCAAAAAGAACAGCAAAAAATATTTTTATTGAGAGGAACAATTAATCTAAGCCTTTTGTGCACATTATTATTATTATTATTTTATTTGCATCAACGAGATACTTTCTTTAGTACTGACATAACTAATGTATGAAAGTCTCAATATTTCGTGCTTTTATTTTGATCAATGCAAATTTTTCTTCCTTATATAAGTGTGGAAAGTAACAATACCACAAAAAATGATATACAAATTTTATGAAACATATATTTATTTAGTGTCTTAAAAAAAAGTGGGGACACGAATTCAATTACAAATTATTGTGTTATTTACAATTAGTAAATCTTTATTGCAGGGTAAGGAATCTATCAACCAAGTTCATGGCCTATCTTTTCGAACTTTCCAAATTATTTACAGATTAAAATCTGGAGACAAAAATGAAAATCTGGATTCAGCTTTTTAATTGCTCTTCTTTTAATTTTTGGCTCATCGTTGCTTTTCTCTATTTTTTCCATCGCTTCTTCCTTGAAACTTCGTCTCTTGTCATTCTTTGTTTGTTTTTTCTTTGTCAAAACTTGTGATGTCCCTGATAGTGATTTTCCACTCCTTTTTCTTGTCGTTATCTCCTCCTATAAAATAAAATAGTGAGGCCTTACAATAAATATGATGCTAGCTATAAACAAATTATAGTCAATTAAATGTTTATGTATTAGAGATCGTATTTAGTGTATTTTTTTACTCATGAGTTTATTATGAAAAAATTATGAGTCTGTAATGAGGGAGTATCAGAAAATTGGCTGACAGAGGGCATGGTATGTAGCTCAGCTAGCACCTGAGAGTTATCTAGTATAACCATATATTCTACCAGTATGTATAGTTATACTTGATAACTCTGAGGTGCTAACCAAGCTACATTCTGTCGGACAATTTTCTGATACTCCCCAGCTCATTGTAATTCAACAACCCTTCCAAAACCAAATTCCACGTAAATTCAAATAGATTGACAATTTTTTTTTAAATCGTGCATCAAGAGATATTAAGAATGAAAAGTACAGAATCGACTTATGTGATAAGACTGTGTGTGTTTTGTTTAAATTTATATTTCTAGTATCGTGTATGCTATTTTTTTCTATTTGCTAATAACATTACTTACAGCCACAAGCTGAGGTTGCTCTTTTGTACCTTCAGTTCAAGGTGCAGTTCACGCATTTCTGTCTCTTCACTATAATACCCATCTCTTTCCACCACATCGTCCCAGACTTTAACCATTAAGGCTGGTGATGCAATCAGGGGTTGAATCTCGCACACCTGCTATATGACCGACTCTTCATTCTATAAATGATTCGATCAGTATTTTATTAAACTTATATATAGTATGACGAATGAAATATACTCGTATTATTCTACCTAAAACGGCTTTTTTAACGTTCCTTTGCCCCACAATATCGCAAAGCCATTTAAGTAACCATCACTTTTATGCCAATCATGCTCAAAAGGCACCGTTTTTGAATGTTTCTGCTCGAGGTGTAAACGATATTTATTGCCTCGATGGAGCGAAGTACCTTTACCGCCTTGTTGAAAAAAATTTTTATTAAAGACTTAGACGTTGTGTAAGTGGTAGATCCGAAATCGGTTAATATGAAAATTCTTTAATTCTCTAGCATGTTGATATTGTCAAAACAAGGTACACAGCAATTTTTTTCTATTTTGCAGATTGTATTTTTAAAATGTTTACTATTTGATCTACGACTAGCCAGAGATCTATAAGTTTCTAAAGTTTAGAAGTCAGTCAACCCAAAATATAAACTAAAAGCTCGTAATACTAGAGAATTTTATGTATTTTCGTCAATGATTGTTAAAAGTTATTTATAATGCAATGATAAAGTGAAATATTCACTTATGTAACTGCAATCATAATTTCAAGATTAAGATCTCGTAAAAATTTCTTTTACAATTTAAATAGCGTTGTATCTTAGTGGAGCATTTAATTACCAACTGTAATAGTAAAATTCATTTTTTTTTGTAAGTACTTCATAAAGACGATAAACAAAGATATGGTTATAAGTATACATACGCTATAATTTTTAATTTTGTAGGAATTTAAAAGCTAAACTGTATATTTTATGGAAGCCCGTAACTGAAAATACTGTATTGATACAATGATTCTTATTCTTATTGTTGTTATTATTGTTATTATTGTTATTACTGTTTTTATTGTTTGTATATTAGTGTCACGGACGTGGCTTGCTCCAGTCAAGCCAGCGCCCGTGTGTTGGATTTATCACTGCAACATCACTGTATTAATAATTTCAATAGGATTTTTAAAAAAGTGCCATATATTTTAAAAACGTTCAGAATAAATTCAGAAATTTATGGTAAGACAATTTAATTGGTAAATTTTATAGACCTAATCATCTAAAATTAAAGATGAAAATTAATTATTTCGAAAACTAAAGTTACTGAAGGTACAAATATGGATGGCCTGTTTTTGGAATGACTCATCCATGTTAGTGATTATTTTCTGTAAAAACCCCTATCAAAGTTCGATTTTTTTGTTTATTTGTGATAATCCATCGCCACTAATAAATCAAACTTTTCTTGAATTTGAAATATGTTATACATTAAGTTTTATTATGTTATGGATAATTTTTTTGAGGTAATGTATCGCTATTAGTTTTTAAGATATTTGAGTTTAAAATATGTTTTGTAACATAGGCTTTAATACGGTATCAGCAATAACAGTTTTAAAGACATACGTAACAAATCAAACTATTTTTATGAAAAATACTGTGTGCGCATAGTTGCTACCCGAAGTCGATAGCGTTTATCTGTTCATTGAGATTCAACTAACGAAAAAATTCTCTTACAGTTGGCACTATATTCAGGAATCAAAAAAAAAAATTCTGCAATTCTGAGAATCTTGAAATACGCATCCATATAGTTGAAAAAAATGTAACATATTTTAAAGTTGCAACGTTCGTTGAATTTTTTTTTTTGATATTCGTTTTTTAAAAACCAGGACATTTTGAGTGCTAATAAAAAAAACCAGGACACCAGGACAGAAAGGCAAAACCAGGACAGGTCGTGGGAAACTCGGACGTCTGGTAAATACAGGGTACTGCAAATCATCAATGATTATAAATTAATTAATATCATTGTGATAAATGTGTAAAACTTATACTTTCTATATAATAACACTGTACATCATTTTCCTACCAATCACCTAATCCCCGGAAACGTTATACACTCCACTGTGTGTACTTTCGTTTACTAAATTTAATAATTCATCTGTGTAGCACTTATCTCTAGTAACCCAATATACTCCGCGCACGACCACGAATTTAACAAGTAATTTTTTAGATCTCGATTTGGATTCCCTTGGGCAGGTTATTTTAAATAGAGTATAGTAATATTCGAATTTTTTTTTAAATCTTCGATAATTTCCGATAATAATCGATATTCTTTACTACAACTAAAAATCATTAAAAAATTTTTAAATATTAAAAATAACAACCTATAATCCTCAATAATCACTGTTAAAATTTGGGCTTTTTTAGTTGAAAATTTTTGAAATTATTGACCAATATTAAAATTAAATAATTGAACATTGTTTATAAGAGTGACGATTTAATTTATTGCAAATAAACTTATTTTCATCACGGATACTGAGTTTGACTGATTGCCTGTAATGTATAATACGTTTTAAACTAATCTTTATATTTTTCTAAATAAAATATTTCTATGCGAGCTATCACAACCCTGTTGTTGCGGTCCAATAAAAACCAATAAAATTTTACAATAGGATTTTTCTATTGGTTTTTTATCGGTATTTGCACCCGTAAATCCAAATAAAATCTGAAATTATCAAAATAAGATTTTCTATATCATTTATTGTAACTAGGACATGATTGAACAAAAATAAATTGACAAATTTTTGTCCCACCATCCGAATGGCAACATCAAAACGAAAGGATTAAAGTATTTTATATGTAAATTGAAAGAAAAGTTAGTTATTAATTTTTGTTAGAATTTTGTAAAAAATACCTTAGTCCCCCCCAAGTAAAAGTATTGTATACAGTTTGTATATAAAGGTTTATATATAAACTTGATTAAGTTTTTTTCTAAAAATGATTCTATATAAATTGTATATAAATTGTATATAAATTGTATATAGTATTTTTAAAATACCAAAAAAATCAACAGATAAATTTATGAATTATTTATTTTTTTATAGTATCATATTAAATAAATAACTTACCATGCGTAATACTTTATAGCTTTTTATAAATAATTTTAAGAAATTGATTAATTCCATGCGAATACTGCTGTGATTTAGAATAATGAAATAATGTAAAAAAATTTCAAATTTCTTATCTATTAAATTATTATTTTGCTTCCATTTAACATTGAGTATTTTTTTTCGTTGTCATTTGTTGGAAAACATACGTAGTCCTTAACATACATTATTTTTTTCATATTTTCTAATTGAATAATATGAATACAGTGAGTCGCTCTTACAGGTACAATGTAATTAGATAAATCGATTCCTAATTGTTGATTTACAAATCTGTTTGCATAATAATTACAACTAACATATTAACGGGTAAGTACATACATTTCATTATTTATAAATAAAAAGCATAATGTTTTACCGAAAAACGTTTCATTTCTTTGAATAAAAAAGTTGCTTCTTTTTTTTTGACGATGATAAATTTCTGACGTAAAAACTTCTTTCCTAACTGTTATTTAATCATAAATTAAAACATTTCCCATTGAAATATTTTGAGTAGCACAAAAGCGTTCTATTGTTTCGGTTTCATTTTCATTAAAAATTTTAATTACTGGTTTCCCAAACATTAAATCTAAGCTGTGATTAGTATGCATAAGGTCAAGGCGTGATCTTAAAATTCTTTGTACATTAAATATATACATTGTGTGGTCGCGGTGGCGCAACGGTAGAGTTGCAGTTCCGTCGATCTCCGAGGTTAAGCTTCGGGTCTCGCCGTTTCACCAGTGCTCTTGATTCTCGAAGGTCGATTAACTGTTTCTCTGACGCTTCGTCTACGTGATCATAGGTGTGACTGAGTTGGTCCAGATGTTTATGTATGTACATGTATATAAACATCTGGTCATGACTCAGGTGCACTGGTGGCTAATTAACACTATGCTTGTGTAAAAAAATGCCATGTCTGAGCCTACGGGCGATGATGAATGAAAATTAAAAAAAATATATACATTGTATTGACTATTTCAATATCGATTTTATTTGGTCCATGAATACTTTTTTTAACTTGTCCATTTCCATCCTCAAATGAAAAAGTTGACCATGCCCACGGAGGACCATATAATCGGATGCTATTAACTATGTGATCTAATTGATGCACATTGAATGTGCATTTGTTTTTTCCATACAAACTTTCAATTCCAGAAGTAAATAATTTTAAAAGGTTTTCAGATGACTTTAACTCATCAACGTGGACTTTTGATTTTAAAAAAATAATAACAGCTTGCACTAATAATAGAAAATGATTATAATACTGCTTTTTTAGTTTATTTTGTAGTAAAATTGGGAAATAATGCGTTAGACTCTCTTTAAGCTCAGAAGCTTTCCAATAATGTAGATATTTAATAATTCGAGGAGTTCTTGTAACGAAATCTGGTGAAAAAATGTTTTGAAGTTCATTATCAATTTCATTTCTGTACGTTTTTTTAATATGAAATGGCTCATTTTATCATCGAACCACAAAGTCAGAAGCATTCGAAAAACACCCAATAAGATCGCGTGCATGTAATCTGGTAAAAATGACGACGATACATCAAAACAAGGTATCAACGCTGCAATTGATGGTCCTTTCACTCCTCGAATATGCTCGACATTAGTATTAAGGTGGCTCCAGCGCCTAGTGCCGTATCAAAATGGGGAGACTAAAAATTAATCATTATTTTTTTTAAAATATGGTATAAAATTATCGTAGAGACTGTTGTAAGCCATATTCTACATTTTATCTGTTACTTTAGTGAGTTAATATAAAAAAACAAAAAAGTTTTATGGTGCTCTAATTGATGAACTGTTACGGTACGCTCCTAAGTTCAAGAGTAGTTATACCTATATATATATGTACTCTGCAGAATGCAGACAGCTGAGAGCTGACTTGCACTCGCAACTGTATACTTAGTCTTCGATTATTTAAAGATTTTGTTCGATAACAAGACACTTTTCTCATGTCATCGAAAACTGCGTAATAATATATACAAGATAGTATTTTTTTTACACCTTACGGGTTATTTATATAAGTGCAGCAGTAGGTTGTATATCGCGTAAGCTTGCATTTCCTATCCAACCCGTCTTAAAACTACGATTTTGTAAGCATGATTTCTGACAATTTTTATCGTCAACGTTAATTTTTTTTTATACGAATAGAAAGATGGGAATTCAAAGAATATAATTCAATTTTTTTAACCTCGGTTGGGTTATTTATAATTTTAACATTGAGGCCACTGGAGCCACCTTAAGTGCTTGCTGTCCTTGTCAAATCATTTTGGCGTGTGTTCTCATTGGTGGCTTAGGGTGTACTGTAGGAAAAGCTCTCATGTGTCCTAATCCTGACTGACAAGTCTCACCAGGATGCTAACAAAATGTACATCCATAAGCACCATTATACTGCATTGTATTTTGAACTGTTGCTCTTGCTGGAGCATCAAGGGAAGCGATTGGGCCTATCACTATACTTTCCTTATAAGAACCGCTCTCTTTAACAAGCCACTTTAATCTATTATCGAATAAATATATCATACTATTTACAAAAGGCCTTAAAAAAGATAACATAGTTGGTTTTTTACTCATATTATAAAAAACTCTGCAAACAAATTGGAAATTATTTCGTTTTTCTGGCGGTATATTTACAATTTTAGCTTGTATCAGCCAAACCTGTGCGTTTGAATTGTTACTGATTGGTAAGCCATCCGTATTCCAAAGCAAAACTACATCAGAATCTCGTTTCAAAACATTATTTTTTAGTTTACAGTATTCTTTCCCTGAATAAATATCGCAGATGTAATTTGGATCCGTATTTTCATTTGTTTTATGTAGTTTAATTAAACAATAAAGATCGCGCACTTCAAAAGCATCTTTAATTAACGATTTCAAACTATACTCGGCAAATATACCATTAATTTTATCACTTTGACAGTTACTGCATTTAGAAATTTCAGATTTCTTTTTAAATTCTCCTAAATAACATGAACAATCTTCACATAACCGGTGTTTTTTTATGACTGCTTCGCTTGGTATGATTTTGTTCAAAAATTTCATTATGAAATATTTATTTTTTGGCAGGTTATTAGGTTTTGGCAGTAGATCATAAATAATTTCAAATAAATTATAGAGAGCCCTTTTCGTCAAAGAATAGTCAAGAAAAAATCGTAACAACTTACATACACACTCTCCAACTGAAAACTCAGAATCATTAAATACTCTTTTGCTCAACCACTCATCATTTTCATCATCATTCATCTCTACACTTAACATACTGCCTTCGTTGTCTTCTTCCAAACCATCAAAATCGTGAAGCGAACCTGAGCATATTGAAGAAACATCAGAATCTCCATCGTGAATTTCATTGATGTGCATATGATCACAGATATCCTACAGTTTGTTTGAATGTTCATTTAATATTTATCATTCGTTCTTTTACTTTTCATAGAATAGTTATTTACGTAACAAGTGCGGCAAAGAAGATTTCCCGCACAAGTGATGATTGACTCGAGTCTGAAAATCGTCCCACAAGAGTTGCGTATAAGATTTTTCGCAATATGTGTGAGGAAAATAGAATTGTGCTTTGAACAAGTTAAAAAAGTATAAATAATCGGTGTTAATATATACACCCTTCATGATGCACCTTTACACATGTACACAGGCATAATATATACTCAAGTGCGCAACCATACATTAGGAGAAATTATCTTTACTGTTTTTAATTATTTCAAGTTAAATAAAAAAATTAGGATACTTTTGTTTCATAATCAATATCAAATTTCTCAATTATAACTATAGGTATATAAAATCCGTCTTTATATTTTTATTAAGTTGAGCAAGGGGAAAGATGTTTCAACGGATAATGACAAAACTTTTATATTTTGCAAAATTTTTTGTTGTATTTTTTTGTAGAACTTTTTTGGGGAATAAGTTGTATTTTTTCAAGGAAGTTTTTTCTCCATTTTGAAAGCTTAATCTAAAATTTTCATTGATCGACCCCGATTGATTTTTTCAGTTTGGAGTTTTGTCTCCCAGTACCCCCCCCCCCCAAAGGTTTGCCCCATACTACTCTGCTAGCCGCTCTTGGACCCCGTATAAAGGGTGTACAACATATAACACCTATTTCTTATACTTTTTGTTGACTTTTTCAAAGCATAATTTTATTTTCATTGCATACATTGCGAAAAATATTATACGCAACTCGTGCGGGACGATTCCCACATTAGTGTGATTGACTCACACTTACGGCTATACTTGTACGAGTCAATCATCACTTGTGCGGGAAATCGTCTTTCTCGCACGTGTTAAGTTAATAACTATCATACTATAGCATCAAAAATGTGACGTAAACAGTTAATTTTTACGCATTCATTGGTCTTAAAGAACTTGTTTAATTGCATATTGCTCACATACCAAAGGTAGATTTGAGGTTGAAATCACAATAATAATTTGATAATAAAACTTCTGTCTTCTTGCTCCTTTGCCATAATTAAGGAAATTTAAATGAAAAAACTTGGAATCCTAATTTAAATAGCCATGCTCCAAGATTCCAAGTTTTTTCATTTAAATTTCCACAATAATAATTATTTGATTTTTTCCCAGTTTCTATCTCCACAATATTTTGGCAAGATCCACATTTTAAATACCACTTGCTAACCAAGCCTAAAAGGTTCTCATGCTGCAAGCTGCAAGTGACAGATTGACATTGGCTTGTTGCATAAATTACACCACATATTGGCTAGTGCTTCAAGTTCGACAATCCTACGTCCTTGCAGCTTTTGTGGTTGTCCAGCTTCATGACTAGAGTGTGAAGGTACCTATTGTAACGAGTGATTCATTACGTCATTCATTTCACGTCATACTTTAAAACAAATGTGATTTTTCTTTTAAATGAAATGATGAACACATATCTTGTGTAACAACTAACCTCAACTTTTGAAGAGGAACATTCTCCTTTTTTTCACCATGCATTTAATAGCAGTTTGGCTACTTTCTCACTCTCTCTTTTTTTTACGAATTTTCCATTAGACTTTCCCACTACTCCACAAATATTGTAAGGGATTTTTCATGCACGCAAAATGACACGATTTAAACGAACGTAAATACCATTATAAGAGACTGTGCACGGAAAGAGCAGACGCTAAGCGAGAGCAGAGAAATGCGCCGTTGCCACTTGTCTATTTGCAGCAGTGTTGGAAACAAATCCTGAGTTTTAGATTTAGAAGTTTTTAAACTTTTTAAAACTTTTAAAAAATTCTAAAAGTTTTATTGATTCGGGTGACTGCCAGTGCTCTCCAAATGCTTTTTATTTATTTATTTGGTTCATAAAATGCTAGCTGAGAGAATGAAACGTAAGTATAAAATTATCAACATTATTCTGTTTATCAGCAGCAAATGAAATTACCCCATTATGATGCACGAATATATTATTATCCGGATCAATCGATATTATAACCGCACGGGAATTCAAAATAAATGTAAACAAAAACAATTTTATATCAGTACTGTTACTTATAAGCAATAATTAAATTTTTAATTTCTACGTAACATTGACATTTAAAAATAAAAGTAGACATGTGAATTCAATAAATACAAAAGTGATAGATAATGTATAGCTCATGGCTAATAGTTTATATGTAAAACAACCAAGTTTATCGCTAGAGATATTAATTTGTAGAATGCCAAAAGGAAGACCAAAACACGGAGAATGGAGAGGGTTTGAAGAAGTTCATGATGCAAAAAGGAGAATAGTAGCAGCTCGCTGTCACAAGTGCAATGAGACTCTTTCTGGACACTCGGGTAAAGCACTATCATCACATAGGTATGCTTATACTAGCTTATTCTGTGAACTTGTTAATTTAGTTTATTGTAAATATTAGCATGTATATTTTATTACATAGCTCGAAAAGAGCATATAAATGATTTGCAGTTTATAAGTCAATTGCTTTTTACATAGCTCTACTCTTACTTAAAACTGATAACATTTGCAATATAATGACATATGACATATGCCTGTGTGTATATACACACAGTGAATTATTATACAATAATTCATTTATTAATTTAAAACCTTAATTTATATCTGTTTCAGAACTGCATGTCTAAGAAGACAAGAGATGATAGAAAATGAGAATTGTAGCCAAGCAAATCAAAATCATCTGGAATGTAGTCCTCTACGCAATTTATTATCATCTTCATTAGCTCGGGTGCCTCTGGCTAATGTGATTATGTTAAGTACTACTGTTCAAGAAAACGTTATTAAAGGAATAAACACTAATGTTGTGTATGGGACTGTGACATCTGACGTTGGCGTTGACGTTTCATGTGGTCTGGGCACTCATCGTAACAATGTCAGAGTATCATCAGGGCTTATAGTAAGTACACAGTATTTCTGTAACAAAATTTGTAGTCTCTCAGTGAATAATAATATTCATGCAAAAATTCTTAACTAATATAATTTTAAAGCTTTGTATTTACACTGAGCTAACAGTAATTAGTAAAATAATGTTTGATATAATATGTACAGATGTATACTTTTTACACAAAGTATTTCAAGATTTTATTATCTTTAATTATTAACTGCAGCTCACTTATTTGTACTCTTACCTGAATAATTATTAGCTTATATGACTGAGAACATAAGTGTAACTGATTTACCAGTACAATTTTACTTTTTCTATAAAAGTTATAAGAGTGTGTTAGCTAAATTTACTTGCTTAAAATTATAGTACAGATATCCTTTTACATATCCTATTAAATATGCTTCAGTAAAAACTTTGTTAAAAACAGAACTTCTATTAATTATAATTGATATTTTTATAAGATTAGTTGTGAATTAAAGTACTGCCATCCATAGAAATAAAATTACAGAAACACAAAAGTTAAGCTATATTTCATAAATGTTGCATTGTACTATAAACAATCTAAAGCCAAAAAAAAAAAAAAAAATAAACGTATATAACTCATTGTCAAATACTGTCAGTCCTTACAGTTATGTTTGTACATTAATGCCTGTATAAGTGTGTGTTCAATAGTCGTTTGGTGAGTCTAACAGGGTGCCTATGCCTAATTATTTTATGCAATTCTTAATACATTCTACAGTTCTCATCAACATCTCTGAACTCAAAAATATACTCTATCTATTATCACCAGGGGTAAGATCTCACCTGATGGTCGTATACAGAGTTACAGAGTACGTACATAAATCAAAAAAGGTAATTTCCCTATTATGCTATACATTTTTAATTGCCCTGTGAAGAATATCAATGCTTTGTCAATGCTGAAATCTGTCATAAATTACACCGTTGATTATATAATGATTCCATGCTGAATTAAGGCTGATTGGGCGTTAAATCAACATTGATTTATTATAGATCGGACAGCATAAAAAGAATAAATTTTAAAAAAATTTATTTGATTTGCAACTGCAATATTGAAATAAAAAAACGCATTACTTTGAAACCAATTACTAATATTCACTAAAATCAGCGCTGATTTGACACTAAATCAACATAGATTCAACAAGTCCCTTTCACTCAGTGAACCAGGGCGTTTACTGGCCACTTGGTTATCGACAGAAATAAATAAATAATAACAAGCCCCTATTACCAGACGACCCGGAGCGTTCACTATCCACTATATTATTAAGAAAATAAACAATAACAGAAGCACTTATCACCTTATGATCAAGGGCGTTTGCTGGCCACTTTTTTTAATAACAATAAACAAATGGTAACACAAGCCTCTTTCACCAAATGGCCCAGGGCGCTTACTAGATACTTTTTTATTAATAAAACCAAATAAATAATAGCACGAACCCCTTTCACCAGATGACCTCCCTATTGCTAAGCTTCAGATGATAATCAGCTGATAATCTCCTGACATTTTGGCATGATTTTCACAAGATTTTCACATGATTATCACCTGATTTTCAACTGATGTGTAATTAATAATAAATAACTGATTATCAGGTGAAAATCATCTGAATACCATGTGAATATCATGTGAATATTTAGTGAGCTTTGCTTGAAGCTTACTGAACAGAGTTAACCCGTTATTCACATGATATTCACATGATATTCAGCTGATTTTCACCTGATAATCAGCTGATTATCTTCAATTATACATCAGGTAATAATCAGCTAAAAATCAGGTGATGATCTTCGGGTGAATATCAGGTGAATATCATGCCAAAATATCAGGTGATTGTCAGCTGCTTATCATCTGACGCTTAGCAGCCGTGCTGGGACATTTACTGGCTAGTTTATTATCAAAATAATAAATAATTAATAATACGAGCACCTATCACCTGTTAACCCAGCTGTTCAATGGTAACTTAGGAGTCGTTATAAATAAATATCAAATAATACATGTCCCTTTCACCGAAAGACTCAGAGCGTTGACTGACTATTTAACTATCAATAAAAAATAAAAAAAATTAATGACATGAGCCCCTTCACTAGATGACCTGGGGCATTTACTGGCCACTTTGTGATTAATAAGAATAAGTAAATAGTATGTAACACGAGTCCCTTTGACCAAATAACCTGGGGCGTTTACAAGCAAGAAGATTATCAAGAGAATAAATAATTCATAACAAGCACTTCTCATCTGATGACCCGAGGCGTTTACTGGCCACTTTGTTATAAATAATAAAAAATATATAATAACAGTGCCCATCACTAAGTAACCAAGGGTGTTTATTGGCTATCTAATTAAAAATAAAACCAAATAATCAATAACACAAGCCCCTTACACAAGATGACCTGGGGCGTTTACTGGCTACTAAATTATTAATAAAAAATGAATAAATAATAACACGAGCCCCTTTAAGCAAATGACCCAAAGCCCTTACTGCCCACTTTGTTATTAATAAAAAAAATAATAATAACACGAGCCTCTTTTACCAGATAACTCGGGACGTTTACTGGCCAGTTTATTATCAAAAGAATAAATAATTAATAACACAATCATGAATATCATTATAGAAACATCGAAAAAAGTAGTGACTAGAAACAACTTTTATGATTAATGATCACTGTTTATTACTTGACATTTAAGATTTGTCAAAAAATAATAGCTATTAATAATTGTTAATAATAGATTGGGTTTATTGTTTTGTATTTTATATCAGATAAAAAAAATAATAATAAGACACAATAATTTTTATGGGCACGGTTGTACCGTTTGATTTCGCGGACAAAAAAAATAATAAGTTATAATAAATATTAAAAAGTTTTAATCATAACTTGTAACAGACAATTGTAAATAATGAGTTTTATTACTTGTCTTACATCTAGACATTAAAAACTGTTATTATTTTTTTATGTTTTCTTTTAATTATTAAAAATAATTATTACTAACTTGTCAAACAAAATTATTTCCGCTTGGGTTCTCATGGTGACCCAAGGCGTTTACTGGCAACTTAATTATTAATATTATATATAAATAATAACACGTCACTTTTACCATATGATCCAGGGCGTTTACTGGCCACTTTGTACTTATTAAAAATAATTAAATTATAACACAAGCCTTTATCATCTGATGATCCGAGGTGCTTACTGGCCAGTTTACTATCAAAAAAATAAATAATAACTTTTTTTTTTTTTTTTTTTTTTTTTGTTTGATGGAGCGGGGAGGGGAAAATCATCATAGACACCCCAGCTAATCCGGTGGTAGTGTCGGATTCACCCCATAGAGGTATAATAATAGAGTGCGTGACTGCTATACTGGCCTGGAAGTTACAGCGTCAGAAGGTGCGAGAGAGAACGCATTCTATGCCACCACTCCTGATTAGCTATTCCGGTGAGTCCCCCGACAGTGTATGTGTATGTGTGTGAGTATAGCAGTGCATCTGCATCAGAGTGGTCAGTGGTGGCATAGAATGCGTTCTCTCTCGCACCTTCTGACGTCCCCTCTGCCTTGGTCGCGCACTCAATTATTATGAGGCTCTTTTACCGTCAAGCTTGAATCAGATGGCGCCAGGGCACGTCGCGGCTGTCATGGCCGTCTCACTCACACAACATTACTTTTCAGAATTGTATGTACATAGGAAATTAAAGTGTAGTGGTAAAGCGCAATATTTGAAATTTTGAAATGAATAAGGAAGACAAGAAAGAATATTATGGGAGCTTAAAAGTTTCAGAATTGAAAAAGCTTTTAAAAGGGAAAGGAGCAAGAGTCAGTGAAAGAAAAGCAGAACTCGTGGACAGGTAAGCCATGACTTGGGAGCGGCAAAAATGTTGGTCTCCCAATTGCTTCGAGCCACTTATTTTTTTTTATCACACTATCAGAAGGAAATTTAAATTTCACTTTTTTATCGCAGGATATTACACTGCACTTCATTTTTCCTACTATCTTTAAACGTAAATGCAAACAAAAATTGTCTGCAAACAACAGCAATCATTTACAAAGGTTGTGTCTTCTGCTTTGCTCATTACACAGATAGGCTCACGAACACAATACACAACTGTAAATTTGACGGTGTGTAAGTATGACAGCCGCGACGTGCCCTGGCGCCATCTGATTCAAGCTTGACGGTAAAAGAGCCTCATACCTCTATGATTCACCCGGTGTGCCTACCGACTAAAAACTAACCTCCCCGCATGGGACAGGTCCGTGAGGACCACTCCCCTAGAAGACAAAAGGGCATAAGAGGAGAAAGAAGAAGGAAAATAACGGAGAATTTCGGAGGCCGACTCGCTCTCGAAGAGATGAGAGGAGGGGGCACTTACGCATCGATATGTAAGTCCGCTGCGTATTGTGTATTTGAAAGCGTACTTGTGATTAGTGTAAGTGATTGTATAGGGTTGAGGCCGTAAAGGATACGGCGGATAGAAGGGTGCTCCTGAAGGAAGCGTACGAATTGAAGTCGCGGTTATTCGGCGAGATTATGGAGATGGAGATGATGCATCCAATGGAAGCAGGAGAGATTGAAGACCTAGAGTGTATTGAGGGTCCTCGGGGTTCTGTGCTAGAGCGCAGGGATGTCTTATAAGGTCGAAGCGACCGGGTTGGAGTATCGCGAGTGCGGCGATGGTGGGGTTTGGATGGTCCGTAATGGAGGCGCGGATTTTAGACGCAAGGACGGGGGCTGCTTGTATTGGAGGGACGATGTTGAACTCCTTGATAATCTGGGTATTCCTGATGTACTACGGAATGCCCAGGACCGACCTCAGAATCTTCATGAAAGGGCCCTGGATGCCCTGTAGTCGGTTTCCCTCTGCAGCGCCCCACGTTGGTATCGCGTAGGTGCTAATGCTCTTGATGATGGCGTTAAAGGTGCTTCTGGGAGACGGCTTTGTTGTTGTTGAAGGGCTTTAGTTGCACGAAGGCTCCATATGCCTTTCCGCGAGTGCTGTTGATGTGCCGAACGTACGTGAGTCGACGGTCTAGCGTTACGCCAAGGTACTTGGCGGAGTAGCTCCAGTCGATTTCTTCTCCGTTGACTTTTATCTTCTGCAGTTTCTTCCTTGGATATTTCCAGGAGACGAGCATGGCTATAGTCTTTGCCTCGTTTACGACCAGTTTCCAGAGACTATACCAGTTATGGAGAGTGACGATGTGCTCGTTTAGACAGGTGGTGCACCGAGAGTGTTGTTTTGACGTGCAGCTGACCGCGACGTCGTCTGCATATACGTACGCGTTGATGTTTTCGTGCTGGGGCAGGTCGTGGCAAAATATGTTGAAAAGGGTGGGTGAAAGTTTGGAGCCTTGGGGGACTCTGGAGGTTATTGGACGGGGGTCGGAGAGGGAGTCGCCTACTTTAACGCGGATAAATCTGTCCGAGAGGTAAGATTTGACGGTGCCTATGAGGTAGTGTGGAAAACCTAACTGTATAAGCTTGTACAGGAGGCCCTCATGCCAAACTCTGTCGAAGGCCTGCTGTACATCTAGAAAAGCTATCGCGGTGAAGTTTTTGTGGATGAGGCTATCGGAGAGGTCTTCGGTGACTCTCAGAAACTGGTGAACTGCCGAATGTCTGGCTCTAAAACCGTACTGCACGTCTGGAAGGATGTTATTTTCCGTGGCGTGCTTGTTTAGGCGGGTGAGAATGACGCTTTCAGTGATTTTACTGGGCGATGAGAGTAGGCTAATGGGTCTGTGGCTCGCGGGGTTGCTGAGGGGTTTTCCCGGCTTCGGGAGGCAGATGACTGTAGCCACCTTCCACGCAATTGGGAAATAACGAAGGCGCATCACGGCGTTGGTGATGTTGCAAATCGCCGTGATGAATTTTTGAGGAAGAATTTTCAGGACGCTATTGGAGATACCGTCACTGCCAGGGGCTTTTCGAGTTTTTAGGGATCGGATGATGCCTCTGATTTCGAAGGGTGTGCAGTGTTCGAAATCTGGATTGTCAAGGACCTGTTGCTGCACCGTGTGGATGATCCTCGCGTGTTTCTGCGCAAGTTCTTCAGCGCTAAGGTTGGGGGAGCATTGATTTTGTAGCGAATTTGCAAAGATCTCTGCTTTGTCCGAATCTAGCGAGTAGAGTTTGTTCCCTTGTTGAAGGGGGGGGGGGAAGGCCGTTTGTTACGGAGTTTTTTAACAACCTTCCAAGCATTTCTTGGGTGGGACTCTGCCTCGGCTATGAATTTGTTAAATTCCTTGTTTCAGAATTCGAAGACTTTGGATTTGACTTCCCTTTCAAGGGAGTTAAGATGAACTTTAAGTTCGGGGGTTCTCCTTTTTTGCCAGAGTTTCTGGACTCTTTTCTTCTCCTTTATGAGACGCAGGAGGTCACGAGGGAGTTTAAGTGTGTGTTGGGGAGCTGTGGTTGTTGTGGTGGCTTTGTGTGTGCATTTGTTGAGTTCGTCAGTGAATTCGTCTACTGCTATATCGAGTTCCGTTTGGGACCTGATGGAACGACATTTAAATGGGGAGGATTCGAGGTTATACGCAAGGTGGACCCAGTCTATGCGGCTGGTGGTGATGGGTATGGTGAGAAGGGATCTTGGGATCTCTAGCTAGACTGGATTATGGTTGCAAGGGAGGTCTAGGGATGTTCGTGGTTCCATTGGGATGGTCATGTTTTTTGTCAGGAATATGTCTAAGATGTCTGGGTCTTGGTCTGGTGATCTGGGGTAGTGAGTCGGTTCATTCGGATCCTCAATGTTGATGTTGAGGTTGCGCAAGTGTTTGAGGAGGGAACGACCCTTAGGATTTTCGTGTTTGCATCTCCACGATTTGTGCTTGGCGTTTAAATCACCAGCAACTATCGTAGGAATGTTGGAGTCAAACAGCGAGATTATGCATTGGAGGTTTGAATCATCCGTTGGAGGAGAATAAAGGGAGATGATCCTGATGGAGGCAGATGAGGTGGTGTGTACTTTAATGCCGACTGCTTCGCAGTTGGCAGCGTCCGTACTTATGACTCGATGGCGGATGCCCTTGCGTACAAGGATGGCTACTCCGCCATGGGATTTTTCGCGTCTGTCACGTCTGTGTACCGTGTAGTTTGGTATGTAGAGTGTTTTTGTGTTGTCTAGGTGTGTTTCAGTGATGCATGCAATGTCGATGTCTTTTGTCTGGAGTATGTGTGTGAGTTCAGTCGTTTTGTGTGTGATGCTATTCGCGTTCCAGTTGAGTAGCGTAAAGTCTCTGTCTAGCGTGCTGCTGTTCTGTTGCCCTCGAGACCGGACACTCTTTGGTCAAGGCGAGTCAGCAGGGTCATGATTGAGTGGAAGATTGTGAGAGGGCGACTATTTTTGCAAAAATACTATCGTGTAGAGTGGAAAAATCCCTACTTATATGGTCTTTTATTTTCTCTTCAATTTAAGGTAACATTACTTGTAAGCATAAAAATTTAAAGATGTTTTTGTCCAACATGAGAGTGAGAAAGACAGTAAGCGCGTGGACAAACAAGTGACAACATAAGGAGCAGACAATATTTACCTTTTCACATCTAACCTTCAATTTACCAGCAGTAGCTGACGCTCTTGCATGCGCACATGGATATAGTTCTAACTGCTTACCGACTAAGCTCCAATAACAATGTGGCAATGTCGCGAGTTCATGCGGGCGTGCTATAGCCTTCCAACCCCGTTTAGGGGTAGTTTGGAACGTATTTTCAATCGGCTCCCATTTAAAAGCTATTTGCCCTAAAAAATTAATTCCAACGGGGCTCGTGTCAGAAAAAATCGCTCTACACGCGGTTCTCGGGAAATGCCACCGTTACATATCATGCTGTATTTGTCGTTTCGGTTTTTTTATTTCCTTTCCTATTTGTTTTCATTGTTGAGATTTAATACAATTTTATTTAAAAATAACACGTAACAGTCACAAATAAACTATAGTCGAAGAGTTATATAGCTTTTTCAAATTAAATTACAAACCCAAATCCCATTTAAAATACATGTATTTACTAACAGTACCATCAAAGTGATGGATTTAGCGCAAGTGTCGATAATCACACGTACTTTAAATGGGATTTGGGTACCGAAGTTATAATTTTTATTAATCGCATACGAAGCAAATAGGTAAACCAAAATACGTATAAGCGCGCTTGCAAAAAATAGCCATAAAAAAAAACATAATAGTTGCCCGCAACATCTGTCTCTAAACTTATATGAAGAAAAGTGAATTTAATAAAAGAAAGTCTAAAAGATTTTACATTAATTGATAGTTACAAAAGTATATAGACGTCCAAACGGCACCTTTTTTAAATCCATTCTTTGCAGCTTTATCTGTTTATTTGCCTGCTTACACAAATATTGTTGTTACAGGAGACTTCAACGTAAACATCACGTGTGACTCCGATTATGCCACTACATTACATTACAGTAAGGTAAATGTACGAGTACCAATGCTTTGCAACCTTATTAGTAGGCTAATTTCTAAAGTACGTCAGAAGTATACAAAAAAAGTAAAATTTTAAGTCTCTATGGGCATTGTTTGATAGTTATGACACTATTCATTCTAAATAGTGACGAGAAGAAATAATTTTTGCAAACACAGGAAGAAGATTTTATTTATTATTTGAGTTCGTCAAATGTCCCAATTTATGGCCACTGTAGAAGTAAGTTGTCCCTGTGGCCAAAACTTCAAGTCCTAATAACTGGCCGTTCATATAAATTGTATTTAGTTTACATTGGCCTGTTATTGGATCGCATTAACAGTGAGGTTATATTGACATAATATGTCCCAAAGCTGGGTCAACCAATCAATGTCACTTTTTCGAAACACTTTTTCTTAATATATAGTTTTGTATGAAAGTATTATCGACACATTTTAAAATGAAGTGTATGTAATTTCCAAGCGTGAACATTACAAAAAAATTTATTACAGCTGCAGAAATTCGTGCAAATCGTTAAATTGTAATGGTGGTTAGGCTTTGGGACAAACTTTTTGGTGGCCAAGCATTGGTACATTTACCTCGTGGCGATTGACATGCTTTTTGTGGCTACGAATACAACGATACATACTTAATTATATACACAGTAAGTAACTAAACCTACATATTTTGATGTGAAACATCTATAGGCGCGCGTGAGCATGATGAGTAAACATGAGTGATGCGTGGTGACCGTAACGAAAATAAAGCGTTACGAAAAATATATAGATATACATTGAATACATAGTATACTGTACAGGACAATTGTGCGAATGAGAGAGTAAAAGTAATCGAAGAATACGGCCGAGGGAGTCCCCATCCCTTCTCTACATTTCGCGTATGCAACAGATAAGTATAGCTTTTTTTTTTTTAATATTTTGCAGCCATTTTTTGAGAACTATGCCCTATTGGCTCTGCAATGCTGTGTTACTATGCATTTACATGCTATCGTCATTGGCATAGTAAAAAACCGCCTCAGATTTAATTGTGACATCAATCACTTACACAGCAAAGGGGACCTTATTTTACATGGCTTCCGAACCATTTGGCCACAGTTGGTAATACGCACTTAAAAAAAAAGTTTCTCAGAGGTGCGAGCCAAGTGAGTGAAGGCCGAGTCTCGAACTCGTGAGCATGTGTTACCAAGCCCCCGAGCTACAAGAACTACAGCCTTTACCACTGTGCTACCGTGGCCCATTACAACAGATATAGCTATAGATTATAGAAGTATAATAGTCAGGCACATACACGTGAAACTTAGTGTTGTATACAGAATAATTCGATGTATTAAAATGTACTAACCGTATATATGTACACACACACACAGAGAGAGAGAGCTATACATATACGTAGCAGTGTATACATATACTTCATATAAATATTTATATGTAAATATGTCTACACATATAATGCCGATTCGATCATAAATCATTTTTTAGGTGGCCTATCGAGCAATGCAATTAAAAAATATTATAGATATAGTACATATTATGTATAATTATATCATTAAAATATTTTTAAAAAATTCATCCGAGATCCAATACGGTGGACCAAATTTCAAAAAGTTCTTGAATTCTGGAAAAAATAATTTTTCAAAGGTTTTTAAGGTTGCTGAGTAATAATCTGCTTTTATAATTTGCCAATTCAAGATGGCCGATCCAATAAAGTGAAAGAAAATTAAAAAATTCCTAAAATCTTGGGTTAATATTGTTACGGGAGAATTTTTGAGATGGTTGACTACAAACATTTTATTACTATGCTTGAAATTTAAAAATGTTAAACTGAATAGATTTTTGAATTGATTCTTAGATAAGTTACGAGAAGCTTGGTGAATATATTTATTTAGGTTTTTTGAAGAATACATGACTTTGAACAGTTAATTATTATTTATAAACAACTGATGTAGTACAATAACGTACCCAAGGTGCAATAATCATTGGTTTACTTCTGATTTATATGTAGTTAAAGTACTTTATATTATCTCTTGCCCTTAGGTGTATGAATATATCGTAAACGTATGTTAAGTAAATCTTGTAAATATCATCATAATGTTATTAAGCTTAGAGTACTAGAATTTTCAAAAGTATGTGAATATAATATGTGTTGATAACACTAAGTAGCCTTTTTTATTACTTAGATAACTTTTTTGTTACTTAATAAAAATGTACTTTAGTAAAAAAAGTGGCAGTGAATTATATTCTTATTCGAACTAATAAGTGCGTGAAAGATTCATTGTTAGTAACAGCTGCAGCAGTTTAAAACTGACGGGACATTTATCGAAATGGTAGTAACTCTGAGCTTGAATAGTTAATCACACTATAACATATAGATGGGAAACAATTCCATAAAAAACCTCCTTTGAAAAAGTTCGTCAAAAAATAACTATAGAAAAATTTAAAAAATAAAAATTATAATCGATCCTGGTTAATGAGTGATAGATTATAGTCAGCTGATTATTACCTGAGATTTTGGCATAATATAAACCTGATATTTATTCAATTTTCACATGATTATCTCCTGTTATTCAGCTGATTATCACCTAACGATTTTTATACGATTATTATCAAATGATAATCATGTAACTATCAAATGAAAATCAGGTAAATACCAGATGGGCTTTGTTCTGATGAAATCACACGAAGCTCAACTGATATCCACCAATATTTAAAATTGGAAAAATTTTCTTATTTTCGTCCATTATATTAGATCGGCCATCTTATATTTGCAAATTTTAATAGCAGATTATTGATCAGCAATCACAGAAACCCACAAGTAAATCCTTTTTGCCAGGATTCGAGAACTTTTTGAAATTCGGTCCGCCGTATTGAATCTGTCATCTTGGATTAATTCTTCGTAAGTATTTAATGATATAATTATACATAGTATGTACTAGATCTATGATATTTTGCAATTTTATTGCTCGACAGGTCACCGAATGAATTCTATTTATGTTGGGATTGGCAAGTATCACTATTTTTCAACTTGTGAGGTTAGGTAGAAAAATTTGGTATCAAAAATTAAAATTCAGCCTCCACAGATATCTTACAAATCATCTCACCTTGGAATTAGAAAAAATTTATTAAATTGGTGAAAAATTGTAGTCTCTAGAAACTTGTGAACGAAAAAAAGGCTTTTTCCCTCACTTGGAACTAACGCCCTATGGCCAGAGTTAACGCGCACCTAGCGGATAATTCAAGTATACTAAAAGTTAATAAATCCCAAGCTATTTAACCCAAGGACTCAGTATCCTTAACATATTTAAACCAATAAATTTTAAATATACGTTAAATCTCTAAATAAATAAATTAAACATATACTCAAAAAGTTCATAGAACTTTTAAATATAAATGCGATTTACTTGAAGGACATGAATAACATAAACAACAATAACCAAGGAACCCAAACAGCTTAATGGACAAATTATTTCTTAATAAAAGTATAACAAATAACTTCAGTGCCCAATGGAAAATAATGACATAATTTCGTTACGTATTTGAGTTCGTATCAAAAATACGTCATATAAATGAGTAGTGGAAATACGTGTCGGTTTGGAACCTTTTATCACGTTTTTCGCAATCATAACGTATTTCTATGTAAAAATAGTTTCCAAATATGATTACGATGTGCATTAGCATGATCGTTATAGTGTTATATCATCCGTATAGTAATACTAAAACAGGGGGGTTCAAGTATTTTTTCTTGAATTAAAAAAAAGTGAAATCTTTTTTTTTTTTTTTTACGTTTTCTCAATACCACTAAAATTCAAGTAAAAATACTTGAACCCTCCCTGTATAGATAGTACTATACCGATGATAACACTATTACGATCATGCTAATGCACGTCGTAATCATATTTTAAAACTATTTTTTCATAGAAATACTTTATGATTGCGAAAAACATGATAAAATTACGTGACAAAAGGTTCCAAACCGACACGTATTTCCACTACGCAATTATATGACGTATTTTTGATACGTCCTCAAATACGTAACAAAACTACGTCATTATTTTCAATTGGGATTACTAGTTAACTGGGGGCAATTACTGTCCGCTTTACTGATTGATGAAACATTTAATAATAATAAAAGCGCCTATCATCAAATAACCTAGGGCGTTTACTAGCCACTTTGAAAATTAAATAAATAAAAATTAATAATACAAGCACCTATCACTATGACCCAATAACCCAATAAGCACCGCGCCCCACCGGCCAGGCCGTCCGTTGCGGCGGCTCGAGAGCATAGACTTTGACGTTAGATTTCTCGAATAATATAATAGTGGACACTCTGAAAATCACTATACCAACGTAAAAAAACCTCCTCTTTCGTTTTAGATAATAAAAAAAACATTCGAGACACCCTTTTGAAGATATAACATGTTTTATATTTTTTTGAGGTTATGTTGACTTTTTTTTGTAATTTTAATAATTTCATTAAAAAGCTGAGGTTAAAATACGTCGGAAATGCTTACTCCGATTTATCTTCCTCATTAATTTGATACTGTTATCAAAGCATGAAAAGTGGTCTCGCGCGCAGCCTGTGCGATTTGACGTGAAATGCCTCATATATAGTCTCATGAAATGCTCTACCCAGCACCCCAGGTAGCGAGACTGTGTAACGTTTCATGCAGCGTTATCAGTTGCGGGCAGCTAATTATAACAGATTCTTCTTACAGTATAGCTTCTTTTTCTATTGTTATCTCCAGAATAAAACGTTTTGTACTCTTAATCTTGGAAAAATAAATGTATTCAGTCCTTATGAATTAGTCTAACTAGCGCAAAGAATGTAGTTACGTTTTGGGTGATTTTTTGTTTTTCAAGTTATTGGGTAAACGTTGTTGGTTCGCTGGGTTATATGGATCATTCCTATACAATAGTTAGAAGTTTAATTTTTAATGGTTATTCAACGTTAATGAGAACGTTTGGCCCCAAATTCTGCCGCCTGCAGCGCTGCTGCAGAAGAGCCATCAGGGCGTCTCAAATGTATTTATGTATATAAAGATATACAAATATATATGTATATGTATGTATATATACCATTTTTCTATGTATTGAAAATATATGTGTACAGGTACAGTCATAAACCTTATGACTGTGTAGCATACAGTAGGTATATATGCTGAGCAGCCACAACTGCGTCGAGTCAACTGACGTCAACTCTGTATATGTATGACATTTAAACAATGACGTGACGATCGTCATTAAGTCTAAAAATGGTCAACACAATACCTATATATATTTTAGACGCCATATGATGGCTCTTCTGCAGCAGCACTGCAGGCGGCAGAGCTTGCGGCCAAACATTCTTATAGGATAGACAGACTCTTACTATGATTTATATTTAATGTTGTTATCCTATTTCAAGAGTTGTAAAGGCCTAATTACATTATTTACGCATCTATTCAGCATTTCATACTTGAACCCCTTATATATCTAGAAGGATACATTTTTATGATCTTAAAATTTGTGGGAGCCTTTCTTAGAAGTTTTTAATGCATTTGAACCGGTTTAATTAAAAATAAAATACAAAAAACTTTTTTTTCATTTTCATTGCAAGCAACGTTGCGAACTTTAGAGTCATCATTCACCCCGACAAATGGCCGTTAATATATGTTTTTGACTCTCGCTTATAAATAGTGTAATTACCTTTTTATAGTTTTTAACTCTGAATTATGAGAAAAAAATAAGTATGCTCTTAATTCAAAAAAGTGCTTTTTAAGAAAAATCGATCATTCTTTGCAATTTGCAAAGTCACTAGTGTACCACCTGGGCTCATTCGTACATTATTTCTTCCGTTTTTTTACGGTGCATAAGCTTATAGACAGCGTATTATTTTTTTTAATTCGTATTATAATTATCTACTTAGGACAATTTTTTTTCTCCAAACTTAGAATTGTGCAAAAATTATCGAAATTTTTTGCTAATTATACCACACTGACAGCACGTTTGTACAAGTTTTATGAACAACTCTATTTGGTAATAATAACTGTGGCACATAACCATTTAAGAAATCACCTAGCCATGGTATGATAATCTTTTACGTAAGAGCATATTACCGTATTACGTTCTCAGAGATTACAGTACACTTGAAAAGTATTTGATGGTTTTGTAGGTGAAAATCGCCTCCCAAACCGAAGTTGAGGGTGGCACCGAAAAAGAGAACAATAAGACGTTTTCCTACAAGCAAAGACTTTTATTTGCATCTTTGAGGCAATGTTTCACTTTTACCATTTTATTTCATAAAAACAGTTATTCGCTTCGACGGGGGTATGAAAAATGGTAATTTTTTATATGATGGGTGCAAAGTAAAATGAAGATTCTTTGTATACATGTGTTCAAGGTGCAAGCAGCTTTTTTTTTTTTTGAGGGCTCAAAGTCGTACTTTGTGCCTATAGCAAACAAATTATTATCCGCCTTTTAACCTCAAAGTTTTTCCACTCAGATTTGGGTTCTCAGTCAAAAAAAAAAAAAAAATTACGAAAGACTTGTTTGAAAAGGCTTTTTTGCGAATCTCTTTACGGCTCTCACTTTTGGCTCGTATCGTAAACTTCTAGGTTCACTAAAGAAACATTTTCAAAATCTCATGTAATTTATTGTTTTTCATGCTATAAAACAGTTTATGCGCACTTTTACTGTTATACTTATTAGTCAGCAAAACGTCATTATAATGATGTAAAATTAATAAGTCACATGCAAGCTTGTGGCTTGTATTCATTGTATCATTTTAATTATTTTGCAATAATATTCAGAATAGTTTTTTTTTATTTGTGGTGCTTTATTTTAAATCAATAACATAATGTTGTATGTCAGTAAATTGTATTACTTATAAGCATATTCAATTTCTTTCAGCAATCAAACCTTACACCTCAAAAAGAATGCTGTGTAACAGATCTCCAAAAAAACGTAAAACTACTAAAGTTTTTTTTTCTTCATGATATCGAGCTTTCTACAATTGACTTGAGTCATACAAAAAATGTAATTCATGCTTATAATTCTGAGCACACTCCACCATCATCTCAAGAGTTAAAAACTTCTGTATTGAATTATGCGTGTGAGAAAGTTTACATGAATATTTGTGAGAAAAAACATTATGGAATAATAGAGGTTGTTACAGCGTGACAAGAATCACATGTTCTTTGTCTCTCCTTTATTTGTGCTACAGAAGACCAGCCCAGTTTTTTAAATTTTCGATCTATAGATGATAATCAAAACTTAGATAAAGAATACTTGAAATTCTGTGCAGCTAGTTTTTTACGGGCAGTACTATTATACAAGGCCAATCCTTTTATAATTTTACATGACGGTAGCCTAATTACACTTACCGAAAACCATCTCTTGTGAATCGCAACACAAGGAGTAGGTATAAGATTCAGACCATGGTACATTTAGTTTTGTTTTTCAAGAAACTCAAACAAGTTCAAATACAGAGCTCACTGTCAACAGCACCTCAGTTGGTAAAGTTTCTTGAAACAATGAATGAATTAGAAGCCATGATTTCCAATAACAATTTGTCACTTTCCGTGGCAACTGAAAAAATATTTGCAATGATAGACAAATCCCTTGTCATGCATCATAATAGTTTTGCTTCTGTCTTACTAACAACGGTTAAAGAAGGAATTAATAATATGTGCTTCGGGAGCAATTTTTTCAATCCTCTGTATCATGGCGTACGTTTCAAAAAACATTTCGAATTAAATGATGAACTCGATAAATTCATTTATTCTACCGCTCCTCAAGATTCATATGATGCTATTGGTTTCTGTACGCGAAAAAGAGAAGGTTTCAAAAATCTGCTTAATGAAGATGCTAGTGACCCAGATCGTTTCTGGAAATATGCTAGGAAAATTGATAAATCGCTGAGTGAGTATGCATTAAGCTTATTGGCAGTAAAGGCTACGCCTTTAAAGTATGACATTTTAAAATTTAGTACTATAATAAATAAGTACTTAAACGAATCAAAGAACTTTCACCAATTTCAGTGTTTTATTTTCTCATTGCTATTTTTATTTAATATTTTCTGTAAGAGAGACTTCATTCTAATCTGATTCTCTGCTAAATGAAGTTGATTATTCTTTTTTCTTGCTAACAGAATTCATGGCCATTTCAAAAACTTAAAGTAAACCAATAAATAAACCGTTTCACATGCAATTTATTTATATTTTTTTTGAGTTGTTGAATTTATGAATAAAAAATAAATTATAAATTGAGATGATAAGAACATTTAAAATTTGTTAATAAATTTAGTATAAGTGTAAATTGTTACTTTGTTAATGCCACTATGTACTTCATGAAATGTATTATAAACTAAAGTAGACATGTTACAGTATCTAATAACCGTATGTTATATCAGTACATTAGTATAAATTATTACATATAATACTTAGCGTAAATGTTATTGTCTTGATGACATACTCTTCATTCAAAGTATTATAAACTAAAGTAGACACATTACAGTGTTTAATATATGTATGATATGCGATTGGTCACAATGTATTCCTTTGAATTTGTAATTTAATACAATAAAATATTTTGTAAGATTGTTGATTTACGTATTATATTTCCATTAAATACAATATCTTCTCAAAACACAGTTACAAAAGTTAAACATCTTTTCCATTAGTATTACACAACAAAGTAAGATAATAATATTGTATTATTGTAACATTATTGTTAATCAACCATTCTTTATATAGAACTAAATCTTTCGACAAACACTTTAAACTATAAGATCTGCAATTGCCTCAGGGAATAAGAAGTGGGAGGTGTAGCAAAAAAAATAATGCTACATTTAATACGGTAACATCTAAAAGTTTCTTTTTCTCGTACCCCCACTAAAAATATGGCTTTTTGCCCTGTTCTCAGGAAGCAAAGTGCAATACTCCTCTCAGATAAAAAAATCACATGTACTGATTATTGCTATCCTTTGCGTGATTACCTCCCACGCATTCGGCTCGGGAATCAATTTCCTTGTAGCCAAAATGCTTTTTCTAATAAGCATTAAGTGCAAATTTTATCGGAGAGATTATATTGCATTTTTCTTCCTATAATCCCAGAAAAACGTCGTATTTCCTGCGGAGAAAGAGAAAAAATCGTATACGGGCTTCGGGAAGAAAGTACGGTATCATCTCACGGGTGTTTGCCAACTCGCATCTGGGAGGGAATACCGTATTTCTTTCCCTTAGTACGTAACATACACTGAGAAAAGTGGTGTTAGAAAAAGTGTTACAACTATAATAAAAATTACTATTTTATAGGAAAGCTGATATATACTCGCTATATTATAAAAATTACTATGCTACATAGTAAAACCAGATTATATTAAAATTTGCTTTTCGACATAATATTTTTTGCTTTGTTCAGAAATAACTTTTACGTCAAAGCAAGAGAATACAAAAATATATCGATATATTATATATGCACAGGGAATACATATGTAACTATTATAATATATATATATATATATTTATACATAAATTATTCTTATACATATTTTTATTACAGAGTAAAGACAATGATGTAAATTTTAAAATATTATTATTTTAAAAAATATGTGCAGCGACCGGGAATTGAACCTCTGTCCTTCGACCTCTGAAATAGGCTACGCGACCACTAGACCACGGTATATTGTGTTGATACATTTTTTTTTTTTTTTTTATAAATACCTACTTACGTAGTGTATTTATTTTTTAGGTTTTATTGTAAACGAGTACATAATATATAGCCTTGTTACAGTAAGGCACAATTTTATATTATATTGGTTTACATATTACAATATTTGGTTACATGTTGTTACATTTATAACATTGTTGGATACAGTTTGTAATCTCGTTGGTAGGGTGATGATTTCACTTAGACCACCTCAAGAGCGAAGGATCTATGTGGTAGGCAATTTTACTGCAAGAAGGTCGCCTATCTGTATAATATAGAATGATGTATACATATGTTAAGGAAAATATTATGATTTTAATGAAAGAGAAATAAAAAGGTTTCAATAATTAAAAAAATAAAAGGATATTTATGATGAACCATTATTTTTTAATATTTTATTTATATTGCTATCAAATTTTTACATGTCCGCCAGCATAGCACATTATCCAGGCTTGAAATTAAATAAATGATAACAAAGGGCCGTTACATGTTTAAGATTTCTTGTTGTTATTGGTTACAAATCATAAAATTACCGTCTATACTAGTATGCGAACTTAGTGTTAATAAAAAACTGCATAAAGGTACGTACGTTTCATTTTAAAAGACAAATTTTATACATAATTATCTTAAGTATAGTGTGGTATGATTCTAAACTTAATATGTATTAAATTAAGAAAACACTCAATGTTTCTACAAAACTATCTTAAAATTAATTTTTTTGACTACTACATTAAACAAATCATTTGGATTATCTGGTGTTTATACAGATGCGGAAATATGTACACTACACATGTAAAAATACATTCATAAATTTTTACTACAAAAGGTTGGAATATTTCTCATGATAATATTAAAAGTAAATTATTTATACAGCTACGCAGATAACGAAAAAAGTTAGTCTTATACGTTGAAATGTTAAAAAGCAGTACAAATATTCGAATTAAAAATCTAATAATAATGCTGTTTAACTGTATAAAGAAGTGTTGTTGTATATATATATATATATATATATATATATATATATATATATATTATAGTGTAGTCACCTCGTATGAGATCTTTACACTTACTTTATTATTCAGTTGGTATTTTACATCGACACACTCGTTGTACATTTATAACAACATGTTAATACAGTAGTTTTTTTAATACATTACAGCAGTAACAATTGTATTATCTTCGCAGTGTGAACATTGATACACAATAAACCACGTAGTTGCAATTAATATCACTCGCATCGCACGCTTAATCATACTATCACCTTTTTTGTGGTACGGTTGGGTATAAACGGAGTTTTTTGTCTCCTTTATTTTGAAATCATGGATTATCATCCCGAGCCAGAGCGCACAGGAAAAACTGAGTGACCTATGACTGGGATTCGAACCCACGACTTCTCGAGCTGCGTTGTTTCAGCGGCTAGCACGCTATCCAACTAAGCCAACGACGAGCTCATGTATACATATATATTTTTTTTATAAAAGTGTACTTACCTCGAGGGAATGTACACTATATATGTATTGTTTTGTATTACAAGGAAAAGATAACACAGAAGAAATGCAACATAGGTTTTACGATTATTTATCTTTTGAAAAGGCATGACCTACGATTGCAACTTATACTTTTTTAAAGTTACTATTTACTAAAAAACTTGATTAACTTTTTAGGTATCAAGCGGATTGTTTTAAAATACCAGACGTACTTATGTGACACAAAAAAGATAAAAATAAAGAGTATCAAAATTTAAAAAAGGAACTTTTTACGTCACACTATAGTAAACTTCACATGTACATTATAAACAGTTACAATACATAAACTCATATACTTGACACTATTTTTATCATGTGAGGTATAAAAATAAATCGTATAATATTTGTTGACAACATTAAAAATGACTATATTAAATGACGAAGTGGTAACCCTACTTCAAACTAAAGCACTTTTATTGGTCATCTAAATGGTACTATCAGGATATTAGCCCTAAAACCGGGGGTTCAAGTTTTTTTTTTAACAATTATGAAAATATTATTTTCCCCAAATTACGAACAAAAAACTTTTAAATTTAAAAACTATTCGAACCCTCCTGTTTTGGTGTTACCATCCTTAGTACGGGCGCTAGGGGGGGGGGGTTATATGCAAATTTGGATCCCCTTGATAACTTGACGTTATTTTATGTTTTTTGGGGTGCTGAATCCGATATTTGAAGTTACCAGTCCCGATTTCTAGTCAATTTTGAGATATAACCTATTTTTGGTCGAAAGTTAGGTTTTTCTTCTAAATTCTGCTGTCCACGTCATTCTACTTTGAAATTTGAATGTATTTGAATATTAATAAAATGTATTTGATGAATTTTAAGATTATCAGTCTAAAATTTAATCACATTGGAGGTTATGACAAATTTTTTTGATTTTTTAAAATTCGTTAATCTCTCGAATAACAAGCCTTGTGTGTGAGATAGTCTCATTTGATGATTTGTCTGTTAAATCAAAAATTTGATGTTATTAGGCCTAATAAAAAATGTTCAATTTCAACTACAAATTTTAAGCCAAAAATTATTTTGATAGGACAGAAAAAAAATTACCATCTACATTAATTAAAATTTTATAATTGAGCGGTAATACGTTTTAGACTACGGTAAATCTAACATCAACGATTGATTGTCACGTGACTGAAGTGTTTTTATTTCTAGTGATCGGTTGAGGCTAATCCAGAGTGAAGAAATTAAAAAACTAGATTTCACAAAATCAAGTACATGGTCATATTAATTTTAAAATAACATATAAGATTTGAAAAACGTTTTAACCCGCAAATTGAGCAAAACCTGGGTCCTGATGCGATTTCTTACTTAAGATTACAGAGAGTAGAAATCATTACTATGCGCTAGTTTATTGGCAGCATATAAAAAGCAATGCTTGATATTAAAAATGATATTTTGGGGCTAGTAACGTCGAATTTTTGATCTAATAGACAAAACAATCTTTATATGTGTTTATTTACCTTAACTATTTCACACACAAGGCTTGTTATTCGATAGATTAACGAATTTTAAAAAACCAAAAAATTTGTCATAACCTCTGTTAATTAACTTTAGGACTGGCAATCTGAAAGTTTATCAAATACATTTCATTAATATTCAAATACATTTAAATTCTAATGTAAACTGACGTGGAAAGCAGAATTTCAAAGAAAAACCTAATTTTCGACCAAAAATAGGTTATATCCCAAAATTGACCAGGAATTGGGCCTGGTAACCTCGAAATTCGGATTCAACATCCCCATAAATATAAAATAACGTCAAGTTACCGAGGGAACCCTAATTTGCATACAAACCCCCCCCCCTAGCGCCCGTACTACCTGATGGAAGCATCTATATGGCAATATGGCCAATAAATGCTTTTAAACAGGCCTTTTTAAAACCACAAACTACGTAAGTAATACCTTTTGAGACGTCGTAAATTACGTCTTATGTGATGTCGTAAATGACGTCAATGTGATGTCATTTATGTTGTCATAAATGGTGTATTTTGCGATGTTATAAGTATCATAGCTCGAAATAGGGTAAACTATGTTAGTAAATAATATTGTTTTATCTGTAATGATCAGTTTACAGTTTTTTAAAATCGCTATTTTAATTACAAAATTTCTAATCTAAAATATAACGTGTTATCAGGGAAGCCATAGTTTTTTAAAAGTCACATATATACTTGAGACAAAATCCACTTGGTGAAACTATATACTTATTTTCAGCAGTAGATCTGCGTGATGAACGTAATGCAAAGGTACAAATTGAATTATATATCATGTTTACTTGGTTCTCGATAATTGAACTACGAATTTTTCGAAACAAGTGAAACCCTTAACGTCTTAATGAATGATAAATGTCTAATAGACATGCCGATTTTTTATCCCCCAGTCGATTTCTGTATATGTTATGTACAAAACTCCAATGAGAAAATAAACTTTCGAGAAGAGCCGTTGATGCAGGAATAATCCTTAATTTGACAACAAACGTAGATAATTTAGGTAAAGTAAGACTTATCAAATCCTAATAAGAAATAGAATCCCTGCATTTTTCTGCATAAGAAGCATACTTTTTTTTGTTTTGAAAATATATTTCCAATTCCTTTTTCTCATCTATGTTCATTTTTGCTCGTAAAAATTTTTTGGCAATGTTTTTTTGATGTTCGTCTAAAAGTTTTCCTTCATATTTACGATGTAAGTAAATAATTGGCAGCAAACCCAACTTCCCACACAGCCTTTTTTATTCTATCTTTAATAAGAGAGTTATGCTCGTCGGAAAGCAAGGTTAGTCCCAACCAAAGTTCTGTTCCATCAGCTACATTACAATAAGGGGCTTGGCAACAGTTAATTAGTTGACATATTGGATCCATGAGTTTGACAGTATTTCTTAACGTTAGTTCCAACTCTTCGCCCAATACGAGATCTACCAATTCTTCTTTAATGTTGTTACTAGGATCTACACAAAACTCTCGTAAAATTTCCAAATTTTTCAAAACACTATTAAGAGTGTTGCGGAAGAAGCCAAATCGTGTATCGGGAAAGTTTTGAAGTTTCGATCCACCTTTTCTTATTAATAATGATTCAAATTTAGGTTCTCTAAAACAAGCCAAAAGTTCACGAAGTACACTAGAGAAATCACTATCAACCAACGACTTAAGAAGCAAATTTCCACTATGTGAAGCACAAGTACTTTGCCACAAAAGCTCTACATTGACTGTGCTTGAAAGTTGCGCGCCTTTTTTGATTTTACTGTCATTGTCTGTGACAATGGCATATACATTAGTGTTAACGTATTTTTGGCAAATAAAATAGCATCATTAATGTGTGAAAATAAGTTTTCCCCAGTTTCCGTTTCAGTAGACGTATCAACAAATGACAAATATGTATGTGGCGTGAAAACATTTCTTAAAGAGAATACAAGATATTTTTTATTTACGCTTTTGTTTCGCCACCCATCAACAAGCAAGACGCTGTCAGTATTATCTAGGATTGCTTTCTTCTCATTAATAATACTCTCATAAACTGACTGGAGTATTTTATCACCTAAAGTTTTTCTACATGGAGGTTTGTACTCAATATTGAACTTTTGCAACATCTCTACAAAAGTAGTCAAGTACGGATTTTCAACTTGACGAAAGGGTATACTTCCATAGAAGAAAAACTTTGCTAACTCTTGATTAAGCGACTTGGTTTTTTCATAAACATCTTAAATTTCAGAAGTAGCATCTGTAATCTGAAAATCAAATTATAAGTCTCTATCTAAGCTGTCAGCATTATATGTCCTTTTGAAAGGCATCGGTAAAGAAATGTTATAGAGTTGTTATTGCCTTTAAAGATAAAGATTTTAATAGTTATGTAATATACATTGTTTACTACAGACTGTCCGTTACTGCTTGGTATTGCGCGAAAATAACTAAGTTTCTAAATACTACAAATGTATAATTTGTATTATTACTTACAGTGATGAACAAATTTGAATTACGCAACGTAAGGAAATGTCTATTCTAATAACAAAAAAAGTAGATTTTAGAGGTGAGATTTAAAATGCAAGATTTTTTTGAAATAGAAGGTATCAATTTATTTTTATAGTATTTTAAAAAGTATTTTAACTTATCCATTACTATTTTCGTATGCTTTAATTAAACACAAGACTAAATCTTTAAAAATACGTGTACTGTTCTTATTCGTAAAGTGTAGCTGTCAATAATAATAATAATAATAATAATAATAATAATAATAATAATAACAATAATACTGCGAAGTACTATTGTTACGTAAAAACTCATTACTAAGCTTAAATAAGGTACACCTCAAATAAGTAAAATAGAATTTCCTTTAAAGATCTCAATGTAACAGCATGGTGCAAGGAAACATAAGAAGAGACGTTCAATTTTTGTAGTCCCTGTTCTGCGTACAGCACATTTTGCCATATTGTGAGCAATATAGATGTTCAAGACTGTACATCATATTTAAGCTATATTTAAATTATAGTGAGATATATGATAGGCTAACAGAGTCTTATTTAAAAAGAATTGCTGTTAGATCAGCAAAACATCTGCAAATTCATATGTGATTTTGAACTTAATTATGTTGTGTGAATAAAATTAAAGTATTTGGTTTTCTTATATATAAATTTTTTTTTACAATAAGCTATCGATAGAATTATGTATTTTAAAATCTTTTGATTGAAGTTAATTGACATTTTAAAATATCCCTTTCTTTGTTATCATTGACGGATTTGACAGCATAGCGTAGTTTGGGATAATAAGAACCTAATTAATCATGTGCATTGGCTCGCCTTCTGTTTCTTTACACCATGATTAGACTGAGAAAAAACTTTTTGATTTTGTAATTTATCGAAATGAAAAAAATTAAAGAAACAAAAAAGTATTAAAACACCACACAAACCGGTTGAGTGAAGTTATCAGTTTCCATTAGCTCATTTATAATGTGATCGTTATGGAAGTTTGTAGTTCCATCACCCTTGCAAGAATTTCTATGCGATGTAAATGTTCTTGTACATGGTGTTTTTATAACTTGCTTACATGATTTACACATTGCGGCTACAATCTGTAATGAATCATCATCCCTCAGTTTTGAAAATCCTATCCAATCTATCCTTGTAGACTTCTGCCTTTTAAGCCTCTGTCTGGAAATGTACAAGTACATTCAAAAATTAATTTATTATTACCCAAAAACTAAGCTTTAATGTTTTGAAAGACGGCACTGACTTATGTCCAGATAAATAAAGAGCTGATAAATACCATAATATACAAACAGTATGAAAATATACTTATGAATTGTAATAAGTTCATCTTTTGATGATTATTCACTTTCAAATTAAGTTTTTTTACTGCTGTTCAAGAATTTTATATTTTAATAATCATTAGGAATTTAAAAATTTTTAATTTAAATAATAAGTCATTAGGCTTAAAATAATCTATTATGGATTTCTATTATACTTCAACGATTCAAAAATATAAATGAAAATGCCTTATTTATTCATTATGCATGTCTTCTAACATATCAATAATACTAAAGTCATTACAGTAGTTGGTTATATACACTTAAATTACCAATATTAGCTTGAGAAAAGACCTACTTTTCTTTTTACTCGAATAAAAACTATATATATTTTCGATTATGTAATGACCATATTAAAAGAGTTAGTATGTACTATACATTAAATAACAAACTTACATTTCAACTCTATGTATAATCTAAATAGTAAATAAATTATGTTGCACCATTATGCGTCTTAAGAAACATTTATCTCACTGCGCATTAATACTAAATTGAACAATAACAGAAATTATTTAAGCCAAATGATGTCTTTTAAGAGTTTGATTTATATACAAGGTTAAATGTACATGAATGAGGTAAAATCCGCAATAGTTATGTGTTTGTTTTGATCCACATTAGGTCAAACTGGCTTTGATTTCTTCGTTCAGCCACTTACATATATATACATACACATATGTGTTTATTTATATGTTCATTTGTGTCGGTGCGTGTACGTATACATTCGACACTTTATGTATCACCAGACAAAGCACTTTTTCTGATCACGACGACAAGTAATGTAATGTTTCAAAAAGTTATGATAAATAACTATTGTCTTCTATAATTAATTTTTTACGTAAATATAGAATTACCTTAAATACAAAATAGGTTATATTTGAGAATCTGCGCAATCCAAAACATATCCAAACAACACAATGTATTTCTAAACTGCTAGTCAGAGAATTTACATGAAAAATCCAAATAAAGTTATTGTATTCCGTAGCCTTAACTAGTATTTTATGAGCCAAATAAGAAAATTAGAAGCAATTGGAGAGCACTGGCAGTCACCCAAATCAATAAAACTTTTAGAAGTTTTTAAAAGTTTTAAAGAGTTTTAAAAACCTCTAAATCTAAAACTCAGGATTTGTTTCCAACCCTGATTTGCAGGCTCGTAACATTTTAGGGGGGGTGGAATAAAAAAAATTATATTTTCACTGTATTCAGTAGGATTTGACGATTTTCACTGTAAAGGATATAATACCGCATAAACTGATGATTTTAATAATTATTTACATGAAATTACAGTAAATACATATTCACTGCTTTAAACCCCTCAACTAGTAACGACACCAAACGATGAAGCCACCTTAAGATCGTATTTTTAGAGCCAAATAAATAGTTTATTGGAGTTTATAGGAATAACATTGAATCTAATCGTATGAGGTAATCCTACGATACATTTTATGTGTGTTTATAGTTATTCGTTGATAAAATTTTTATACGTTTTTATGGGTAAAAACCCTTAAAATTTTTACTGAAAAGAATTTTGTTGAACCATTAGAAGATTTATCAGATCTTAAAACTTTTTTATTGTATTTTATAGTTAAATCGCAATTCGTAAGCATGCTTGCGATATTATCAAACGTTTGCAAATTTATATGACTGAATGGGAATTTACAGGTGCAAAAACCGATATTAAGCCAATAGCCTGAATAATGTATTGGAATTTATTTGTTTCTCCTGATTCATCAGTGTACATTAATTTTTTTTTTTTTTTTAATTATTTTTAATTTTTATGTGACGATTCCCATTGGTAACCTCATCGAATTTTTTTTTTGCGCTTATGGTTATTTGGTAACGGATATTTTAATAACTTTTTCTTATTAATAACCCATTAAATTTTTACTGAAAAGTATTGTCGTAAGCCGTTGGCTTATGTATCTTCTATCAGATGTGTCAAATTTATCAGGTAATTTTTTTTTCCTTTTTTTTTATTGCAATTGAAAAGAAAATTGCATTTTTCAACTATGCTCATAAAGTTAACATATGTTTAGAATTCTACGTATCCGAATTGGGGTATACGGGTGCAAATGCCGATGGCCATAATCTAATGAAATTTATGTGTCTCTCCCGGTTTATCAGTGTACATAAATTTATTTTGTTACAAATTGTGTTTAATTTTTAGGCACCGATCCCTTTATCCAAAACTTTGTTTTTCCGTAGGATACTAGTTAATTTTAATTACGCATGTATGCTGTAACCAGCTTTAATTCTCTTACACGTAGTGTTTTCTAATATGATTATCGTTTTTGAGTTTGCTAATTAATAAATATCTACATAACCTAATGTGTAATATTCTTTATTTATTTTTGCAGCTTACATCATATATAAAAAGCTTACAGCTGACGAAAAAACACTAAAAAAACGTGTTATGACTCATCTGTAAAACCATCATGTAACTAACTGATTTCAATACGATAAATAAATTCTATATAAACTTATCGTATACTGCCCATACATTATTTTTGGTAAATAGTTAACGTGTTATTTGCAAAGTGAAATTTAGTATAAGTTCGGTTTTATACGATTTAGTCTACTCTTGTTTCTTTATAACTATTTAGAAATATTTTGACTCACAATTATATTGTCTTCATTAGTTATTTGTGTTTTAATTTGAGAATCACCATTTCATAGCATATAAAGTTAAGTAGCGGCCCCCCTGCCTCGGCTTCGCCCGAGACTCACTAAATGGAGCACCGTAGTGTGTTAACATGTAATGTCGAACGTTTTCAGTGAAAAATTATACATGTAGTTTTGACACTTCTTACAACAAAAATCTTCTTATTAAAAACATATTCGTTCGGAATGCATACAATTTATTTGGTCAAGTAAAAAGCTGTAAAAAGTAAGAAAAAAATTATGTTGAAAAGTATAGTGCATTCCTTATATCATAAAATAATCGTTAACCTTTTTTTTTTTTTTTTTTTTTTTGTTCGATGGAGCGGGGAGGGGAAAATCATCATAGACACCCCAGCTAATCCGGTGATAGTGTCGGATTCACCCGGTGTGCCTACCGACTAAAAACTAACCTCCCCGCATGGGACAGGTCCGTGAGGACCACTCCCCTAGAAGACAAAAGGGCATAAGAGGAGAAAGAAGAAGGAAAATAACGGAGAATTTCGAAGGCCGACTCGCTCTCGAAGAGATGAGAGGAGGGGGCACTTACGCATCTGGGCGAAGCTCGAATCTTGGCTTGCGCCGGAATAGAGTTAAAGAAGCTTAAATTTTGTGTTATTGTATGTGTGAGTGTAGATATGTAAGTCCACTGCGTATTGTGTATTGAAAAGCGTACTTGTAATTAGTGTAAGTGTTGTATAGAGTTGAGGCCGTTAAGGATACGGCAGATAGAAGGGTGCTCCTGAAGGGAGCGTACGGATTAAAGTCGCGATTGTTTCGGCGAGATCACGGAGATAATGCATCCGATGGAAGCAGGGGGGATTGAAGACCTAGAGTATATAAAGGGTCCTCGGGGTTCTGTGCTAGAGCGCACGGACGTCGTATAAGGTCGAAGCGCCCGGGTTGGCGGTTCGTGAGTGCGGCGATGGTGTGGTTTGGGTGGTCCGTAATGGAGGCGCGGATTTTAGACGCAAGGACGGGGGCTGCTTGTATTGGACGGATGATGTTGAACTCCTTGATAATCTGGGTATTCCTGATGTACCACGGAATACCTAGGACCGACCTCACTATCTTCATGAAAGGGACCTGGATGCCCTGTAGTCGGTTTCCCTTTGCAGCGCCCTACGTTAGTATCGCGTCGGTGCTAATGCTCTTGATGATGGCGTTAAAGGTGCGCAGCTTGGTCTTCTGGGAGACTGCTTTGTTGTTAAAGAAGGGCTTTAGCTGAACGAAGGCTCCGTATGCCTTGCCGCGGGTGCTGTAAATGTGCCAAACGTACGTGAGTCGACGGTCTAGCGTTACGCCGAGGTACTTGGCAAAGTAGCTCCAATCGACTTCTACTCCGTTTACCTTTATCTTCTGCAGTTTCTTCTTTGAATTTTTCCAAGAGACGAGCATGGCTATGGTCTTTGCCTTATTTACGACCAGTTTCCAAAGACTATACCAGTTATGGAGAGTATAGATGTGCTCGTTTAGAAAAGTGGTGCACCGAGAGTGTTGTTTTGACGTGCAGCTGACCGCGACGTCGTCTGCATAGACGTACGTGTTGATGTTTTCGTGCTGGGGCAGGTCGTGGCAAAAAATGTTGAAAAGGGTGGGTGAGAGTTTGGAGCCTTGGGGGACTCCGGAGGTTATTGGACGGGGGTCATACAGTGAGTCGCCTATTTTAACGCGGATAAATCCGTCCAAAAGGTGGGATTAGATAGTGCCAATGAGGTAGTACGGAAAACCTAACTGAAAAAGCTTGTACAGGAGGCCTTTGTGCCAAACTCTGTTGAAGGCCTGCTGTACATCTAGGAAAGCTATCGCGGTAAAGTTTTTGTGGATGAGGCTATCGGAGAGGTCGTCGGTGACTCTCAGAAACTGGTGAACTGCCGAATGTCTGGCTCTAAAACCGTACTGCACGTCTGGAAGGATGTTATGTTCCGTGGCGTGCTTGTTGAGGCGGGTAAAAATGACGCTTTCAGTGATTTTATTGTGCGATGAGAGTAGGCTAATAAGTCTGTGGCTCGCGGGGTTGCTAAGGGGTTTTCCCGGCTTCGGGAGGCAAATGACCGTAGCCACCTTCCACGCAATTGGAAAATAATGAAGGCGCATCACGGCGTTGGTGGTGTTGCAAATCGCCGTGATGAATTTTTGAGGGAGGATTTTCAGGACGTTATTGAAGAGACCGTCACTAATCGTTGGCCTTTTTTTTCTAATTCGACTTCTTGAGACTTTTGGCATATTTAAGACTCTTGTGAGCCCTAAAGGCTATTTTTTCAACGTTACTAGGTTGTAATATATTTGTTGGCAAGGTAGTTCGACGTCCGATGAACCTGAAAAGGACCGGTGAGCTTCTTAAGTAAAGTCTTTTTTCTCTAAAGTTTCCAGCAAACGTGACTGCCTGGATACTTCAGGGTTTGAAGCTGTAGAGCTAGTTGTAGAGCTCTTTCACAACGTCTCCTGGTATAACGTCGGAGACGGTGTCCAAAGCACCTTTTTTTCAGACTCAGTTGTTTTGGTGATCTAAGGTGGAAAGGTTGGTTCGTGATGCTTGCCGATCGGTAACTGTCCCGTTGGCTCACGTTTATTGTTTTTTCTTCATAGCTGTAAGGTTCTCCCAGCACAGACCTTGGAGAGGATCGGTGATTCCTGGTTGAAAGCTTAAAGTTAAGAGGGTAATCTAGGGTCGTCGGTCACTGGGGTTCCCAGCCTTGGGAAAAACAACTCCGATCGTAACGACTACCAGTGAATGACTGACTTGGTTTAATAGTGACCGGCTTTACATAGTCTTTGATTTGACGAATCGTCTCCGGAAATCGTAGTAAAAATTTATTAGTTGGCAAGGTAATTGAAACTTAGGTGGCCCTTTAAAGAACAGATGAGATTGATATGGTCAAGTAGAGAACGTAAATACTTATAACAGCCCTGAAAAGGGCCAGTGGTGAAACTTTTAGCTATTCCTTATGATTATTTTTGATGATGAAGAGCCAGCTGCAGGTAGCTTGGCGCTCATCTCTTGAATTTCTGTGAACGGAGACCGTACAGGAAAAGAAGTACGCCGCTGACCAAAGAATATCACGTCTTCAGGTTGTTCCCCGGATAACTAACCATTCATCGGTAGTCAGGAAAGTAGGCCTGAAGTATACCTTTTCTGTAGATATGCTGTTGGGACGACCGCTAAGGGCGTCGGGCTGCCCGTACTTTTCAGGGCTGTCTTCCCTGCATGGCTCGCATTTGAAGTAGAAAATTCTCTGACGGCACCTGATCGGATGGTTGAACGGCCACAAAGCTCTGAAGTGCTGAAGCAGGTTGTGCTCTGGCTAGAAACGTTTTCTGGTATTCCACCAGAGACGTTGACGTTCTGAACGCCTGTGTTTTCGTGGCATTCGTTTATTTTGGGGATCCGGGGTGAAAACCGATTTATTTCGCTTGCCCGTAAAAGAAGAGTGTCATCGGTAACTGGGATGCCCAGCTGCACAACGGACTCCTCTGTTCTTGGTGTAGTGCCCATGGTCGACTGCGATGATTATCTACTCGATGGGCTATCTTATAACCACTCTTCCTAATCTTTGGTTGTGGGTGGCTTCAATTTTACCTTGACGCCACCCAGCGGATCCCACTGAACTAACGCGCAAAGCTAGCTTATTTTAGCAAAACTTTGAGCTTATTTATCGCTATTGTTATTAATTTTTTCAAGAAAAAAACTATGCGAAAACCATCTCAGAATCATGAAGAATCAGTACGCAAAATTTTAGCGAAATCGGTTTAGTAGTTTTCGCGGATAGTGATTACAACGGTTTTAGCAACTTTGCTTTATATATTAGTAAGATTAGTCTCATTATGTAATTGTTGCATACTATATGTAACTAATCTAATTAATGTTATACGCACTTTTTATAATCTGTACGTTGGATTATTTGCCTGTTATTTATTGTACAGTTAGCGCTTACAGCAAATGAAATTTTATTGATACTTATCTTGTTTTGGCAATAAAACTCACATATAAATACGTACTGCTGCAAGAATCCATCTCCAGACCTTAGATCATCAAAACGACTGAGTTTTGAAAAAAAAGATGCTTTATGGACACCAACGTCTCCGGCGTAAGCTCCAACACTTCAGACGCTGTATTTTTCTCCTAATCAGTCTGGTGCTACAGGAGCGCGCAAGCTATAGAGCAATGCAGATTACTCTGAGGTTTCCAGGCGGTCACGTTTGCTGGAAACTTCCGTCAAGAATATTTTAGGTTACTGGTCTTTTCTAGGGCAATCAGACGTCGAATTACCTTGCCAACAAAATATTACAACTTAACAAAGTTGACAAAAAAGAGCCTTTAAGGTTCACCAGTCTTAACCATGCCTGCAAAGTCGCAAAGGGGCAAATTGGAAGGGAAACTTCAAATGCAGCTAATGTATGGTTTTAGGCATCAAGAAACAGGCGCAGAACATTAATAAAAATCGAAGCAGCTGCATCAAAATCAACAAATAAAGAATTTATTAAGTGAGAAATCAGGTTTCATTATAACCCTCCCAGTACAAATCTCTCAAAACTTTGTTGCTCTGGTAATAAAGTTGTGAGATAAGAGAAAAAAAAATTTCAACCATATTTTTTTTGGGTATTTTAAATCCTTAGAGCTGTAAAAATACTCAGCTTTTTTCGTAGATTATATGGGATAAACTGCAAATAAACGGCCCTTTAGGGCCAACGATTATTTTATGGCATAAGGAACGCACGGTACCTCTGACGGTACTTTTCAGCATAATTATATATTTTTTCACCTTTTACAGCTTATTTTTCGACCAAATAAACTGTATGGGTTCCCAAAAAATATGTTTTAAATAAGAAGATTTTTGTTCTGAGAAGTGCCAGGGATACATGAAAAATTTTTAACTGAAAACGTTTCACATGACGTATCAACACATTACGGTGTTCCGTTTAGTGAGTTCCGGGTGAAGCCAAGACAGGGGGCCACTATTACCTTTAAAACAGCTATAATTACTTGTAAAACATAGCTATAAATCACAGCTGTAAATTTTGCTCAAATTTTGGTTTATGGTTTGATTTTTTAAAGGTACAAGCAAAGACGTAAATGTATGCGTATGCGAGTAAATTTGTATTTTCCACTTCACATCACTTCTTTTACCTTGTCACCACGGTGCCGATGACGGAGATGACGATACCTAAGCAATTTTTTTCTAACTCAATTATAATTTTTTTGCAGCTTAAAACTTTCTTTTAAAAGTGCGGAAACGCACAATTAACCTGCACAAAGGTCTCCCGTTTCCGACTATACATAGAAAAACAAGCAGGGTTTTGGTAAGGTTAAATGCATGATTTTGCACTTTCAAAAGCAAGTTTTCAGCTGCAAAATACTAATTAGGCTGGAAAAAAGTAGCTAGGGTATTTTTATCTCCTCGGAAACATGTTATTTTAAAAGGTTATTACCTTAGGGTATTACCTTATTACAATCGTTGAATGTTGAAAAAAAATAAAAATAGAAGTGCACCCGTAAGGCTTGTCTTATTTTCTTCCCAATTGGCTATATAAATCGCAAGGGTCACGTGACCTTTTGGAATCTCAATTGCTTTTTTATATTGTCCATTGTTACAGGTTGTGTGGGAATAGGCACTTGCGTTGTTATTTTATTTTATCAATAATTAAAGCAGTCAGTAAGTGCTTCGAGTCGTGTGGGGATTGGCGCTTGTGTTATCATTTTATTTTATCAATAATTAAAGCAGCCAGTAAGCTCCCCCAGTTATGTAGGGATAGGCGCTTGCGTTGTTATTTTATTCATTATAAATAATCAAATCAACTAGTAGGTGCCCCTGGTTGTGCGGTGATAGGGACTTGCGTTATTATATTTATCGTATCAATAATTAAAGCAGCCAGTAAGCTTCCCCGGTTGTGTGGGGATTGCTTGGCGCTTGCTTTGTTAATTAATAAATTTTATTATTCATTTAAACTCATGTGGCTGCTTATTGGCTCGTTGGGTTATTGTGTTAAACAGCTTGGAATTAGTTTATTAAGTTATTGTGCATGAAATTGTGTCAAATTATCTGGGGGTTTGCGTCTTGCTCCATGTAGCCAATTTAAGTTTCCCGCAAGTTTGCCAGTCATTATTTGGGGAGAACCACTGGCTTCCTCCCCCCCTCCTATTCAGCTTTTGCATTTGTTGCACTAGGATCTGCAGCTATATATAAGTCCTAGTGACAAAAATGCAAAATCGTATCCTCCTCACCCAACACTGTGTAGAATAGCCTCTACAGCCTCCTAGTTACACTACTGCGTCTGCTTGGTGTTCGTTTCCGATGTGACATCTGGAGTAAAAAAAAAGAAGTGACACACAATGTTTACAAAAATTTACTGTAGGCAAAATCAGTGTTAGGTGAGGAGGATATGATTTTGCATTTTTGTCACTAAGACCTGTATATAGCTACAGATCGTAGTGTGACTAATGCACAAGCTGAATAGGAGGAGGGAGGAAGCCAGTGGTTTTCCCCAAATATGACTGGCAAACTTGCAGTAAATTCAAATTGGCTACATAGAGCGCAAGACGCACATCCCCAGATAACTTGACACAATTTTATGCACAATAACTTAATAAACTAATCCCAAGCTGTTTAACCCAATAACCCAACGAGCCAATAAGCAGCCACATGAGTTTAAATGAATAATAAAATTTGTTAATTAACGAAGCAAGTGCCAATCCCCACACAACCGCGGAAGCTTACTGGCTGCTTTAATTATTGATACAATAAATATAATAACACAAGTCCCTATCGCCACACAACCGGGGGCGCTTACTGGCTGCCTTAATTATTGATAAAATAAAATAACAACGCAAGCGCCTATCCCCACACAACCCGGGGCGCTTACTGGCTGCTTTAATTATTGATAAAATAAAATAACAACGCAAGCGCCAATCACCACATAACCTAGGACGCTTACTGGTCGCTTTAATTATTTATAATAAATATAATGATAAGACAAGCGCTAATCTCCACACAACCCGGGGCGCTTACTAGTCGCTTTGATTATTTACAAAAAATAGAATAATCTTATCCCCACATGACCCGGGAGACTTGCATTATTCTATTGATTTTAAATAATTATAGTGACCTGTAACCACCCCCGGTTGTGCAGTGGTTGGCACTTTTGCGTTATTATTTTATTTTATCAATAATTGAAGCAGCCAGTAAGCTCCCCCGGTTGTGTGGGGGGATAGACGCTTAAGTTATTATTTTATTTTATGAATAACTAAAGCAGCCAGTAAGTGCGTGCTTCGGGTCGTGTAGGGATGGCCGCTTGTGTTATGACTTTGTAAATCAGAAATAATTAAAACGACCAGTAAGTGCCCCGGGTTGTGGGAGGATAGGCGCTTGCGTTATTATTTAATTTATCGTTAATTAAGTAAGCGACCAGTAACTGCACTGGGTTGTGTGGTGATTGCCACTTGCGTTATTATTTTACTTATAGTAAATTAAGTAAGCGACCAGTAAGCGCCCTGGGTTGTGTGGGGATAGGCGCTTGCGTTGTTATTTTATTTTATCAATAATTAAAGCGTTCAGTAAGTGCCTCGGGTCGTGTGGGGATTGGCGCTTGCTTTGTTGATTAATAAATTTTGTTATTCATTTAAACTCATGTGGCTGCTTATTGGCTCGTTGGGTTAATGGGTTAAATAACTTGGAATTAGTTTATTAAGTTATTGTGCATGAAAATTGTGTTGAGTTATCTGGGGATTCGCGTCTTGCTCCATATAGCCAATTTGAATTTCCGGCAAGTTTGCCAGTCACATTTGGGGAGAACCACTGGCTTTCTTTCTTCTTTTATTCAGCTTTTGCATTTTTCTCACTAGGATCTGTAGCTATGTATAGGTACTACACTGAAAAATTTTTTGGTAAGCAGCTCAACCATCATCGAAAACGCAGCACCCCCTCTAACTTAGTTCGACCTCTGCCTCGGCTCGGGCACGCGCGCTGCGCACCCTGTGAATAGAGTGTGAGTCGCTACATATATCGTAATAAAGCTGTCTTACCGTGTAAGAGTGTTGGCATGTACGACTTTTCAATAGGCTGTATATATAGTGTGTAAGACAGCGCCACAGGCAAGGTGATACTTGCGGGCCCTGTGGTTAGTACAGTGTAAGCCACTCTATTGAAAATAACCACGTGGTTTTACCACGTGGTAAACCACATAGTTTTACCACGTGGTTTACCACGTAGTTTTTGTCTCAAAATGCCACATGGTTTTTAAAACCAGGTGGTTTTGTAATACCACGTGATTTTTTCACCAAGAAGCTTAATAGTTTTCACATTACCTTCTTCTTCCTAGTTCTATTAATAAATTTTTTTCTTGTCTTATTATATACTATCGTAATAAATACTTTCACAAACAATTTTCTGAGCGATTTCTGTTCCTCTATTAAAAAAAATGACGTGGTTTCACCACGTGGAAAAACCATGTGGTAAGCCACGTGGTCTTTAATCATAAATCACGTGGTTTTGTTTCAAATTAACACAGGGTTCTGAAAACCACGTGGTTTTACTAAACCTATGGGGTTTTTTAAAAACCATGTGGTATTTTTAGACAAAACCACGTGGCTTATGATATAAAACTACGTAGTTTACCACATGGTTTTTCTAAGTGGTATAACCACGTGTTCTTTTTCTATAGAATCTTTAACTTAAGATTCCACTCAAGAGGCATCAAGGAATGCTATTAGTCTAGATAATGACCTTTATATTTTTTCTGTACATTAATTGACTTAATAACTTACTAACGTACTAGAAAGCTACGTATACTTTCTTATTATAGACTCTGATTATTGCGCAAGGATACGTTTTTTTAATCTACGTAATAGAAATATCAAGCGATTGTTTACGAAATGTTTGAGTACAAACTCTTCAACTTTTTTAATATCCGTCATTGTATGATCCACTGGAGGGTCTCTTTAGTTATACAACTTGATTTTATGGATCCTGTTCTCGCAATTTTATAATAGATGCTAAGGCATAAGAGTCTACACGACTATTGAGACATACTATTAACGTATGATTTATACTTTAATACGTATGTATAATAAAGGATAGAAAGAATAGTATACAGTAAAAAATTCTGGATGGAAAAAAACATCAAAAGTATTATTTATTACATAAAACATAATTATGTCTTATCAATTACATTTTACAACAACTATACCTTGGAGATCATGATAATTATTATTTTAACAGTAATAATAAACACTAAAAAATGATAATAATGTCTTAAGTGAGAGAGGAAACTTTTCAACTAACGTATGCCCAGGAAAAAATAATTCATAAGAACTTATATAAGATCTTAGGTAAGATCTTATGTCAATTCTTATATACAAACTTATATGAGCTTTTCTTTGTTATTAATAAAATGCAAAACAAATAAACACTTGGAAGAAACTAATGCCTTTTTACCAAAATCTCCAAAAGCAGAAGAAAAAGCCAGTTTATTAAAAGAATAACTGACTTAGACTGCCAAAAAAAACAATATAATTTAGTACATTTAATTAGTTAAAGCACCCTCCACTGTCATATGATATAGGAGTAGAGATCAGTGATCCGTTGGGGGTGAGGCGGGAAAATGACATATACGAAAGTATTTAACATTTTCCATGATAAAACTCTATATGTAGAGCTCTATATGTAGCTCCTTTTGATGCATACGTCCAATAGGGGTAAGTGTACCTATCTCCGTGGCACCTACTGAAAATTCCAACTTAAATGCACCATAAAAAATGGTATACTAAGATTTTTTGGAATATTTTTTTTTTAAATCTTACATATTCTTTTACGGAATATTTAAAAAAATTTTATGAAGCTAAAACTGCAGTAGAATATTTTTAAAACGAATAAACACGGTATGCTGGTATTACCGTGGTTGTGTACCTATTACCGTGTACGTATTACCGCGGATGTCCCAATCATCATGTCCGTATTACCGTGGGTGAAGAAAGTTGTATTTGCGGAATATAAAAAAAATGCAAACTTCACCTACATTTTCTACATGACTTATTTATTGTTTTAAAAAAATATTACTTTTTTTTGTACTTGCTTATTCATTTAGTAGGAATCTTTTACATTTTTGAGCACTCAGCAATAGATTTTCCAGAATAGATACTTAAAGCTAATTTTAATATCTCTGGAGAGTAACACTTTTTGTTTTTCTTTATTTTGATCGATTTCTTGCCTTTCTTCCCTTTTTTAGTTTTCTTCATGTTAGTTACGTTGGATCGACGTGCTTATCTACTAATTGATTACGCGTTAACTGTCGTGCGTTCTGTAAGTATGGGGTTATGTTTACGTACGCTCACCGCGGAAATACGTACACAATCAGTTAATGAGCGCGTTGTACCGAATACTGTGGAAAATAATTATTTACTCAAAATATACACAAATATTTCTGTTCGAATTGCATCTACATTAACGTCATTTTTGATTATTAAAATTGAAAAATTATTTTATATGAAACATTTCTTATTTTAAGCAAGTAATCATCAGTTTTTCAAAATCCACGGTAATAGGGCAGATCATGGAGATAGGTACACTTACCCCTAGTTGCATTAGCCCAGTATACACAGCAAGGTTGGGTATAATAGGAAAAAAGGAAAGGATTTGAACACGTTTCGTCCTATGCATCAAAAGGAGCTCTGCATATAGAGTTTTATTGTGGAACATGTTAAATACTTTCGTATACGTCATTTTCCCGGCTCACCCCCAGCAGATCACTTATCTCTACTCTTATATAATATATAATTTAGTGATTGTAATAGTAATTGATTGCTACAATTTGTTCAATCATTCTTAATCTGTTCATATCTGTATATTTATCTTTTACAGCTTGAAGAACAAGAAGTGTTTTGTATAAATGATCATAATTTTGGAGATTATTATATTCAATACTAATCATTTATTAAAGATTAGAATAATATTGTCTTATATAATATATTGTAAACAAAATGTAGCTATTTGGTACGATTTCCGTACATTTCTTTGCTGTTTATGCTCGAAATTTATAGTACTATGATTATTTTTTAAAAAGTGTTATTATATTTTTCTTGATGTGTACTCCGTTAAAAATTTTTCGGCAAAACTTTATAAAATGTCATTAATTTGTATTATTGTATCATTAAACTTTTTATGAATTCTGTAAATTAAGTATACCTATATATCGTAAGAGTTTATAAAATTTAATAAAATTCTTAGTAAATTTAATAACTTTTTCAACAGCGTACCTTTAATTCGTATTGCAGTATAAGTATTTATATCAATAATATACGTTTTATTTGGTGCATCTTAATATTTTTGTTCTCCTGTAAGCACCACGTTTACAATACCTTTTCTAGATTATTTATTCATTTAATTATATACTTAAGGGACCGTACGTGGACCTTATTATAGATCAAATAACAAAAGTTTGTTGCCAAGCGCAGCACGTACAACAGTGTCCTACAATGAAGATGCATGCTTCAGTTAATTATAGATAAACTATGTATATATAATATGTATAGTATAAATAAAGATGTATATATAATAGTCAGTAACAATCATAACGAAAGTAAATGTTTAGAAGTGTATAAATAATTTATAATTAAAAGCTCTGTGAAAATTATAAAATCAGTTGACTATCAATTATATAATGTAGCTTTAGTCCTATTTTTTGGTTTATTTTGCTTTCCCTTCAAGATACGACGTGATTATTTTTAAACTAAGTTTTGAAAAGTGTAAAAATTTTAAGCGATTCGTACATGAATGTTTCAAACATCTTTGACTAAAATTTTTCATTGTTTTACTATTGCATCTTATGACTTCAGCGTCTAAGTACACACATCTCTAATAGTTAATAATTAAGCATTAGCGTTGTTCGCATATGAGGCAAACTTTTTTTCAAAGTATAATATCCTACTTACAAAAATCACGTGAATTGTCACGTAAGAAATCACGTGATTTATACTGTCATTAATCACACAATGCATCACATGATATTTTCGAGCAAAATGTCACGCTACACATCATGAAAAAGTCACGTGATAAAACACGTCATTTTCGTTAAATTTACGTAATAAAAAATATTATATTGTAATAAGTATTACAATTATCAAAATTATGATAATGATGAAGATAGAGATGATTACACTAGTGGTTATAGTTTTTATAAGGATTGTTATGATAATAATGAAAATTGAGTGATGTTTATGGTCGTGACGATTACAGTAACGAGTATGATAATTAAGATGACTATAATAACAATTAAGATGGTAGTGATTACGATCAGGATGAATTATTGAGGCTATTGATATGATTATGATAATAATTAAGAAAACAAATGCAATGACTGTCATATTAATAACGATAATAATTGTTCTGATAAAGTTGATGTTAACTATGACGATAATTACGTCCAATAAAAAAAACCATATGGATTGATATGGATTTTTAGTATCGGGTGATGATTATCATGGCGATGAGAACAATAATACTATTGATAATTTCTATAATTATAATTACAATCATTGCAAGTATAAACATTATCATAGTCATTGTACGCCCGCACGTGTATGTGTGTGCATTTCAGTCTTAATAAATATTGTAATAGACATAACATTTATTTCAATCATAAACACAATCATCATTATCGTTGTGATTCGTTCAATTGCATTCATCTCATTCATTAGAATAACTATTATTACTATAAAAAAATCATAGTAATCAGTATCTCCATAATTTAATAATTATCATAATCGTTATTATCATTATCATACTCATTTCAATCATAAAAAGAATGAGCATGTTCATCATCATCATAACTTTTGTTACCACCGTCGAAACTGTAGAAATTATTATAATTATTATTATTATTACTACTATTATTTTGTTATTATTATAAATATTATTATCATCACAATAATTAAAAAAACAGAATAATCATAATTATCACATAATTATTTTAATGATGATTATAGTCTTAATTACGTACATGTATCTTAAAAATCCTGGTTTTGAACGGTAATAATTGTATTTACAAGTAAAATCGTACTTATCTTAGTCATGATAATCATTATCATAATTTTAATAATTGTAATACTTATTACAATATAATGTTTTTCTTACGTTAATTTAAAGAAAATCACGTGATTTATCACGTGCCTTTTTGCTCGAAAATATCATGCTATGCATCGTATGATTGATCACAGTTGAAATCACGAGATTTTTTACGTGACAATTCACGTGATTTTCGTACCATAATAATTAATTATATAACTATCCTTAAAATAATGTAAGACGCTGTAATATATTATTTTTAAATTTTATATATGAAATTTTATTAACTTAAACTAATTATAACTCAAGCTGAAGTGTATGATTATTTTGTACTTTTACATTTGTTATGACACAAAAAACCCAAAAAAGACACTCTGGAATATAGAAACATCATTCTTTAACATGTATTAACTAGATTTTTAAACTACACACAACATGTAATTCATAGTACATTATATTACAAGGGACAACTTCTCTGCTCCGCCGGCGAAGTTGCCCCCCGAGGCGAAGCCGAGGGGTAAACCGCTGGAACGCATTATTAAGTGACGTTCCGTGTAATGTATACTGTTTTTCCTGCAGCTTCAGCCGAAAATTTGTGGTTCATTAACAATCAGAAAATAATTAGCTTCAGTAGTGGTAGGTTATGTTTAGGGCAAAATTAAAGAGCCTGTATCATCCAATAACATTTACGACCCAAGTAAAGCGAGGGTTGTTGGTTAGTGGATGTTAACAGGCCCGAAATGCGAAAAAGTCGGTCAAAACAATTTAATTTAATTCAAAATCCTTTAAATTTTATGAGGTACTAAGTGATATCGTATAAATATTATTTTTGCTTATCAACAGTATTTAATCATTTATACGCTAATATGATTATTTATTCGACTCTCGGCATTGGTTGCTGCAAAAGTCAAGGGTTAGATTTTGATGAGATTTTTTAACAATCATCTTATGATTGTTTCTATATTCAGATTTAGGTTAGAAATTTACAACGTTACACATTACCGAAAGAAATAACATGTATTGCACGACAAATTTATAACCACACTCGAGTTCGACACGTGCTCCAAATTTTCTCACAGCTTAAAAAAAAATTAATAAACGCTGCATTGGTAAATACTTAATACTAATGAACATTTGCACTGATGCTCACTCTCTCTACCTCTCTCTCACGCAAAGAAAAGCAAGGAGCAAGGAGCTCTTCTCCCGACCCCTCTATGCGATGTAAATGTCGCATCGATAGGGAAGGAATATCGGCTTTCGCCCCTATTTACAGCCACCGAAACTCGAACTTTCGGGGGAGGTAGTAAGAAAATTATTTATTGTGATTACTAAACTGATTGCTGCTTCTAAATATAAAATAGAGATAACCTCATTTGCTATGTTTGTTTGTATTATCCGATATTCTCAAAAATAGAAAAAACCACGTGATTTTACCACGTACAAAAACCTTGTGGTAAACTACGTAGTTTTATATCATAAACCACGTGGTTTTGTCTAAAAATACCACATGGTTTTTAAAAAACCACATAGTCGTAATAAAACCACGTGATTTTCAGAACCCTGTGTTAATTTGAAATAAAACCACGTGATTTACGATATAAAACCACGTGGCTTACCACATGGTTTTTCCACGTGGTGAAACTACGTGAGTTTTTTCAATATAGGAACAGAAATCGCTAAGAAAATTGTTTGTGAAAGTATTTATTACGATAGTATATAACAACATAAGAAAAAAATTCGTTTAATAGAACTAGGAAGAAGAAGGTAATATTTGTGAAAACTATTAATCTTCTTAGTGAAAAAACCACGTGGTATTACAAAACCACCTGGTTTTAAAAACCATGTGGCATTTTGAGACAAAAACTACGTGGTAAACCACGTGGTAAAACTATGTGGTTTACCACGTGGTAAAACCACGTGGTTATTTTTAATAGAGCACCGTGCCTTCCACACCTCTCGTCGGTTCTAGCTTTATTGTCTTTGTCTGATAAGTCGGTTGTAAGTCTGTAAAGTCTGTAAATCGTATCTGTTGTGTTCTACGTCGGTCGGCAGTTTTATTAAATAAACTTTTTGCCTAACTTGTAATACTCGTTTTATTATTTCGCGCACCTCCTTTACTCACACTTCTTCAGGTTACGGGCCCCAGACTCGCTTCCACCGCGCGTGATCTTTGTTTGTGTGGGCGAGAGTGATAAAAGGGAGGATGGCGGAAAGGGCTGAAACAGCAAAGGATGGACAAGAGAGTCCGATCGAAGAAGCGGCCGAGAGCGTGACCCCTGGTGACCAGGCCGAGTCCGTTGTCGACCAGGGGTGTAATCCGCAATCGCCGCCAGCAGTAGCTACATATGTAAGACGTGACAACGTTGCGTGGTTGGGGGTGCTACTGTCGATTTACTGGTGATGTGATCCGCAATCCCGCCAGCAGTAAAGCAGACAACGTCGGTCTACTTACTCTTTTTCGTGACATTTTTGCTGTGATCGCGCGCAATCCCGCTAGCAGTAAAGCTGTTATTTCCATTTTTCTTTTTGGCACTTAAAACTATTTTTTTTTTGGTCTGCGTGTTTGTTTACGTCTAGCACAATAAGCTTTGTTTACAATCAAAAAATGTCACGAAAAAGAGAAAGTAGACTGACGTCGTCTGCTTTACTGCTGGCGGGATTGCGGATCACATCACCAGTAAATCGACAGTAGCGCCCCCAACCACGCAACGTTGTCACGTCTTACATATATGTAACTGCTGGCGGTGATTGCGGATTACACCCCAGGCATTGTCGACGCCGGTCGAGGAAAGGGGAGTAAATCTGGACGCCGGAACCGAGATCAGCGGTAGGTCAACACTTTGTCTTTTTCTTGAGTGATGCCTAGGTTGGACGCTACGACGTCAGGTAAAAAGGGGATTTCTTGTGCATTCTGAGAAATGCGCGGGATTCCAAGAAACACGTGGCGTCGGTAGCGCGACACGCACATGCAAGAGTGGGGCGGATCGAGAGGGGGACAACAGATTGCGGCTGAGGAGAGAGTTCGGTCTCTCTCTCTCCCTCTCGTGATGACGCGAGGCTTTTTGACTGAAAATATATTACGAGGCCGTTTATGTTTTGTTTTCGTGCTTTCTCGCGTCTCTTGTTCTTGCCGCCTCGACTGTTGCGTGCGCGTTACAATATAAATGTCTGAACTGGGAAAGTTTGAACGTGTGTTGGCAGAAAATTATATATGTCCTTTCCCAGTGCTTTTAATTAATTGAACTCTAGGCAATAAATATTCAAGGCGGTTTTCAGATTTAGTCAGAAAAGGCTGATATTTTGAAATATTTACTCTTTCTTTTGGACGAGCAAACTATCGATGCTCTGTCGAGAATATGTCGGGGAATTTCATTCCAAGTCAAGTCAGAGGGGTGACAACAAGATGCCATCTTGTTGGTGGATAAAAGGGGAATAATGGCGTGTGTCGGGCAAAGGGATATTTCCGCCAAAGGTGTGTAGACGAAATTATTTTCCGTGTGACTCGCACAGTCACGTTAGACTTGTGTTCGGTCGCGCGCGGCTGTGTGAGTGCCCAGCGTGCAATCGTGCTTTGTGTTCGAGCACGAGAACACGCTTTGGGCCACGTTGACTAGATTCGGCTTGCGTTCGGTCGATTTCTAGTTGACTCCCTGAAAACAATGTCCGTCTTTTGTCTTAGATTATCTGATCGGTGACGATTACAAATACATCATTGAATTTATTTGTGAAAAGGAAGGCAAAGTGACGTTGCCAGGAAATCTATTCAGGGAAGACGGGGAAAGCAAGGAACCTGCTCGTGATAAACCCGGGTTATTTGAAAAGTCGGTCGATGTGTTTAAAATGTCAGATGAGAAAAAGTCCGAAATGTCAGAAGTCCGAAACTTTGATGAGATAAATGTAGACAGTGAAAATCTTTGGCAGAAATTAGGCGAAAATAAGTCTGTACACGAAGCAGCCCCCTCTTCCCCGTCGCGCACACCGGAAAATACCCAACTTAAAGTAAAGAAAGTGCAAACTATTGAAAACAAATATAAATGGATAAACGTCAGCAAAACGAAGTTGCATATGGCAGATAAACAGAAAAATGAAAATTTTTCAGAAAACATCACCCTGGCTAGGTTCGACTCGATGATGGCCGCGATTAGTCAGATGATCGAAACGCAGGAGAAAGCGAACAAGGAGGCAAGGAAGGCAGAGGAAGAATGGGCAAGGAAGGCAAAGGAAGAAAGGCAGGAGGTTTAAAGAACTTAAGAAGGGGGAGACGCCTCTTACAACGGCCGCGATTCGTAAAAAAAAAAAAAAAAAAAAAAAAAAAAAAAAAAAAAAAAAAAAAAAAAAAATTGCATGAAATTAAATTTTACAAAAGGGAAAGAATCGGTTGCCAAATTAATAGCAAAATTTGAGGAACTGGTCAGAAATTATGAGACTATAAGTACGTCTGGTCCCTTTTCTGAAGAAGAAAAGCGAGATGCCTTTTATACTGCCGTAATCGGAGCGGTACCTAGCGTGCAGGTGACAGACTTCACGCTTAAAATGCAAAGCAGAGATGGAAAAGGTATGACATATGAAAACCTCATGTCGTACATGTTAAAGGTCTAGTCAGAAGGCTTAGAAGAAGCCACTAGAGGTCGCCCCACGAGGGCAGCTTTGACTGCCTCTTGGCCCCAGGACCGTCTCCGTTGCTTCAACCGTGATGACTGGGACCACATGGCTGACAAGTGTCCGAAGGCAGGTACCGGACTCAAGAAGTGTTACACGTGTGGCACGTTTGTGTATGACATCCCAGCTCACAAGAGAAGCAGCCCGAGATGTGGTGAGCAAAATAAGTCTGATTCATGGGATTTTAAAAGGCAAGGCCGTAGAAGTCGAGGGAATCGAGGTGGCCTCGGCGGTGGCCGTGGCAGTGGCCGAGGCCGCTCCAATTCCCGAAACTTTGGGCAGAAAAGGGACTCTAGAAACGTCAGGGACGAAAAAGATCTTAAAAGGCAGAAAGTTTCTAACCAGGGCCGGGAGACGAAGGGAAAACGAGATGCTTCAGAGTCAAATAAAGGTGAGTCTCTGACGTTGATCGAGCCCCCCAATACTCTGTTTTCAAACTCTGCAGGTTGGGTAAATAATTCAGAATCGGATGGAGAAAATAAAATTGAATTTGTCGCTGATTCGGGAGCTACTGATCATTTTGCAAAGTCAGAAAAATTATTTACAAATATTGACAGAAACAAAATTGGTAAAATAAAATGTGCAAACTCAGACTCATCCGCAGACTTGGAAACGGAGGGAGTGGGAAATTTGCTGCTTAAAAATTGCAATAACAACGTTAAGTTGAAGGGAGTGGTGTGTGCTCGCGACTTGATCGGGAATATATGAAAAACCCTATTGGATGGTTAAATTTGTTAAGTCGGACAACAAAAAAATGAAAGTCTTGACGGCTGAGTCAAAAGCACACACAATTCCTGAAAATTCAACTGCAGATATAAAACTAAATAATAAGTCGGAAAATTCAGAGAGTTCGGTCGGTAAATTAAATAATGACAGTTTTGAAGATGTATTTTTAATAAATGACAGAAAATTTCATGAAGTCGGAAAAGTCCTGACCGAAGAAATAAAAGACATTGAAAGTCCGTTTAGCGAAAATTATAAAAAATTCAAAGATAACAACGGGGCCATGCTGTGGCATGTCAGACTGGGCCATGCTTCGTTGGGGTATCTAAGGGAACTGCAGAAAAACTATCCGGAAGTAAAAAGTCTGAAAGAAGCCGTATTTGATGATGTGATTAAGACTTGTGATGTGTGTTTAAGAACAAAATCCCAAAAACTGCCTTTTCCTTCGGTACGCAAACGAGCATCCCAACCTCTACAAATAATTCATTCAGATACAATGGGAATTATTAGTCCACCCTCTTACCCAAAAAGATACAGATTTATTTCGGTATTTATTGATGATTATTCCAAATTTGCAATTGCTTACCCGATGAAAAACAAAAGTAATACGGGTGAATGTTTAGATAATTTTGTTAAAGGCTGTAGAAATCTTCTTGGGTTTGTAGCTAAAGTGTGTTATTCGAGGTCTGATCAGGGTACCGAGTACACGGGAGGCTCCGTGCGAAAAATATTAAATGACCTTGGAGCTGAACTCCAACTGAGTTGTCCGGATACCCCTAAACATAATGGCACGTCAGAAAGGCTGAACAAAACAATTCAAATGAAAGTCCGAGCTCTGATATGTGATTCGGGACTCCCGGAAAACATGTGGGACTTGGCACTAAACGCAGCTGTATTTGCGTACAATCGTACTCCGCATCGCTCAAATAACATGGAAATCCCTTCAATGAAGCTGGCTCCGAATAAAAGGACAGACCTAAGTCAGATGAAAAGATTCGGCTGTATCGCGTATTTGAGAGTTCAGAGAAACACTGAAACTAAATTCCATGCAAAAGGGAAACGAGCAGTTATGGTAGGATACACGCCGACAGGGTATCGTCTGCTTTGTCCGGACGAAGGAAAATTTTATGAAAGTCGGGACGTCAGATTCAACGAGCGTTTTGTGTATGGAGACGTTTTTGGGAAAAATTCAATTAAAAACTGGGAAAATGTGACTGTAGATATTAAATTAGACGAGTGGTTTTTAAAATTCGAATAGGAAAGAGAAGAGACAGTGTCATCGGTGGAAGCGCCCCCGCCTCCGGTGGTACAACGGAAAAGAGGAAGGCCGAAAAGGCTGATAGAAACAATGGAGGCCAACTTGGTCCAAGAAAGTCGTGTACAGGACGTCAGCTTTGCGGGCTTAGCTCTCGGGGAAGAATTAACAAAAGACCTAATTTTTAAGAACGGTGATACTGAAACGTCAGGAAATAATGCCATTTATGCGGAAGATCTAGTTTACCACTCTTTGCTGGCAGAAATAAATAAAGATCCAGCTTCATATAAAGAAGCAATGAAGGCTGTGGATAAAGAAGGCTGGAATCAAGCCATCCAAGAAGAACTTGACTCAATGGCAAAGAATCAAGTCTGGAAGTTGGTAAACAGACCTGCAGGACTGGTAAATGGTAAACGTCCGAATATCATCGATTCTCGATGGGTTCTTAAGAAAAAGGTAGATGCTCAAGGATGTGAAAAACACAAAGCACGGCTGGTAATACGGGGTTTTAAAGATAAAAATGAGTATGATCTTACGGAGACTTACACCCCGGTGTCAAGACTGACTTTAATAAGGACTGCTTTGGCTGTAATCAATAAATTAAATTTAGATACATGTCAGCTTGACGTTAAAACGGCATTTTTAAATGGTACTCTTGACGACGAGATATATATGGAGTTACCAGAAGGTTTGGTCTGTTCCGATCTGGAAAAACAAAGCAAGGTATGCAAGCTTCAGAGAGCCCTCTACGGCCTTAAAGTCAGTCCGAAAAAATGGCATGAAAGATTCTCTGAGGCAGCAACGAAAATAGATCTGAGATCTCATATCTTGGAACCTTGCCTGTTTACTTGGCATGAGGCAGATAAAATCCTGATATTGGTTCTCTATGTTGATGACATAGCTTATAGCAAGTAATGATACTGGCAAATGGAAGTCTGTGAAGGAAAGACTGCAAAGTGAGTTTGAAATGACTGACCTAGGAGAAGTTAAATCGTTTTTAGGCATTGAAGTCAGAAGAGACAGAGAAAACCAAGTTCTAACTTTAACCCAGACCAATTACATAAATAAGATACTTAAAAAGTTTGGGTTTGATGATTCTAAGCCAGTGAAAACTCCTATGGTCACAGGTCACGTGTTAAATCAACAAAGAAAACAAAGAGAGCAATCAGAAAGGCAGATTGACTTTAATGAGTCCAGATCGACTGAAAGCGTTCCCTACCGGGAGGCTGTTGGGAGCTTATTATATGCTGCCAATACTGTACGTCCGGATATAAGCTATGCAGTGAATGTGCTCCCTATTGTTGCGGTCCAATAAAAACCAATAAAAAATTCATTGATTTTACCATAGGATTTTTCTATTGGTTTGTTATCGGTATTTGCACCCGTAAATCCAAATAAAATCCGAAATGGTCAAAAATAGATTTTCTATATCATTTATTATAACTAGGACATGATTAAACAAAAATAAATTGACAAATTTATGTCATACCATCCAGATGGTAACACCAAAACGGGGGGACTAAAGTATTTTTTACAAAATTCTAATAAAAATTAATAACTAACTTTTCTTTCAATTTACATATAAAATACTCTAATCCCCCCGTTTTGATGTTACCATCCGGATGGTATGACATAAATTTGTCAATTTATTTTTGTTCAATCATGTCCTAGTTATAATAAATGATATAGAAAATCTATTTTTAACCATTTCGGATTTTATTTGGATTTACGGGTGCAAATACCGATAAGAAACCAATAGAAAAATCCCATTGTAAAATTTTATTGGTTTTTATTGGACCGCAACAATAGGGCTGAGCAGGCATCAAATAAGTCCGACTAACGAAGACTGGAATATGGTTAAAAGAGTGTTTCGGTATCTGGCAGGGACCAAATCTTATGGTCTAAGATATTGTGGAAGGCAGCAAGGGCTGGAAGCATTCTCCGATGCCAGTTTTGGCGACTGTAAACGGTCTCTGACCACAAGTGGTTACGTAATTAAAATCTTTGGAGACTCAGTGGCATGGAGAACTCACAAACAAACGTATGTGTCTTTGTCAACATGTCAGGCAGAGTATGTGTCACTGAGTGAAGCATGTAGAGAACTGATGGCAGTTGATAATTCGATTAAAATCATACTGAATAATACTTTGTGTCCGGCAGATCTATGGTGCGACAATAAGGCAGCTGAGCAAAATGCTAAAATTATAGGCAGTGGTAAATTAAGACATATGACAGAAATTCATGAGCATTATGTTAAAGAATGTGTAAATTATGGTAGAGTAAACGTCAGATGGCTGAATACTAAAGAACAGATGGCCGATATATTCACAAAACCTCTACCGATCGAGCTTCATGAAAAATTTGCTAGCAGAATTGCGAACAGCTTTTGCGACTCTGACTGGTAACTAATAAGTTGTTTCTGTTTCAGATAGGCGATAAAGGAGCCATGGACCGACTCATGGACTGCTTGGGTGCATTCCCAGAGCCGTGGAGCCGAGTCAAGAACACACATTTATTTATCTATTTATCTATTTTAAATTATGATTTTTGTCTAATATACTTAGCTATCTTAAGTCGGGAGGAAGTGTTGGCATGTACGACTTTTCAATAGGCTGTATATATAGTGTGTAAGACAGCGCCACAGGCAAGGTGATACTTGCGGGCTCTGTGGTTAGTACAGTGTAAGCCACCGTGCCTTCCACACCTCTCGTCGGTTCTAGCTTTTTTGTCTTTGTCTGATAAGTCGGTTGTAAGTCTGTAAAGTCTGTAAATCGTATCTGTTGTGTTCTACGTCGGTCGGCAGTTTTATTAAATAAACTTTTTGTCTAACTTGTAAAACTCGTTTTATTATTTCGCGCACCTCCTTTACTCACACCTCTTCAAAGAGAAATCTGCTCATAGCTATATATGAGAATAACGTGCACGCGTTATTCTTATATATAGCCTATAGCTCCACCTATAGGTCCTTTGTGAATTGCTGTAGCCTTTGAGCTTGAAAAAAGTAATCGTGCGTACGTTAAACTTACTGACGAGTAAACTTGTTTTTCATTATACTGCGCCGAAAGTAGTTACTTTCGTTGCGTTTTTTGGGACGAATATCCCTTCTCTCGGTGCAGGATTAATGAAAAACAGAATACGCACCACGTTCGGAGGTTAAGAAATGCATTAGATTTCACGTTAACCACCCTTGGCTTCGCCTCAGGTGTTTATTCAGGTGAAATCTAAGACATTCTTAACCTCGCTCACTAGGTGCGTAATATACTATTTTTTACTGGTGAGAAGTAACCTCTAATAAAGCATCTCGTATACAGTGAACAGCTTGCAGCTGGATGCTTGTGTGCACTGTCAAAATTTTATCAGTTTAATACATTTTGTTTCATATTTCTTATGTGCATAAGAGAAAAAATAATGTGTGTCATGCAATGACAGATTTTTAGGTTAGTCTTATTAAAATTATATTAAATGAAATACGGCCTACAAAAATAGAGAAATCAACTCCTACCATACACATTTGTTTATACAAGATACGTTTTTTTGAGAACGCATCACTCATTGGCTACCGCACGGCTCCCGCAGATGGTCCACTGCCTTACCTACTCAGCGGGTAAACTGCTTAACATTTAGGGCAGGCTGCCTGCCCTGAATGAAAAGGTAGCGTTCTCAAAAAAGCGCGCAGCATTCCCGAATGGATAGTACGAAGCTGACAGCGTGCTTTGTCAAGGAGCTTACCCTGTTGGGCAAGCCTCACTCCCTACATTTTTTCAGTCTAGTGACAAAAATGCAAAATTATATCCTCGTCACCCAACACTGATTCTACAGCCTGTATCTACATGAGATCACCTTGTATATTAGACCAAAAGCTGAGGCCCGAGGGTGGTCAAAATTTTAACCACAAAAAAAATAGACCCCCTACCCGATCTTATCTGTAATAATTATCTAAGATAATAGATGAGGAATTGTAGATAACGTTATGGATAAGAATACAATATCTATTTTTTTGGGAGGTCGATTTTTGAGTACAAGATACATTAAAATCTTATAGCAAATGGCACTTTCAGTTGACAACATATTATTTTCTATCCATTGGTGTAAGTTGCGGCTGGTTATTAAAAAAGACTGTATGGCACTACTATAATTATTACACAACTCTTCACCAAAACAAAATCTCATAACTAAAATATTTTGGATTTCCATGACACATAGGTTTCTTAATACTGGTGCGAGTGGCAGCTGGTTAAAATTTTGACCACCCTCGGGCCTCAGCTTTTGGTCTATTAGGCCGCAGTTACATGGAGCGCATTAGAGAAAGCAAGATACGGGAGCTATTAACAGACATTTTTTGCTTATTACATTGTGAACGTTCATATTGAAAAGGGGGTTCCACTGTTCCGCTAAACTCAAAGTGAGTGAACAGACTGAACAGACCTATACCTCTTTTTTCATCAGGCAACAAAGCGTATGGTCTATGGTCGCGACTATGTTGACTGACAGAGAACACAGCATAGGTCTGTTCAGTCTGTTCACTCAATTTGAGTTTAGCGGAACAGTGGAACCCCCTTTTCAATATGGGGTGTAATCCGTAATCACCACCAGCAGTTACATATCAAAGACGTGACAACGTTGCGTGGTTGGGGGCGCTACTGTCGATTTACTGGTAATATGATCCACAATCCCGCCAGCAGTAAAGAAGACGACGTCAGTCTACTTGCTCTTTTTTGTGACATTTTGCTGTAATGTGTGATCCCACGCAATCCCGCCAGCAGTAAAGCTGTTATTTCCATTTTTTTTTTTTTTGGCATTTGAAACTATTTTTTTTGGGCTGCGTGTTTGTTTACGTCTAGCACAATATGCTTTGTTTACAATCAGAAAATGTCATGAAAAAGAGCAAGTAGACTGACGTCGTCTGCTTTACTGCTGGCGGGATTGCGGATCACATCACCAGTAAATCGACAGTAGCGCCCCCAACCACGCAACGTTGTCACGTCTTGGTGATTGCGGATTACACCCATGAACGTTCACAATGAAATAAGCAAAAAATGTCTATGTGAATAGCTCCAAGAATTTCTCCATAAGGCTGTGGTCACATGGGGCGCAATAGATCGTGTAGAATAGAATTGTCCCCATAAGCGGCTGTGTTAAGTCTATTGCGCAGCCACTTATGGGGACAATTCTATCCCGCACGCTCTATTGCGCTCAATGTGACTGCAGCCTAAGCGGCTGTGTTAAGTCTCAAGTCTATTGCGCCACGCAATAGGGCTATCTTGCAGCGCAATAGGGCTATCCTGCAGCGCAATAGACGTAACACAGCCGCTTACGGAGAAATTCCTATCCTGCTCGCTCTATTTCGCTCCATGTGACTGCGGCCTTAGGGATTATCGAAAAAATGCGTGCTTTGGTAGTATCATAGACATAGAGATATGAGGAGATCCTTATATCTCTATGATTATAGAGGTATAAGAATTCTTATACCTCTATGGGTGGTATATAAAAAAGCCGTGATGGAGCATAGACTATAGGAGCCCCTTACAGGCCCGGGTCTCTCATGACCACACTGTAGTTGATTATTTCGGTAGTGAGTCACAACTGGTCTGCAACAGAATTATTTTACTAGAAATTATTAGTATTTGAATCGTTAGGGTAGGTCTAAGACAAGTGAAGTCTTACTGAAAAAAAAAAAAAAAATACTTTTTAAATTACTTACAACATGATATCGAAGACGGCTGTCAGTATAGCTGTTGGTGTTGCTGGTTTATTTGTTGGCTATTGTTTTTATTTTGATCAAAAACGGCGAAGTGACCCAGAATTCCGACAAAAATTACGAGAGCGTAAGTTTTTTCCTGTTTAATAATCTTCAAAAATTCATGCAAAGTGTGCCAAAATTAAATATTGTTCAGAACAGAAGGCAATTGTTCTGGGCATACCTATTTATTTACTCAGCATATTTGAATCTTCGTAATTTTTTATGTTGTATTTTTAGGCAATTGTTTGTGACAGTTTTAGTATTTTGATAATCTTAAACATTTCATTTATAGTGTGTTTGTCAACCGTGGTAATACAAATTTAAATTAGATTGTGACTATCCGAAAGAAATAAAATAATCATCTCAAATGTAGAGTGACTTGAAAATTGAAATCCAAACCATTTGATACCAAACTATAGCTCTTAGTAAGGTTTCTCGTATAATCTATCTATTAGGCAAAATATAACTTGAAAGAACTTCAAGGTGATCGAACGTATATGTATATGAGTGTATTACATCAATTTATTATTAATCAAACAAAAGTTTAAGGGAATGAAGTTACATTAAAAACTTTTTAGATGAACATGATTTATAGAGACTATTACTAGTTAGCAATGAATGCTCCTATCACAATATGATTCACGATCAGAATATTCACGTTCACAGGTGTAAGGAAATGTTTAAGAGAATATATACATAAAAACTAAAATTATGGATTGACATAATGCCTAGCCCAACAAGATATTACTATTTGCTCTTGAATACCAACAATCAAACCGTAATCAAAACCGTTTTAGGGGTGATAAAACAAGTCTGATGTTGTGAGTGCTAAGTATATTATTACAATAACTGATAAAGAACTAACAAACCTGAAAAAAATTATTGAAAAAATTATTCTTTTACTTTTTAACTGAAAAGACCAGACATACTGGGTTAGTCGGAAACATTTTTCAGACTCAAACATATTATACTTTATTCTGGGATCTTGTTATCTAAGTTGATGCATTAAAAAAAAAAATTCAATTTTGATGAATAGCTTGATAAAATTTACTGATATGGTAAATAAATTAGTTGGGACTCTCTATCCTTCTCCTCCATGTCTCTAGTTATATATGTTGACGCACGTTGCAATCAAAAAACTTCCTCAGGTCTGTTGCAAGAAAAAGTGCCAGAATTTTGCTGTTGAAATTTCTTATCTCAACAACCTCTTTATATTTTTTACAATAGCGTATTCTGCTGTAAGTACTGTATTTGCTTTTAAAGAAGAGTGCTCTTAGAGGATCTGTCAAAAAATTGTGATAAACTGCTGCCTAACGTCCTCAAAAAATTTTATCGGATCTTTGAAGGAGTAGCGGTCGATAATAATAGCGGTTCTTAAGAAATTATTGAATGCACTCTCAGCATTAATCCAACTTTGCTCAGATGATTGGTTTATTGATGCATTCTCATCAATTGTTGGTGAAACAGCAGCAGGTGATACTTACTCTATAGTGTCAATTTGCCTAGTTCTGTGATGAATTTTCATCTGTCACTGGTGATGCATTCTCTGTAGGTTTTCTCAATGATGATACAGAATTAGTAGCAAATCCATAAATTTTTTGTGCATTCTCTACTTGATAATCATGCAAAAGTTGCGAAACGGTACTTGAAGAATTCAATGACGCTTAGAACTTCCATTAGTCACGTATATTAAGCTAGCACAACCAATTTAGCACGCCGCAACGGTACTTCAGGTGGCTTAGGTGATTTTCATCAGTTTGATCAAAACCTCTAAAGTTCTGGAATTATGTACATAAAGTATGCCGAATTGATTTGCGATAAGAAAATACTGGGGCCGACGACTTAATTTTTTTGTAAATCGCTATCGAAAATTCACCAATTCAACACCTACTCTTATGGACAGCAGTCACAAAATCGACTATACCTTCAGAAATCTTTGATTAACCTCTAAAATTTTAAATAGTTCTTTTTCAAAAATCTATTGAATTCTTAAAAATATAAGGTCAACGCCTTAACTTACGAAAAAATCAGAAGAAAAGTATGCAATTAGAGATAAGTAGAGTGATTGCCAACGCCAATACTACGACGCGTATCATCCAAATCTTTGCTATCCATGACATTCTAAAAATTTAAAATTATAGAATCATCATCTTCTTTTCCGATGATAAAATTTTCAACTTTGTTTAGTAAATTTATTGTATCACTATCAAACCTATTTGCTAATAACTAGATCACAGTATCAATTATTTCAAAATGTAATTTTCTATAACGCTCTTCTTGACTAGCAAAAACATGACTTTCAGACTTGGAATATTGTTCTACGCGTTTAGGTACTTTTCTTTTATGTTTTGCACATGGCTGAGATGGCTCCTCTATTTTTAAATTTGTACTTGATGTTTTTATTTCATCCCAAATTTTAGAAAAAATTTTATCATCTCTCATTGTTTGGATGTTTTCTGTAACATGAAGTACTATCGTGTGTGATTCATTTATTCAAAATTCTTTCTTTTGGATTTCAGTGTTTAAAATTTCAATCTGATCAAAAATAATAATAATTACCGATAACGTAAAATCAAAATCAAAAGATTTACGATTTACGATTGCAACTTCGCACACATTGGCCAGGTGCATGTCATGCAGCGCCACTCTTGGTGTCAAAATCATGCAACCGCGGATACCCACATTATACGACAACAGCATACACCGATGCACACTTTTAGTAATAATCAATTAATTAGCAAAAAATTAGTATATTTATTCATCTGATAATGGATGTTATCATAAAAACAGGGCTTAGAAATATTACACACTCGATTCGTTTTAACTCTGAAGCCTTAAAAAAAGGTAAACAGTTGATTGAAAGTAGTCATGTGTGCAATGTTACAGAATTTCAAAGTGATGGAGTTAGCAACTTGACAAGTGCCGTCGTAATAAGGCAGATCTCGGTATCTTCAGCTCCCTACAAATTTAACCTGCATGTACATTTTATTGAGTTTATTTTGAAAATTGTCTAAGTTGCAATGTACATGAAAATTACCTATATTTACAGTTGGATAACCATCGAAATTTATGTAATTTTACTCCATCTATCTTTGCGCTACTGTTAGGCCGTGGTCACATGGAGAGCGTAACGCGTACCGCGTAACCATTTGAGCCCATAAGAGTGAGAGAGAGGTTAAATACGTGAACCTCTCTTTCACTCTCATGGGCTCAAATGGTTACGCAGTATGCTTTACGCTCTACATGTGCTCACAGCTTTACACTGAACAGCACAGCACTTTCTTACACCCATATTTCATAAACGTTTAAATAATAGAAATCATAATGATCATGTCTTATTTCGCATATTCATCTTTCATTTTGCCGTCTGCTTCTGAGAGTGTGCTCTGGATCGAAAACTAACGAGGCTTCATTAATATATTGTTACATTCAAACATTTTACAACCGTTCTTGGCACCACATAGTTTATTTTTTTACATTTGTATAACTGCAATTTCATAGTATTGATACTATTTATGCATACGTGATAGTAACATCTATAAATTTGACGAAATACTTTTGTTCTTTCCTTGATTAAGCATAAATGACAGTAATTTGGTACCCCAAGTTTCCTGTTTTCGCCACTACGCACGCTGGCGTCGACTCATCTATCCCCTCCCATCACTTGCACCTGGCCAATAGTCGCATCAATCTCACGATCACAGGCCTTATTCTCTAAATAATTTATAGTAGCCCTATAATTTTCACCAAATATAGACTTTAAAGATTTTATGCGCAGCGTCCACTTAAAATAAACATAATAGTTATTAACATCAAAATTGTCATAGTTCAAATTTTAATATGCATTATTTAAATGTCTGATAACGCTGGCGTTCCTTCGGGCTTTAAAATTTTAAACTCTTGCACTCTTTTCGGTGAGTCCCTTGTAAAATTAATGACATCATTTATCTTACTAATACATAAAGCAAATTCGCTAAAACCGTTGTAATCGCTAACCGTGAAAACTACTGAACCGATTTTGCTGAAATTTTGCACACTGATTCATGATACTTCCTAGATGGTTTAAGTATAGTTTTTATCTTAAAAAATTAAATAACAATAGCAATAAGTGAGCTCAAAGTTTTGCAAAAATACGCCAGATTTTCACTTTAGTTCAGTAAAATCCGCTAGGTGGCATCGACATAAAATCAAGGCTACCTACAACAGAATTAAATAAGTGTGGTTATAATTGGCCGGAGCGTCTCGGTAACTGATGCAGTCGTGCTTCGGCAGTTAAACGAGCTGCATAGACAATGGAGATTATAGTTCTGCAGCTGGATATCCCGCTTACGGATGACACTCTTCTCTAAGGGGGAAAGGATCTAGGTATCCAATCACCCTGAAACCTCGACGAGTGCGATAAAAAAAAAGTCGTTGCAGTCGATGACGTCTCTGGCATAATACCAGGAGACATATCTAGCCAGAGCACCATCTGTACCAACTTTTCAGAGTTGTGTGGCAGTCCTACCATCCCACCTGGTGCGGTCAGAGAACTTTTGGCTACAAATGTAAGCCAGGGAAAACAGCTCTGGGGAGCACAGGCAGCCACAACGGCTACCTTCTTAGTCGTCGCGTACCCAACGCGCTTACCCACATGTTCCCGTCTAACGATGAGCCGTTGGTTATCCGGGGAGCGATCCGAAGACGAGATATCCTTGAACAGCAGCGTACCTCCCTCCATCACAGTCTCCGTACATAGAGACTCCCAGGGTAAAAATCAAGCTACCCGTAGCCAACTCTTCATCATCAGGAATAATAATAAAGAATAGCCTGGAAGTTTCACCACTGGCGCTTTTTAGGGCCATTATAAGTATTTACGTTCCCTACTTAACCATCAATTTCATCGGTTCTTTTTAGGGGCCACCTAAGTGTAACTACCTTGCCAACAAATACATTTTTACTACCGTTTCCGGAAGCGATTCGTCGACTAAAAGACTATATTAACTAAAGACAGGCACTATTAAACCAAGTCAGCCATTCACTGGCAGACGTCACCTGCAGAGTTGTTCTTCGCAAGGCTGGAAAACCTGGTGACCAACGACCCTATATTACCCTCTCGACTCTAAGCATTCAGCTAGGAATCACTGATCCTCTCCAAGGTCTGCGCTGAGCAAACCTATAACAGCTATGAAGAAAAAAAACTTGAGCCAATGGGACAGCCTCCACTGGACAAGTATCACTAACCAATCTCCCCATCTAAGATCACCAAAACAACTGAATCTGCAAATAAAAAAGGTGCTTTAGACACCAACGTCTTCGACGTTATACCGGAAGACGTTGGGAAAGAGCACTACAACTAGCTCCAAAGCTTCGGACTTTGTAATTCTTCTCCCAATCAGTCTGGGTCTTCAACAGCAGGCCAGAGAAGATCACCCTGAGGTATCCAGGTAGTCACAATTGCTGTTAACTGCAGTCAAGAAAGAGTTAACTTAAGAAGCTCACCGGTCTTTTTTAGGGCCATCGGACGTCGAACTACCTGGCCAACAAATATATTAGAACTTAACAAAGTTGACAGAAAACAGTCCTTAGGGGTCACAAAAATCTTAAGCATAAGTACCAAAAGTCGCAAAAGGGTGGATTGGAAAAAAAATTCAAACGTCTCTAATAAATACAATTTTACTGAGGCGTCAAGAAACTGACGCAGAAAATTTATCGAGATTGGAACAGCACCGTCAAAATCGACAAATAAAGAATCTATTACGTGAGAGATCAGCTTTTCATTGTACCCTCTCAGCAATCTCTGAAATCTTTAAAGATCCTACTTCAGATTTTTAAATAAGTAGAAAATGTTGTGTTTTTGTGGCAATAAAAAATGTAGGGTGTAAAGTCCAGGACTTTGTTGCTCTGGTAGTAAAGTTGTGAGATAAGAGAAAAAAAATTTTTTTTTAATATAAAACTTGAGAGTTTAAAATCTCAACAGTTTTAAAAACTAGCCCTTTTCGTAAATTACACGGGAAAAACTGTAAATCAACGGCTCCTTATGGCCACCGATTATTTTATGGCATAAAGAATGCACGGTACTTAACTATTGTTTTAAATTCTTACACCTTATTATTTGACCAATTAAACTATATGGATTCCGAAAAAATATGTTTTTAATAAGAAGATTTTTGTTCTGAGATGTGTCAGGAATATGTGTAAAATTTCTAACTGAAAACGTTTCACACTACATGTCAACACACTACGGTGTTTTATTTAGTAAGTCTCGGGCGAAGCCGAGACGGGGGGCTGCTAGTAATTGATATAACATTTCTGACATCTACGATTCCTTCCAACAAGTCTTGAACACATAGGCTTAATGTATGCGCTGAACAATGGACAAACAATGCACGTGACTTTACTTCGCGAATACGAGTTTGGAGACCACTAATTTGTCCACTTACATTGCTTGTTCCATCGTAACATGGTCTTCTTAGATTTTTTATATCTAAGTTACTGTCTGTTAAAAACTTGAAAACTAAGCCATGCAAAGTTTTAGACTTCGTATTCGGAGTATGAATGAAACTTAAAAGAAACTTGTTAATCGTTAAATCCTTATCAACCATCCGTAAACAAACAGAGACTTGTTCAAGTTAACTGGTGTCTGAAGTCTCTTCTATCATTATTGCATAATGTAGAGCCAATGAGATTTCGTGTAAAATTTTTGTTTCACCTAATCAGCTCATAAAGCTACAATTTTATCAGCTATTTTTACAAGATTTTAGACTCTTTGGTTTTGCTAAAAAACGTATTTTACTTATTTGAAATTAAAAATACTTTAATTGTCTTTTAAATAAAGATCAAATGTGTTAAAAAAAAGTCATAGTATCGAGGAACTTACATAAATTACTGATTTTTGAATCGTCTGCATCTGTAACTAAACTACCGGACGGTTCCGAAGATTGCGATTCTACTTCAACAGCAAGCACTGCATCAGGTATATTTGATGGTTCAGCAGTCAAACGTTCTTGCGCCGCTGTTGGATCTTACTTCTCTCTCTCATAAGTCACTTATCCATCTCTCTTTCTCGTTATACTTTATACTCTTTTTTTCTCTTGACTTACACACTAACCACACTTATGTACGTATACTAATACTATCAAAAGATGAAAATGATACACATACAGCTATACAAAGTAACTGTGAGAGGTAAGGCTAGTCAATGTATGTACAGTGAATTTGTACCCATATTGTATCCTTGAATACGCTTTAGCTATATTTGATAAACTCGAACTCGAGAGTCGAGAGGAGAGACAGAACATGCGCATACGCCTGCGCCTGATTGCAAATTTGTCTATCAATATTTAAATTTTTCCGGAGTCTTCTGTTTTTAAGTATATTAAACTTCATATGACCGTGCCCAGAGTGCAGATTAGTTGCAGCCAATGGGAGCTGAGAGTCTTACAAATCGTTTAAATAAATGTTGTTATTAAATTCATTCAGTTTCATTATATAAATAAAGAAATTTTCAAGGCAACAAATAAAAACTTATGTTAGTGTAAATGTATATTATATATGATGTAAATTAAAAGTAAATGAAAAAATTTAATGATAGAAAATTCATAATTTAACTTTTCAAATTAATTTCGATCAAAGTATAATTGGTATAATTTTCGGGGATGGAATTCCATACCTTCTCAAAATTCAGCTGTGGTTGCACCACACCGACTATAGCGGTTTCGCCACCCCTGCTCTTGACTGCGACCCAATTTATGCTATTCGCTATGCGCCTATGTCAGGTGGCGCTGGCGAGTGAGAGACATTGTCTCTCGCTAAGATCGCCAGAATGTATGCAGCCTCATAGGAAAATTGTTTAGTAAATTTAAAAAAAAGTTTATTAAGAGTGGATTAACCAGATAAATCAGTGTTTTGAGCGTGTATTATGTTAGTGTACACTAATAAATTTTGTTTGGTGTTGTCATGTGTACTACAAGATTGGAAAAAAAGAAAAACATGGATTACGACTGTAATAACACAGCATTTATGAGTGCATAAACATGCTTGCACTTATGTGGAGCTTGAGAAACACAAGTACTGCTTACATTTATCTATTTCTCACAACACAGTCTTCAAGAAACGTAAATACTAATAACAGGTTAGGTTAACTTATACATATTTATATTACGTTTCCGTGGATTACTTGTGTCCTTTTAGTACTATTAGACTCCAAGCATGAATTTTGCGTACTTTTACATTAAAGAATATGAATCAAACAAAAAAAAATTAAACAGCTGGTTTTACTCCAGTATCAGAATCAAGTCATAGCAAAATAAGCACTGTCTCATCAGCTTAGAAAACAGATTTGTAAGAGCAAAAAAAAATACTTTGAATCTACAAGTAATGAAGATCTTAAAATTCTTTGGAAAATATTAGTACCTTTTTTGAATAGTAACTGCATATTCTTGACAAGTAATCGATTTTAATGTCTTTCTGCAAGCTATTTATATTTAAGTTCCACAACAACAACAATAAACTGCTATGATGATTTTATATAATCTAACACTAGTGTCGATATCAGCAATCTACAAAGTCAATTGCACAAATGGAAACGTGTTATAATGATTTGATTGATTATTTGATGTTATTAATATGAATAAATAAGCAAGTTGTTTCGGAAATTGAGATTAAATGAATTATTATTGACATACGATTGAAAATACATGCCAGTTACCCTACCTTCTATATCAATCTTACCAGCATTATAATAATGCGTATCAGTGCAAGAGTTCACCGTATGGCTAGATCGCTAGCATGTCACACTGATGAGTACCAGCTGGTGATCGAGGACAAAACGATTCCCCCTTTTTTTCTTTTTTTTTCTATTCTTTGGTTTTCCTTTAAATGCCCTCCGCACTCTATAATAGACGCTCCAGGCATGAATTTTAACAAAAGGTTAAGCTTACTTGACATGGAGAAAATTGCATATGCATGTGTGGGTGCAATGTAGTTTGCACGTACACACACGCAAATAAACAATTCTGCTCAAACCGTCAAGTAAAGTATTACAGGTTGATTAATGTTATTATAACTATTTTTACGGATTGCTGAATGGACAAAATATTGAATCTGACGTGAATTTTGTGCTCTGAATACATGCATTTAATCGAAAAAGTACAAGATAAAATTTTTACTTAGAACTAAATAAGAAATACGGTACGATTATTTTTGGATTATTATTGAATTTTTTAAATATCGTCCGCCATATTAAATTAGTCATCTCACATATCCTAATAAGTTTAGTATATGATTTCAAAACTTTAAAACCCAAGCTAACAAGCGTCAAATTTGGTGACTATAATGTTCAGCTCTACTTAGCGCCTGTTTTTGTTTCAAGCCCACTACGAAAAAAATCATGGAACTAGCGTTTGTTCTAAGGTTCAAAAAAAGGGAAAAATTTTTTTTTAAATCATGTTAAACTTTGCAAAAAAAATTATTTGAACTTATAAACTTTTTAAAAAGTGATAAAATAACCCCAGATCTTTAAAAAATATTTTTACATGACTACGTCAAAAAATTAACAGAATGTAGCTCTTATATCGACGCCCCAAACGAAGACTATTCCCTAATTGACCCTGGACGAAAACTATGCCCTTTTTTCTAGTCCGGACGAAAACTATGCCCTATTTTGGTCCCCGACGACGACTATGCCCGTTTTTTTCAAGTCCGGGCGAAAACTATGCCCTTTTCTCAAGCCCGGACGAAAACTATGCCCTTTTTTCTAGTCCGGACAAAAACTAGGCCCTTTTTTTGGTCCTGGGCGAAGACTATACCCTTTTTTTGAGCCCGAACGAAGGCTATGCCCTTTTTTCGCGCCCGGATGACGACTATGCCCTTTTTTCTAGTCTGGACGAAAACTATGAAATTTTTTCTGAGTCTGGGCTAAAAACATGTCTTTTTCTCGCGTCCAGACGAAAACTAAATTAAAATCACCCCAATATTATTTACTAACCTCTCTACTAGCTACTAGTACGCTAGAAGAAACTCACGAATACGAAGCTTCTGAAAACGATTTAACATTTTCAGATTTCTCGATACTTGTGTATATATTGATATCGATATAAGTTTTATCTTCACATCGAAATTTACATGTACTTGAATCTACAGACGCCTTTGTAAAAAAACAACACGTAATCATTATTCTTAGCAGGTCTAACGGCTTAAGTATTTGGAGTTTTGGTAAGTGTTTGAAAAAAGGGGTTTTTGAGCTTTTTTTAAAAACATTCCGTAAATTGTATATAACAATAACTAATTAATTTAAACTTGCTAATTTATTCATGTGTTAAAAAATACTTTCTAACTCAAATATGCATGTCTTACAAACATTAATTCATAAAAAAAAGTTTACTTTTTTCTCAATTTTCTTACGAATATTATATTTTATTATATCAGGAATTGTACAAATTTTGTTAATTTTTTCACTTCAAGTAACAATAATTATATTAATTACTTATTACAATCAATAAAAATGTAGAAAAAATAATAAATTTAGAAATAAAACATAAAAGAGTCTTTCATATTTATTAATTGCAAATTACCATGTTTATTAACACATTCCTGAGTTTGTATTATTATTTTATAGTAGTGTATTATTATTTACAATTATTTATATAAATGTAAACAACAACCACTATAGAAGTACATTTGACTATATATCTAATTACAAACACAAATGTTAGGTGAGCTTAAATGAATTGTACTTCATCCGGGCTCCAGAAAAAGTCAATATCTTCATCCAGACTCGGAAAAAATGTAATAGTCTTCACACGGACTAGAAAAAAAGGACATAGTTTTCGTCCGGACTCCAGAAAAGGGCATAGTCTTCGTCCGAACTCCGGAAAAGGGCATAGTCTTCGTCCGGGACTCCAAAAGGGCATAGTTTTCATCTAGACCATACGAAAGGGCATAATTTTTGTCCGGACTCTAGAAAAGGGCATAGTCTTCGTTCGGGATACTAAAAGGGCATAGTTTTTGTCTGGAATATACCAAAGGGCATAGTTTTCGTCCGGACTGCGGAAAAAGGCATAGTCTTCGTCCAGGCTTCGAAGCAGAGCATAGTCTTCGCCCTGGGCGTCGATATATATATTTATTTCTCAGCAAAAAAAATGGAAACAATCTGGTCAAAGAAAATATTTTAAATTTATGACTGTCACTGACGGCTTTGGTGTCAGTAAAAAAAAAAAACTGAAAGAATTAGAGTAATGTTTTCTTTCAAAGGACTATCGATTCCTATAGATTTTGACCTTAACTATTTTTTGATCAGTACAGTTGACGTGGAATGCCCCATATACATATAGTGATAAAAGAAGTTGGAATGTATGTATGCATTTTCCAACTTTTTTTTATCGCCTCAATTAATCGTCTCCTATTTATTTCTTGCACGTAGTTTTGAAGTGTTGATAATAATATCGAATTCTATTTAGCGTCATGCCGATGCGGAACTGAATGACTTGCTAATTTTTAGTGCATGAAAGAAACAAGGACCTTACCGCTACTTTCAAATTAACTCTTGGTGCAGGAAAAACTTGTGGACCAAGTTATTTACGTGGTGCTACTCGAGAAAATATTTGTAAAAAGATTTAAAAAGTAGAATCCGTAGATCAGTACATGGTCATGTTTTGTAATTCAGTACTGTTTAGCTATTTGAAAAACTCTAAAGCTGTCAAGATCAATGTTTTTGATTGTAAACTGGCTCAAACAGCACTTTGTTTAACTGAAACTTCCAGACCGTCACTGGGTCCCTTTTATAAAAATGTTTTAAATTCAGCGAATCAGTATCAAGATTACAATATATATGCCAAATGACATTTTTTTTCCGACAGCACGTAGAAAGTGAATTTTTTTCAAGCATAACCTCAAAATCGGGCTTATTTTGTTGGAAATGTCCTGCACTATTAGGAAAAAATTTTGAACTACGTTTTAAATTTTGTATTACGTTTGCAGTATTGCCTTTGATTTATTACTCTTTGATGAAACTTAGATAGTTTTACTGCAAAATCTCATTTACAAGTCATCAATTTGTCCAACTACTCGTGAGTCTTGTTGGAAAATATCTGTTTGAATGCACTAAAGCTTAAATAACAGCAAATTTTAAGTACTTAGATTTAAGCTTTGAAGTAATGACAAATCTTCTTTTTTTTTTTTTTTTTTTTTTTCTTTTGAGTTATGACGAAAATTTTAGAAAAAATCAACGAATTGTAAAATAAGATTTTGCAGTAAAACAGTTTCTCTTTGATTCCTCGTAAGTTTTGTCCAAGAGTAATAAGTCAAACGCAACAAAGCTAAAAATCGAGATTTTTTCAAGCATTTTAATTTAAGGTTTTGAAGAAATTCTTTACGATTATTTTAAAGATAGTTATGTAGGAACAATTAAAGACCTATACAGTGTCACTTTAAGCTCAAAATTGTAATCTAACATTCAGCGCCCGTAACTTTTGAAGAAGATAACTGATTTTAATCTAGAAGAGTTCAAATTTTAATTTTTTTCTCTCAAAAATGCATCGATAAAGTTGAAAAAAAAAATCTATAAAAAGGTGTCATCTTTATTAAAACCTATTTTAAAAATTTTTTCTCATAATACATGCCAACTACATGTTCATATCTCATGTATCTGTATATACTAGTGGGGCTTAGCCCCCCTGCACTTTCCGCGCGCCAACCCCCAACTGTTCTAACTTGAAGGGAAATTCTTTAAATTTCATCTGTGAGTGGGAAGAGATTGGTGCCCAGAATTTTGTGAGAAAGAAAAGTTTTTGATCTTTATCGTTAGGCATTAGTGATATATTTATCAGTAAATTTCTACACCACCCAGAAGGTACTATTGTGGTACGTTAAAAGTTTTTTTTAGAACTCTTCGTTATGTTTAGAGAAAAAAGGTATACATTATATATTTAATGATTAAATTGTAAACAACGAAAAGTTTTAATCACTTTAATCACATGTAAATTATTTAAATTTTATACAACATACTCATTATATTATTTTTGTTACTGTGATGCATTTTATATTTTATCAATTAATATAAGTGGTTAGAAAGAATTTTTCATTTTTAGATTCACTGACAAATATGGAAATAATTTCTTCACAGTGTTCCACACTGTAAATTGAAAAAATCGTTTGTACTTTTTAGTATTAAAATTTAATTTAAAATCAAACTATATATTTTTTAAATTTTTTAAAATGAACATTATAAAAGTTAGCGTAAAAGGGGACGAAAATTGTTTATTCAGAACTTTTTTTTATTTTCTGTATAGTGACGAAGATTTCCAAATGAGAGCTTGTTCCTTAGTAATCAATAATGTTGTTAATAAATGGCAAAATTATTATGAATTTAGAGTAGGAAACGATTATTATCAGATTGTAAAAAGTAGTGATAAATATATTAACATGATGTCAAAAAATGGGACTTATGGTACAAGTATTGAAATTGAAAGTTTCTCAGATTTATTACATGTTCACGTTATAGTTAAATTCTTGAACAACGATATTTAAACATATCAAAATTCAAATAGTAATCTTAAACAAAAAATTAATCTTAAAGGAAAAATATAATAAAAAATATTGCAATTGATCGATTAAACATTGTATCTCCAAAAGATCATGAAAGATTTGTTTTAAACTTGTATTAAATAAAGTAACTCGTTCAAAATCGTTCAAAGACATAAAAACATGTAAAGGAATAACTTATGAAACTTGTAAAGATACTGCAATTGCAATGGGTTTAATAGACAATGATAAAAAAAATCAATGATATTAAAAAAAAAGCAATTGCTGTTATGTTTCCTTGTCAATTAAGACAATTTTTTACTTGGTTTCCAATTTCAGAAAACATTCAAGGGGATCAAATATGGAATAAATACAAAGAATTTTTTACGAAGGGTTTGCCTAATAATAAAGATAATTTAGCTCTTTTACATTTTAACCGAATTTTACAATCAGAAGATAAATCATGTGGATGCTTTAATTTACCCACACCAAAAAAAATAGAGAGTGAAAAAAAAGATATAGATGATGAAATACGTTTCAGTAAGGAAATGTTTAACTAGATGTATAAAAATTTGAATAATGACCAGAAAAATATATTTTATATTATTTGCGAACAAAAAAATAATGTTTTCCTTACAGATGGTCCTGGAGGGTCAAGAAAACTATTTATATGAAACGTTAAGGTAGCTCCAGTGGCTTCAACGTTAAAATTATAAAGAACTCAACCGAGGTTAATAAAATTGAATTATATTCTTTGAATTCCTATCTTTCTATTTTTTTATAGTTTTTTTTAAGATTTTTATAGATAAATTTTCAATATTTATGGTGATAAAATTGAAATCACTTATTAATGTTTCATCATTTAACAAGTATACATGACATGATGTATGGAAAATGGTGTGAAGGGCCTGTGGGGAGGGGGGGGGCAACGGAGGGTCTGTGGAGGGATAGGCAAAATTGTGTGGAGGGGCTGTGAAGGGCTGTAGGGGGTCTAAGGAAAAAGTTAGAAAATGTTAAATTAGCGATGAAAACGGTCGAATTTCAGCTTATTTGTGGGTTGCTGTAAGGGGTCTGTGGGTGAGGAGGGCTGTGGAGGGTCTGTGGGGGGGATATGTGGAATGCCCCACACAAATAATTATTTAATAGAGGGATATATATATATATATATCACAGATACATTAATTACAATAAAATTAATTAAGATAAAGTGTAATATTATGGTCAAAACAATTTAAAATAAATTAAATAGTAAAAATCAAATATTGTAAAATCTACTAACGGTTTCTGTGTTCTTAAAATTTTTTAAGTAGAGGATAAATTAATTACACATGTAATAACATATAAAATGATAAATAATTTCATTAGTTGAGTCTAAAATCTTCACTAATGATATATTTAAATAATCTGTTTTGAAACAATGCTAGAGTGTGGATGGATCGTAGGTTATTAGGCAATGCATTCCATTCAATAGCAGCTCCAATAGTAAATGAATGTCTATAGGCATCTAGATTAACACGCGTCACTAGTAACTCTGCAGTATTCGATTTTCTGAGGTTGATTGTATTTGGTGAGACACATTTGAAAGTAAATAATTGAGCAATATATGTAGGCTTTTGTGATGTAAGGATTCTTTGTAGAAGGCACAGCATAACATATCTTCTTCTGTTAAAACATGACATAATATCATACTTTTTATAAGCTGGTATATTATGCTCAAATTTTCGAATATCATCAATGAGGCGAAGAACAGCATTCATGCAATGAGTCATCTAAAGCTCCATTTCCGATGATAGGTCATAGGTTACATCGCACCCATTACAAAAATAAGAACTTACTATTATCATTAATAATTTTATTTGAAAACATTGTTATCGTAAGCACTGTTCGTTGATTAATTTTTAGTCACACACACGATTCTCGTTTTTCTGATATGAGTAATTTGTAATTGAATAGAAGAAACATTTCTTTACAGATAAAACATCGTACTGCGTATATTCAGTCATAAGGAATCGCTTAGGTTCTGCTTTTATCTGGAAAAATTTCTTAGGCTTTGAGGACTTTGGAGCAATAAATCCCTTCGAGCTTCTTCACTCTAAGTGAATTCACTTGCAGGAACGTTGACAAGATAACCTGGAACAAAAAAATACAAACACAAAGTATCAAGTTTCTCAATGTCTATTTGTTATAATAACTGAGTAGTTATTGTGACTTATCTGAAAAATTGATATTTCCCTGCTCTTAATAGAAAACTCCACCAGATTGGCCCTGCGCACCAAAGGTATTTGTGTTCCGAAGATTCATTGCTCAAGGTGCAGCATCACTGACTACTGAATGGGAGTATTTATCTGGAAATATTTTTGTTCTGCTTTTCAAGAGTTGTCAAAGGTTAAAAAAATAAATGATATTTAAATGTTTGGTCAAATATTTTTAGCTACAAAAATGAGCTGTTATTGTAGCCATAATAATAGCTATGAATTATCTGCGAGACAGCTGTATGCGTAAAAAATATTTATGAATTACAGCTTTTATTTATAACTAACAATTGGATAAGAATTAATTAAATAAAAATTCCCTAAAAAACACATTTTTTTCTACAAAATCTGAACCTAATTGTTGGCTATAAATATAAGCAGTAATTGATAACTGTTTTTACAAATATTAATAACTACAGTATAGTTTATCATAGCTATCATTACAACAACCACAATTACAGCTTTTTTTGTAGCAAATAATGTTTTGAGAAGTATGTATACTAATTTACACTGTACAGACCAGAATTATGACAGAGACCGCTTCGTCCAAGGACAGGTTCTTGATTCGATACTCAGGATACACGTCAATCACGTAGCTCTCTATCCTCTTGGTCTCGAGAAGGTTGCAAGGAGCAGCGTTAGGTGAAAATTTTTGCTTTCTCTAAACAACCAGTATTAAGAAAGAGCGAATTTGGACGAAACTCCAGCTGGTCTTCGATGAACAAGCACTTGGTAGCCAGGTGATTCTTCTACTTATCAGCAACAGCTTATTAATTTTATCACCGGATAACTTTTTGTTGTACCAACTTCTGAAATTCCACTGCTGACTCATCTTTGAAAAACAAATCAGACTTGTTATTTATATAATACACATTGGCCTATAACAAATCAAATATATACACACAAAGTATCGAGTTGGTTTGGTAGACATTAATGCTTTTTACTACAGTAGAAGATTATTTATTATTTGTGACTTATCTAAACAGTTGATGTTGACAGAGACCTTCACAACCATGATGACTGAACTTTGCAAATATGAAAAACTCATAAGTCCTCCTCTGGTAGCAGCTGATATTTTGGAACGTTAATGTATCTAATTTGGACACTTATGAATTACAAGTCATAATTGGATACACCACGTAACTTGGTTCAGTTTTTGATACTAAAAATTTAGAGAGCACTTAGAGGTTACTAGATGACAAGCCTTTTTTTTAATGCTACCACATAAGGACTATTTCGTGCAGCTGTTACTTATTTACTAAAACTAAAATACTGCATTACTATTTATTCTGCACCTAAATACAGATAAACAATTGCTGTGCCGTATCAGCTGTGCTAGCAGTAGATTACTTAATTAATCAACATTATAAACACAAACAGTTACGTCCCCGCCCGTGCCCTATCTCTATCTTGCTTACACCTTCCATGGCAGAAGCCCGGGAGCCCCGCATACCTACCTCCATATTTGGGTAACCAAGGAGAAACAATATGCAATGTTGCCATTCAGGAAAAATGCCGAGAAAGAATCACATTCACTCGGGTGTACGTACCAAGAGAAGTCTAGTGCTACTCAAGAGACTGTCCTTAAAGCGCCTGGTCTGTGCTAATGCAGAGCAACATTTGTTTGCAACCATCGTAAAATGTGGTCTCCATGTCAATGTTCTATCGAGCATGACTTCCAACAGCTTAACTTTTTTAGTGCGTTCAATAATTACAGTTAAATAATATATTAGTTAATGATTTATTTGCAAATAGACGACTTTTTATACCTCTGGTGCCAAACCAAGTTACTTTTGTTTTTTTATCATTAGCAATAAGGCCATTCATATCTAACCACATTGAGATATCTTCTAGAATCTTATTCGCCTTCTGTATAATATTTCTGGCCTCTTGGGCCTTACCTTGTACATAAAAACAAAAGTTGTCAGCATAAATATGATATTTACAATCTCTGCAATTTACTGAAATATCATTGAAAGAAATTGAAAAAAGCAATGGCCCAAGTAAACTTTCCTGAGAGACACCCGAGCGACGGAAGAGTGGCTGAGAAAGTTCACTAGTAGGTGCACGAACGGTCTGCGATCTTTCAGTCAAGTAAGACTCGATCCACGATACCGCAACATCAGAGAAGCGAATGGTCAAAAGTTTGGCAACAAGTAAATCAATATTGACCACATCAAAGGCTCGTGACTGATCAAGGCTTATCAGCAGTGTAACACATTTCCTATCCATAGCCTTCCTAATGTCGTCAATTGCGGTTCAATAAAGTGCTTGTTAAGTTATGTAGGAGGTATAGGGAAATCTGTAGTAGGCTCATTGCGTCTAATTAAATCCAATGACCTAATGATATTCCAAGTTTGTGCAGTTATTTGGTATTCAGAAAAAATACGTCGATAACATGCCTGCATGGCATTCTTTACATTCCATTTGACTTCATTGCGCAGTTGTTTATAAGAAGTATGAAACTCATCAGTCCTATAACGTCGATAATCTCGCTATACCTGATTACGCTTTTTGATCAATTCCCTGATGTCAGGTCAAAGCCAGAGTGTGGGCGCACTCTTCATGGTTGCTGTTCGAAAGGGCGTATGGTGGTCCAGTATTCTGGTTAATTCTTACGTAAGAAGACTCACTTTGTCCTCAAGACATAAATTTTGCAAGAAACTTCAATCAACTTCACTCAAATCATTAAGCACTTTATTTTCATCAATGCATTTGTAGAATCGATATTTCGTAATCTTTGGAGGTACTCTAGATGTAGGAATATCTAACTCAACCATGATAACATCATGTGCAGAGATCCATGGCTGTCTCAGTTGCTTCAAAGTTTTTACACAATGAACTTCATTCAAGCAGATGTAGTCAATTGTAGGATCTGATTCTGCACTATAATGAGTGTGATTAAAAGGTAACCTCTCCAAGCCCATAGAACTCAAGAGAACACTTGAGAATATTTTTATTAGTAGAATTGGCATTTCACTCAATGTTAAAATCACCCATTATAACTAGCTGATCGTATGCGCAAGCACTATCTGTTACTGCAGTCTCAACCAGAATCCAGATTTAGACAGGCTGTACACTACGACACAGAGTATAGTGAAATATTTGCTTTTGATTTCTGCAATTAAGAATTCCGGACGTTTAACATATACAGGTGGGGTGTCAGATACTTTAATCACTCTGCATTTGAGTGAATCGTGAACATAAATAGCCACACCTCCAGCACCTGTGGTAATTTGATTATGTCTAATTAAACGATATCCCAGTATATGAAACAAATTACTTGGTGTACTAGGCTTGAGAAATGTTTCACTAATACCAAACATGGCCATGTTATAGTCTTTGACAAGTCCTTCAATGTCATGTAAGTGAGCTGGTATAGATTGTGCATTTACGTGTCCTATAACAAATCTGTTAGTGTTTACATTTGTGGTGTTATTCGCCATAGTTAAGTGTGGAATTTACGTTCTATATCAGCACGAAGTGTAGGACATTTCATCTTGTCAAACGCACAATGCTTTGTATTGTGGATCTTATCATTCTTGCAGTTAATACAACATTCAGATGATGTTGATGTACAATCCTTAGTACTACGTGAGCCAGCACAATAAACACAAACCACCTTATCATTGCAATTTGTAGCAATATGACCCAGCTTTTGTCAAATGTTGCTACTCGTTTAATGTATAAAGGAAAACAGAAAAGTCGAGCCGATAATCAACAATAGCTCTTTTCCCTCTTTTTGACTCAAATATGCCAGAGAGAGAGAGAGAGAGAGAGAGAGAGAGAGAGAGAGAGAGAGTCTGCTTTTCTAATCCCCAGGGCACCATGAGCCGACATCCTCTCCAACGAGTAGGCAAAGAGAAATGTACGAATTGATCATGCTACTAACATTTTGAAATACATTCGTAACTAACAACAAATTGAAACGACTGACAAGCTTAGTTAAGTTCATAATCAATGAATCGCGACAAACACCTGATTACGGCAAACCTACCAACTATTGTAGTTATTACTGACTAAAAATTACCACTACTTAACCTATTGTTAATACCACAACGCACCAGACGATTATTCAATCAACACTTACATGAAATATTAAGCGATTTTTACCGCTCTTGTTGCAACAAGCTGGATTGAGTAAACGAACTGTGCATAGCATTAGCAAAATTTAGTAATATCTTATTTTAATGTTGATATTAAGTTACATTAAAAATCTGTAAAATTTGGATGTAAAGAAGATAGGAAGGGCATGAGTGAGTGAATCACCTTCCCCTCTCTTGACGCATGTAGGAGAGCAAGCTGGATGTGGAAAGTGCCAATTTCTGAGAGCTGAGCTAGAGCAGCTCTAGCTAATTAGATTTTTGGCTATTGTCTTTTCCCCCAAGATTTTCGCTGGCAAGCTTTCCTGCGTCGTTTTCAAACCAGCGCGTCACCGAGGTCCGCTACTCCTCATAAAAAGGCCTGGAGGCTCCGAATCACACGCCACTTAATTTTTCATCACTCAAACGATAGACTGAGTAGTAAGAGTCCGCCTCTGCTACCTCCCAGTCTACTACGAGGTAAGGACATGGCAGTTAATTTTCACCCTCGAACGGTTGACTTGGTAGTTAGAGTCCGTCTTTGCTATCATACGGTCCTCCACTAGTGCGGTTTAAACTTCAGCATCGGACGCCTCGCGCTGGCTCTCCGCGTGTACGATCTTAATACATAAAATGAAAATAAGTTGTTTCCAAGCATAAAAATAGTTAACTTTGTATAACATCGATAACTCAAAATCGCGTTGCAAGTAAGTGCATCGAGATACTGCACAATAACCGATTCGATTTGATATCACTTGATTTCCTCTAAACAGTCAAATCCCCGTCGCAAATACCCCATATCGTTTAAGGGAACTATTATCTAGCCCGTGTCCCGCCCATGCGCCCATTGCGAGTCCCGAGTTATTAACTGCAAGCTTAGACTCAAACAAATCGTCGTACCGACGTAACAATAGTAAATGACATCTTATTTGAGCAACAAACGAGCAACAAATTTTCTCATTTGTAGATTTGCCCTAGTCTGTTCTTAAGTCGAGAAACGTGATGTGTAATGCTTACTTGATATTCGCGAAAAGGGTCCTTTTTATTTTGAGTTCTTTTTAAGATCAGTGAAAAAATATTGAGCAACAAATGAGCAATTAATTTTTTGCTTGTAGATTTGATTTAGCCTATTCTGAATTCGAAAAACGCGATATATTCTGCTGGCTTGATATTGAGCTAGCGAAACTTATTATATCTTAGCTCTACAAATAGCAACAAATTTCGTTTTTGCGTAATAAATTAGCAACAAATAAGCGACGAATTGTCCATAGATTTTGTTATAGGGGTTGTTACTTGGTGCTACTGCCTTGATATACGTCGATACCGTTGCCATGGGGGCACGATGCCATAACAGAAAAGGCTATCTAAGAGGAGGTAGGAGAAGAGATTGCGGTATGGTGAGATTGAGCCACCAGAAGCTGCAGTGGTTGGGGTATTGCTACATCAGAATCCTCACCAAGAAATAGAGCTCATTCCTTGCTCAGGACCGAATCAGAACGAGCAAGGCAAAAAAGCTCCCCCCCCCCCAGTGCAGTGGAATCTTTCAAGAGAGCAAGGCTCGATTAGAAGTTATTATTATCACTTTGACATAAATTAACAAATAAAATTATTTTTGTTACAGATTGATCTCAACAAACTAAACAGTACTGTATGCGTTCGATGGGTGTTTTCATTCTCTGAAGCTCAACCCTTGTATCAGATTACTGTAAAAAAAGCCATGAAATTATTATAACACATTTTTGATCCATCATCTGTATTTATAAAATCAATTTTTAATGGATCAACATATTGAAGGCTTACTGTTTTTATGCCAATCACGAAGAGAAGCCAATGTTGAGAAAATTCGTATGGCAGAAGTATTGTACCTAAAAAATCACTTCAACAGAAGTATAAAAAATAATCAGCTAGTAACCTGATTCGGCTGGATTTGGCTATCAAGACCTTTGTTATTTGTGTTGGAATAAATATAGTGTTGTTCCATTCTCTTTTATTTATGGTGCAGAAAGCATCAATTACATCATTATATATGTTACGTTCATAAATGTCATTCTCATCTAGAAAGATAATTTTACTCCTGCTATTTATCGAATCATTTACTTTTGTAACACTTGAAGTATTTTCCGTATCAAACCACTTGTATCAAGATGTGTCATCATACATTTTGTGATGATTACTTCATTATCTACAGCTTCATTTGCTAACAATCCAATAATTCCATTAGCTTCAAGTTTTAGTGCATCCAGATCAGCTGTAGGCTCTATTTTTTTCTATTTTTTTTTTTTTGTAAGAAAAGAGGTAGATATTTGTTCTAACATCCCCTCAGTAGGCTTAACTTTAAGAATCCATTCTTCGTCTGTACACTCTAAACCCAAAAGAGTAAAAATGGACGCTAGAAAGAGTAATTCCTCGATTTTACTCTTTTCAAAGTAATAAAAAGCCAAAATTACTCTTTTAAAAAGAGTGAAAAGCCAGAATTACTCTTTTGAAAAAAGTAAAAAGCCAGAATTACTCTTTTGAGCAGAGTAAAAAGCCAGAATTACTCTTTTGAAAAAAGCAAACTTAAATTCCCTTTTTTCCAAAGAGTAATTTTCGAATATTACTTTTTGAAAAGAGTGAAAAACCAGAATGACTGTTTTTAACAAAGCAAATTTTAATTTCCCCTTTTCAAATTAGTATTATTTTTGAAGGTTACTCTTGTGAAAGGAGTAAGAAGTCCAAATTACTCTTTTTAAAAGAGAAAACTGAAAATTCTTAATTTATTAAAATTTGCACTTTTAAAAAATCAAATACGCTATATTTTTTAAACAGCAACAAATACCAATTAGTATGCAAAAGACTTTTTGAGGTAGAAGCATAATCTGCCTGCTCGTGGGTCTGGAAGTTCGTAAGTATACCTATGTCGATCAAGAACTGAGGACTAAAGGTGGTCGAAAATCTAAACCAGCCGCCATTATACACCTACAAATGGATATTGCAAGAATACACATGTGCTGCACGCATCCACACATGAGTAACTATTAGACACTAATAAACGAGGCACATAACCTGTAAAGCACTTTTTATGAATGCTGTTTCACAATTCATCTTCCTGATGTGAGTAACCTAGTAATATTGAGATCTGAACTTAAAACTAAATACGTATGATTGTGTATTTATACCCTTTTGTGACTACATTACTATAAAATTTAATTGCAGGATTTTTTAAACAATCCTAACCAAAATAAAAGAATGTAAAAGAAAATATTTTTGTAATTTCTAACAAGTTTTTTCAAACTGTTCCATCTTCTGTACCGTGTTTCTAAATTTTTTATCATTGTTTTTTGTATACACCGTTAATTTATACATTCATTTCCATTTTCAACAATACAACTTGTAATCATAATTTTTTTAAACAGGTGGTATTTATACAGTATCTCTTGATTCTGGCTTTTTCCTCTATACATTTTTGTTTTAAAAAAAGTTTGCTTTTTTTAAAAGAGTAATTCTAGCTTTTTCCTCTTTTCAAAAAAGTAATTCTAGCTTTTTACTCTTTTCAAAAGAGTAATTCTGGCTTTTTACTCTTTTTACAAGAGTAATTTTGGTTTTTTACTACTTTGAAAAAAGTAAAATCGAGGAACTACTCTTTCTAGCCTCCGTTTTTACTGTTTTGGGTTTAGACTGTAATAAGCAACTAACATTATAGAACACGTTGTTTCTAAAACTAGTCAGCCCTTATTTCTTTATTTCTCTTGTAAAAGTTTACTCCAAGTTCGTTCGGGCTCTGCATTGGTATGCGGTTAGGTATAATAATCAAAGCATGAAATCTAATATATTTTTACGTAGATATTCTTTGGTTTTCTCATCTTAGGCTTTTCTTATTTTGAACCAAAATACTTTGACACTTATGCAGTCACGTATATTAGTCAGGAATGCCTCTGGAGATTCATGGTTTTTAAGATTCATTCATTTCTGGTTGATATTTTATTGCATAATATGCTTTAAAATAAATCATTTGAATACAAGATAAACTTTTCTTAAATCAGGATACTTTTGTAAAAATTCTGGTTCCAAAGCATTATCAAGGTGAAATTATTTCCAGTGTTTTTAAAATTATCTAAATCCAACTTTGTTTCAAACAGTTTACATAGTATTATTTGAAATGATTTTCAGTTTTCGTGAAATATGTTTATACAATTATTTTCTAACTTACTATCGTCAAAAACATTTTTGGTAATCCTACTAATGCTTATTTCTTCTATTTCTTTATATTAAGCTTCATCATCAAGATTAACAGAAAAAAGTTTGAATTTTCAATGTAATAATCGATGTAACTTTTTTTAATAAACATGTTCAAGTATGATACATTTTCAGAAACCAGATCAATATTTATTGGTATAATTAAATCATCTGCTTGTAATTTTTTATTCAATTTAGCCATAAAAAAAAACATAGTTTTCATAAAAGTAAAGTATGCATAACTTCTAAATTATCCTTCATCTCATCAGTACGATTTATTTTGGGCATTTATGATAAAAAATTCTTAGAAGTCTTATCTTCCAATTGAAAAATCTCGTTCACCTTTAAAAAATCTTGGTTTTCTTTGTCAGAATTAACATTTTTTGTTACGTATTTTTTATATTTCTTTTAAATTGCTTCTCCATCAACATTTCCTGAAAGTAACAACCAAGAGATTAATTTTCTTAATCAAAATTAATCCATAAAAATTGCAGTGTCCTTGAAAGTTTCATAAATAAATTCATTCTATAATTTAAAACCTGTCACTTATTCCTTTATTATGTAGTTGTACTTTGTAGGTTATTAGTTTTTTACCCCACGCTTTTCCACGCTCCATAATAATGTGAAGTAAGGGTGTTACATCCCGAGTTAAAGCAGATGAATCATATTATTAGTAAAAACGCAATTCATCCGTCAAATTCATACAAGACGTATTGTGTATATACACAAGCTCATATGACAAGTGGAGCTTATACGTTACTTATATGCGTGTGTGTGTATAAGCTTAAAGGTGAATATTTCATAATATGCTGATATATAATGCGGCCAGACTCGTAAGGATGCATGTATGTATTGAAATTGTATGTTACATGCATGAATGTATAAATTGTATTGTATGATCAAATGAATAGTTTACTTGCACATTGATTGTTAATTTCTAATAATGTATACCAATTAAAAAATTGTAATCAGCAAATTATTTCATTATATTCAAAGTTGATTGTACAATCCCCAAAAGGATTAGTTGCGAAATTTGTAAACTTATTTGTCATATTTGAATTTGTATTTGGTGTTTCTTTTATTGCTGATGCGGGCTTGCATGATCACTGATCTTAAAATCTCAATCGCACTTGTCAGAAAAATGTGGTTGGTACTGTTGAGTTGTTACCTCCTAATTCATGAAATCATAACATAAAAAATCATCGTGCAAGCCTACTGTTTGGCTGTCAACGCAGTCTGCAAGAATATCGCTCATTGATTGACCTAATTTAATAAAAGGCCTCTTTTACTCGCTCTGGCGCTATAAAAACGACCCATCAAAAGAAAAAATCGCTCTTTTTACGTCTGTCACCTGACCTCTAAAGATTTTGCCAACTCTTGACACCTACGACTCACGAGTACCTTATACACGTAAGGCATAACGTATTGGCTAAGGCAACTCGGGTGCATTTTGAAAACATCTGTAGTACCAAAAAACGCTAAGGAGCGAGGTACATCGAAGGACGACACTAAGAGACGAGGTACAACGTTTCAGAGATAGCAGAGAAAACAGAAACTGCAACATCTTTTTGGCCACGAATTCATTCGTGTAGTTTGAGGGACTACTGAAAATTATTGCACGAAGCATTAGGGAACTCAGAAGCAGCAGTAACAACAATCGGTGATGGATGCAAGTTATATATCCGTAATATGGGTAATTTTATAAGTTATAACAAATTTCATAATAGTGGTTGGAAACTTATTTTAAACAAAGTATAGCTCTGAATCCTTAAAAGCTACAAAATTTTCACCAATGGCACTTTTGTAGCTAAAGAGTTGAACTTTAAGAAAAGGAATTGAAAAAAAAAATTATCAACAAATTAATATTGTTGATAACAATTTAATTGTTTTAATCGTATTTTAACAATCCCCCCCCCCAAAATGGATCGAGTTTTTATTATAATCATCATATTTTGCGTCAAATTTAACGTGAAAATCATGTTTTTAAAATATGGAGACTTTTCAATTGCTTTTGTTAAAATATTAATGTATGTAGCGTGTAATGGTTAAAAAAACTGTTTTTTGAGTATATAATGATATCTGTACCTCGTATTAAAACAGTTAAATGTAAAAGTTGTAGATAATTAAAAGATCTACAACTTTTAGGTTTACCATTTCTCAGTATAACCTCAAAATTTTGTATTATCATACAAAAAAGTGAGAAATCACCATTTTATTATTTATTGATAGTAATTTTTTACTTGTAAAACGGAGGTAAGCAATAATAACTGAAGAAATTATATTTTTTTTAATTAATAAAAATGTGTAATAAAAAACCAAGTTAAAGTTATGATTGCGTTATATTTGTTTTTAGATGTTACAAAATTTTCATGTAAAAGTAAAACTTTTTTTACGGTTTCATAACAAAATTATGTCACTTGAAAATATTCACGACATTTGTTTTTTTGTGCAAAGAAAACAGCCTCGCTTCTAATTCTTGACAAGATAGTGGAACCATGCTGTGACATTTTAGCGTTTCCTTAATCGTTGTTGCTCTCAAAAATCTCTCTAACACTAATTTTCTTTCTTCTTCGTAATCATCATTTGTAGAATAACGACAAGTAATATTTGACAGTGATTCTGTGGCCTAATCAAAAAGTTCTCGTGGCATTCGAATGAGATTGTTAATTCTCTGAAGACTTGCTCTGGCAGCTAGTCGTTTTACAGTCCCACCTATTCCGTCGCATGGCCCCTTACCATGTAAAGTGGAGAAAAAATGCCACTCTGCTGCTATTTTAAAGTCTTCAAAGTGATAAGTGAGATTAATAAAGTTCTTTTTATTTTTATACCGTCCACTCGCACCGTCAGACATGTATATAATTTAATTAACTCACGGTAAATTTATTTTAACAAATTCAATCAACTGCTTTTGATATAGATGTACAGCAATAGTGTCGTGATATAGGCATTCAGAAATGTAAACAAAACTTAAAATTTTTAATTCATCCAAGTCATTCCTATAAGAAATTGAAAATGGAAGTCAGAGAGTTGCCTGATCTTTGTTCCAATGTATACCCTGAACCGAATTTTGAATTATGAAAGCATAATTTTCTGAGAAGTCGCAAATTACGATACACTCATTTTTTCTCAGTTTATTTTTCATCTCATTTAAAAAATCCCTGTGTTTGTTAACCAAAAATGTATAAATCAACAGTTTTTGCAAACGTTCACTTAACTTCTGTAAACATTCATCAACTAGAGGTATTAGGGTCTGCAAAGAGGTTCTTTCAACCGTAACCCATTGTTTGTAGGTAATAATTTCAATACATTTTTCTTCAAAAATTTCCTACAGTTGCTCAATAAAATTCGTCACGCCTGGGCACTTCTTACAAGAATTTCAATAACAATCAGTCGTTTTGTTTTTGCATACCATACAATCCAAACAATCCTTATAAATGATCAAAGGCAGCTCAGAACCGAAAGTAAGTGATTTAAAATTGGCACTACTTACTAATAAACTAACATTTTCATGTATTGGACATACACAGAGTGAGTACCAAAAGCACCCACCAAAACACAATATTTCGGCCTTAAGCTAGCAATCTTTGAAAAACTACATTTCATAGTTGGATACGTACTAGTAAAAATTTCATACAATTCTTTTAAATTACTTAATACTATTTTTTTTGAATGGGTACCGGTTTGCCGTCTACTTTTATCGAAACGTAATCTTTTTTTCCAGGCATATATTGAGTGTAGTCGTCAGACTGGTACAAGATAACAATTGTATCGATAACATTATTATCTAGAGATGGATGTTGTTTTGGGTTTGATTTCCCAATGCATCGCTTATCTCGAGCAACATTTTTTGCTATGCCTATCATGTGACAAGTTGCGGAAGGAAGTGTGTCCTAAATTTTTTTATAAGACCCCAATCGAAAAATAGTCAAACTTTTAATTTTATGAACGTGGTCGGCCAAAGTAAGGTAAATGTCTCTATCAAGAAATATTGTCCCTATGGCGGAACGATTTCTTATTTTTTATACCAATATTTTTATTGCTTATTTATAAGTTTACAAAAATTACAATAAATAGCTTAAAATATCTTTAAAACTTTTTTTAAATTTTATCTGAATTCACCGATATAAGAAGTAAATAAAAAATAATTTAAGAATGTGCACTTTCTGCATCGAAAATTTATGAGGATAAGTGACACTTACTATGAAATGAGAGGATTTCTTTACCCATGCTGTAATAATTATAAAGCATTATATGAGCTCGGAGTTGAATTTTTTTTGCATGTATTGAAGCTATACTTTCGATTTATATGTATAGTTTGATGAAAAACTGAATATTTTTATTAATTTTCGCATGTTCCGTTCCATGTTCATTGTCGGTCAAAATGTACATTAAAAGGAACAGCCAAAATAACGCGTTCCTCATTACCTGCGTAAACAAGACATCTTGTCCCCATCGTGAAGCACACTTTACTGGTCGTTATTATAACGTATTGAACAATTTCGCAGTGTTGAAAGTACTATTTGTTTGTTTAATAAGATCAGATTTGTCATTGCTCATCTTAAATTAATTGGTAAGTAATGTTAAATCACAATAACTTGAAAACATAAAACTTAACCTTAAAACTCTATTCAACATAAAGTATCACTTATTTATTTTAGATTTAAGTATACAAAAATGGCAAACATGGGTGCCAAAAAAACAAAAAAAAATAAGCAGAGCCTTTCAATTTAAACTCTCCTGAGATACAGTTGCATTTCGACGCCTCGTACGAAGACCAGCACAGTTCAGATTTTGCAATGTTATTTTAAACGGGAGAATCTGAACTGTACTGATCTTCGTTCGAGGCGTCAATATAATATTGCACCTTAACTTGGTATTTTAGACCCCAACAAATTATTTTGAATAATCACACAAGAATTTCAAAAAATATCTTTCTCTCTGTTTCTCTTACTTTGTTTCAAACACTTCAAAATAATCCAACATACACGAAAGCAATAAATCTTTGGAAATGCTTAACATTATTTTTACACTGCCTGAAAAGTGTTTGCCAAAAAAAAAAAGGAAAAAATTAAAGGAAAAGTAAAATTTGTCGCTGCATGCAAATCTGATCCGTGGTGTAACATCCATAAACAAAAGGAAGATAAGGAAGCTGAATAAAAAAGATGCAAGAAAAGAAGAATGATTTAGTTGTTAAAAAAAACAGATATAGAAATCAAAGAGATCGAAACCTAAATATTACAAAAAACAGGTGATGGGAAAAAAAATTGCAAGAAGAAAAAAGTCTTAGAATGATACAACGAAAGAGTTAGACTTGCAAATTAAAGCTATTTTATTAAATATCAAACAAGAAAAATCGTAGATAGTTTATTATAATTTATTTGAATTTAAGATTTTATATTGAAATGTACTCAAACTAGAAATGTTATGATAAAAAAAAAATTTAACCAATGTAAAAAGGAAATAAGAATAAACAATAATTTTAAGTAATAAAAAGAAATAAATACGAAATTTATGAAATAAAAAGTAAATTATATATATTTCACCTTGGCTGACCCCCTCTCAGTTATTATTATTTTTAAATTATACATAAATAATTTGAAAGTTCTATATATATTCATTTCAAATCATGTTCCGCGATGGGGACAATGACTGCGGAACAGTGCTGCCTAACTACTGCAGACGTTCCGTTGAATGTACATTTTGATCACCTTCTTATTTATCACATAAATTTTTTAATTCTGCTTAAATTTTGATACAAAATAGCAACCTACGTTCAAAAACAGATAACCCACCATTATTGATCGAAATTTTATGATTGAACGTTAAAAAAAATTTTTTATCTGTGGTAAAGGTAAATCGATACCAAAATTCGTTCCGTGGTAGGGAGATTTACCTTATTGAAATTTTCTTGCAAAGCACTTATTATCGAGGACTCGTCGTTATCTGCTTCAAGATCATCTGGATCATCTCGGCTCAAATTAACATTTTTTTTATTAATTATGGATGATTTTTTTTTTATTTTTCCTCCCAATACGTTTTCGACGATAGTTTTTGTTTTTTGATGGGTGGAGATCCTGAGAAGCTTAATCCTTAATTTAAAAAATCCACTCGTTCACTTTGCAAAGATAGATTATCTCCCGAAAATTCAGATGTACCGTCACTGCTTCCAACTTTTATATCAGGTTCTTTACTTGATGAATCCTCCTTTTGTAGCTTTTAAAAAAAAAATTAGACTAAAACATCGACATAAAATTCTACGAGAGGTTAGGTACGTCTGAACTCAATATAATAATCAAAATATTGTACGTATTAATTCTGGTAGTTCATTTTCACTCTCCTTTGTATCTTCTTTTTTGAACTTTGATAACTTCAAGCGGCAAGAAGAACAAATTTTTTGTGGTAATGCATCTGACGAAATTGCCCAGTCCAGTTTCAATATTTGGTTTTCATTTACTGTCCTCAAATCAGAAGTGTTTGTTGTTGGATGTTTGAGATTAAAAGGATTAAAACATCTGTCTGATCGATAACTAGTATTTTGCATTCTAAGTGCCTCTTTCCGTGTCATTGTTACAAAGTAAAAATTATTCAACTTTAAATTACAACGAGTAAGAATATGTCTTGATAGCGGACCAAAATAAACGCACAGCTGATTTAAAAGCCAACGAACTTGTAGTACGGGGAATGTACGTGAGTAGCATGGGTAACACTTTGAATCCTAGATCGTACTGTAGGCAGGCTTCCCCGCGAAATTTCAAAATTCCAAAAAATTAAAGAGGTGAAAAATCTTTTCTTTATATAAAAGCAGAATACTAATAAAACAATAAAAAACTAAGGAGCAATAAAAAAATTTGAAGAACAAAAAACAGTTTACGTGTAGATGTTACGTCGAGCATTATTATTATTATTTTTTTGTTTAGTGGTTAATAATCTTTTTTTTAATAAAAACTCGTTTTTCATCATTTAGGAGATAAGATTGGAAAACAAATCACTCATGATTCAATTTTAATGAAAATTTATACTAAATAAATGATAAAATGGTGATTTCTTGCTTTTTTGCATGATAATACAAAATTTTGAGGTTATACTGATAAATGGTAAACCCAAAAGTTGTAGATCTTTCAATTATTTACAACTTTTACACTAAAATTTTTTTTGATACGAGGTACAGATATTATTTTATACTCAAAAAACAGTTTTTTTTACCATTACGCGCTATTTAATATAATATTTCAACAACAACAATTGAAAAGTCTCAATATTTTAAAAACATGATTTTTACGGAAAATTTGACTTAGAATATGATGGCAATAATAAAAACTCGATTGATTTTGGGGACAGTTATTAAAAATTGATTAAAGCAATTAAATTGTTAATAACAATTTTAATTTATTGATAATTTTTTTTTTTTCTTAAAGTTCAACTCTTTAGCTACAAAAGTGCCAGTGGTAAAAATTTTGTAGCTCTTAATTATTTGGAGCTACACATTGTTTAAGATGAGTCTCCAACCGCTATTACAAAATTTGTTATTACTTGTAAAATCGAAAATAGGCGATAAAAAAAAATTCCTCGGACACGTATTTCTTATTTTTGAATATAGAAACTGGAAAAAAATTATCAGCCGAATCGGAAAGGTGACGATTAATTTTTAGCAAAATCCGTTTGGTTTGTAAAAGAATGACCCATATAGTTGATACCAAGCTTTGTTAAAGTGACCCGAGTAAATTGTAATTAAAGGAATGAATTATTTTACAATGTTTTTATAGAATATGTTAATTAAAATTATCCATATCATATTGATACAGATTTTTACACAACTAAAAAGAACAAATAAAGCTCACGAGCTGAACCGTAAGAGATCCACGAATGGCACTAAGATAAAATGGTTAAGATCATACTCCAAACAAGTCTGGTCATTGTACACAACGGGTCATTGTAGAGCACCAATTATTGTAATTGAAAAAGTAGTTATGTAGAAAATTAAAATAAGTACATCCTGTATAATTATAGAAAAAAATCTTTTAATTGTAGTTGTTCCGATATAAATTTATGTTGAATATACCAAATATCAAGTAATTGTTATAAGTTTGCCATGAGTAAGGGGTTGGTATGCGAATCCTCACTAAAATACAGAATATATATCTATATTATGCAGTTGTTTGTATGGGGCATCCCACACAGCCCACTCCCATCACCTTCACCAGACCCCCATCGACTCTTCATGCCCCTCACAACATAAGGTAAAATTCCGTCTTTTTCTTCCTTATTTTGGCTTAGCATAAATTTTGTCTAGTCTTTCACAGCCCTCCATATCTATCTACTTACCTCCACCGCCACCTCGCAGAATTTTTCTTGAGACCACAGTCCCCTGCACCATTTTTGTGGAATCGTACTGACACCCTTTTACATATTATTCTATTTTAAATTCATATATAAGTAAACTACGATGATACATTAACTTTAAGATTGAACTCATACATACATGTACTCATGTTATTGGATAATATTTCCTGGTAAAATATAGATTAACAACATGCTTAATGTTTAAGGACGTCGTTTATGTTATCCTGATTTATATTATTCTGTATCAAGACACCTTGCCTCCCTCCATCGACTTCATACTTACTTGAATATTTACTTTTAAGTACATATTTTCATTTATTTTCCACAAAGCCTAGGACACAATAAATAAATTTTATATGCACGAATAATTAACAATTTATTTATTTATATAACTAAGAGTAGGATAATGAATGAATGTACATTAATTTTATTTTAATTTATATGTAAGTATAAAGTTCTTGGTGTGCTAAGCTTTTTTTACATAACATAATATTAATGCATACATGAATTCAAATAACACTTAGTTATACTATAATACAAATCTTGAAAATATTGGTGGGTGACATGGAGAGAAGGTTGTACTTTTGTCCTCTTGAACGATCACCTGCTTACCCGCATTTCTGCTGTATATTTAGGCCGATATGAACTATAAATACTTTGTTGTGAGGGACAAACAACTCTCTAAAATAGATATGTGTATAACCAGTTTGATTACAAGTTGACACTTCTTAAAACAGACTATCTGGTTTACTAGAATGTATATAGCATAGGTTTGAGATGATTGCGCCTGAAACACAACTATCTTGCCAACTTTTATGTGTACCGAAATACTTATTAATTGAAAATTGCGCCAAAATTTGCAAATTATCCGAGTTGCCTAATCAAAGCCGGTAACACCGCTGCTTCTCTGATGGGTATAAAAAGCCCATGCCAGCCCATGTTAATCACTTTTGCCTTCAGAAATGAGTCCGGCACTTTGACTAGGGAGCTCTGCTCTTTAAAGCGCTGTTGTACGTTTATGATGTCGCAATAAATAGCAAAGTTATACCTATTTATTTCATTGTTACTTTCTATATTACTTTACTTACTTACTTTCTATAATACACTTTTCATATTATGTATTACTCTGGCTAAACGGGTGACGAAGAGGCTATTGCAGGCTCCTAGTTTTCCCCGTTCACCAGTGACTTTTCTCTCGTGCTATTCGGGTGATAAGTAGATCTTTGGGGCAGTGCGAACTGGAGCTATCCTCTAGGTAAGGTAGCTGATGAACCGGCGGATCTTCAGGGCAGTACGAACTGAAGTGATCCCCGGGGCATTGGTAAATTACCGCACTCAAAGGTATCATACGAGAGTCAATAAATTAATACATAGTAATATCAATAATCCCCGAACGCTTTGTGTCACCAGTCAGAGGTATTGTGAATCTGATTTCGTTCCTACACACTACTACTGAGGTATCTAGTATTACGTGTTGGGAGGACTACGAATCCAGCTTTGTACCTACGAATCCTTATTGCCTCCTATCCTTCTTAAAGGTGGATCCCTGGAATACTAACATACATGACTGTATGACGACACGAGGAAGAATTCCATAGTAAAAGTATACCGTGAGTTTCAATAATATCTATATATAATTGTGAGCGCGCGGTGGCTCGGTCGGCTAGGTCGTGGATTGGCACGCGGGAGACCGTGGTTCAATTCCCGGCCAGTGCGACTTTTACGGGCAAAGTACCTCTGTGTCTTTCACATGTGCTTTTTCACCACGCAATGCTCCTCGAGGAGGGTTTAGGCGACCTTCTCGCAGCAAATTTGCCTAATTCCCCCTACCCCCCTCCCAGTGATGGGAGGCCTCCCATCCCTTTCCTTGTCCCTTTCCCAAGTGCTAAGTGCCCATAGTAGTGCCCTTATTAAAAAGGAGCCGGACGTAGAGCACTATAATATAAAAAAAAAAAAAAAAAAAATCTATATATAATTACGACCCTTACAGTGTATATACCGTATAATAGTAAAGTATCGCCGTATAAAATCTTTCAGCTTGTATATACTGAAATACACTGAATGTATACTTACGGATTAGCTCAGGTTTCTAGTGTAAACAATCATGGCTGCAAGGAAAAAATTTTGTATTGTATTGTGTCCTAATTACTTTAAAAAACTGCCTAGACATAAAGTTTTATAGGTTTTTATCTAGTTGGTATGAAAAAACAGAGATTGAGCTGGATTAACGCAGTAAAGACATTGAAGTACATAAACATAACTCTTCAATTAAAAATAATTAAATAAATTACGAAAATGTGTAAAAAAAAACTTTAGTTGTATTCTAGGCCTGATAGATCAGCGTGCACTGAGAGAAGGATTTTTTTACTATCAGTGTACGAGTATCTTAACAAAGAATTAGTTTACATGTTCTTTATGATTTTTTAAATTTTAACTGACAAAGACAGCATGTTAATAGTTAACATGCCATATTTATACGTTGAATCTGTGCCACGTTAGATGGGATCGCGTGGTATGCATATTATACGTAAATTAATAGTTAACATATGATGTTAATTACTAAAAAATCCTTCTCTCAGAGTGGAAGCAAACTCTTTCAGATTAGTTTTGTAGTGCTCATTTTGTTGGCAATCTGAAATCTGACGTTGAGTGTAGTCCCAATTTTTGTAAGACAAGTGTGTAGCATGTGATACAGATACATTTTGTGTTAACTCAAATCATTTTTTTAGAATGGAATCCGTACTTAACGATGATCAATTAACTGCTTTCACTGGTTTGACGTTTGCTTCATTCAAGTTATTTGCTAAACTGCTTAATATTTCAGATTAGTCTCCCATCTTCAAAGATGATGACTTAATTTTTGGCATGAAAATAAAAAATTGTCTCAGCTTTTCAGCATTGGCTGTAATAGTTAACCTTCACCGTACAACAGTATCACGAATATTTACTGATACTCTAGTATATCTGGCAGTCACTCTTCGAAATGAAATAAAGTGGTTTGGTAGTGATGTCATTGAAAATACCACGTCTGAGCGTTTTAAACCAAAATATGCCAACACCAAGATAATCAATGATTGTACAAAGTTTCCAGTTAAGGTTCCACCGAGAATTGATGCCAGAGTTAATACTTATTCTTATCATAAACACACATTGACTGTTAAGGTTCTAATTGTATGTGCTCCTAGTAAATCAATTACTTTTAAATCTGCATGTGCTGAGAGTAGATAAAGTGATTCAAAAATCACTATTGAAAATAGACTTTTGAAATTTTTAGAAAGTGGAGATGTCGTGTTAGCTGATAAACGCTTTGCAGGAATTAAATGCAGAAGGAAGCAACATTATTGTCATTGTAACCCAATTTTAAAAGCACTAAAGTTTACCAAGGAAGAAACGCAGAACAAATAAAATAGCAAGTGTAAGAATACATATAGAAAAAAAAATGTAAAGGATAAAGTTATTTTAAACTGATCGAAAAGTATCTAGCCACCTTTTTTACTACATTGATGACACAATTTTCATGTGCTGTGTTTTTGTAAATTTGCAACCTCCTATTATAGCAGAAAAGTGAAAACTGTTTAGTGCGTTGGTAATACTTCAAAAGTAACGATGTTTGTTTTAATAAATATTTTGTTTTTATTTAACAATTTATGGATATTAAAATAGAAGTATACAAAACGATATCAACAATAATAATTGGTTACAGTATCAGTATTTTTGCACCTTAACATTACATTAGTTTTTTTTCGTATAAGGTAATTATTTTGTAAAATATTTTTCTTTTTCTTTATACATATATTTTCGTTTAAAACACTCAAATAGAAGCTTAAGTAGAAATTCTCACACATAGGAACAACATTTTTTTTTAATTCTTCATTTTTATATACTTCAATCCTGTAACTACTAACAGGAGAGTACATACATAGTTGAGGAAATTTAAATGAAAAAACTTGGAATCTTGGAGCATGGCTATTTACTTCATATTATTAATAGGACAATATGATCCAATATTTCGGAGTCATCCTGACTCCCTCTTCAGGGAACTATGCAGATGCGAACATGAAAGCCTTAAACGCAGCATGACTGATAAAGACTAGTTAGTCATAACCATGGCAATGGTGTACTAATAATGAAATAAACTTACTATTATAGATTTAACCAGTTAAAATGTATGTACAAATTAGTAATTTACAATATAAGTCACATCCTGACTCAGCACATGTAACTGAAAGGACAAACTTTCAGTTACATGTGCTGAGTCAGGATGTGACTTATATTGTGACTTATATTGTAAATAACTAATTTGTACATACATTTTAACTGGTAAAATCTATAATAGTAAGTTTATTTCATTATTAGTACACCATTGCCATGGTTATGACTGACTAGTCTTTATCAGTCATGCTGCGTTTAACGCTTTCATGTTCGCATCTGCATAGTTCCCTGAAGAGGGAGTCAGGATGACTCCGAAATATTGGATCATATTGTCCTATTAATAATATGAAATAAATAGCCATGCTCCAAGATTCCAAGTTTTTTCATTTAAATTTCCTCAATTATGGCAAAGGAGCAAGAAGACAGTAGTTTTATTATCAAATTGAGTACATATATAATTTACAAACTGTAAACCTGGTGATGTATATTTGTATCCAATACTATGTGTAATATAAGGAGCTTTCTATTAACTCCACAGTGTCACCATAGAAGTCGAGGTACTTCAAATTAAAAGATCGGTTTTTTTTTTTTAAATCAACGATACAATAATTTCCACAAGAGTCAAGGCACTTAATTTCTACTAATCTATCAATGCAATTACCTACAACAACGACGCCGTCAATACTGGCACAAAACCATGGTTGAACTTCACTCTCAATGACTCCCAAATTTTAAAACACAAATATTAAAAGACTGTTCGTCCTCATTGATTACTGTAGTCTCATGATCCAAACTATATTTCATTATTGCTGTGTAAGTACTACTCGTATTTACTATCTTGACTGCCAACATTTCTGCAGTCACTTTCTTTCTACTTTTGATGGCATGTGCTTTTGTACTTGCTGATATTCCTTGGATTTGCTCATCGTGCAAACTTAAATTTTTTTATTGATTAATTGTTTCTTGACAGTTGTAAAATCTGGTTTTCGTTCAAAATTATGAGGGCTTCATAAAAATCTTTTAAAGTTTTATTTGCAAACTTGATATTAATTGTAGAACTTTTGAACACATTAGACTCTTCATTATAAATAAATAAATAAAGCATACATATTTCAAATATTCTCCTATGATACTCATGACACACAGCGTTAATCAAATTGTTAAAAATATACCTCATGAAATAAAACGAATAATCTTTCTGTTCTTCTACGAAGGCTGAAAGTAAAAGACACAGTATATTACGTGAAAATCTTTAATTGTAAATTCGTATGGATTGACTACAGTTTGTTGCTTTGGCGTAAACATCTTATAAAAAAAACTTTCCTTTAGTATATTTTTCTTTAAAAATCTGATTTAAATTGGACTGCTTGAAATTTGTCTTATATGAACTTTCATGATTATTTATATAATATATTGGATCACTGACATGTTTACATTTCTCACACTTATTGCACATGCTTTGACATAAAGTTTTACGCAGATGACAATTTTCGTCTATCTACAACTAACTGTTAAATTACCTTTGTCATTTTTTTTAATGAAAAGTAATAAAAAACACTTGATTATACAATAATGAACTTACTCTTAAAATCACTTTTTAAGGATTTAAAGAGACTGTTGTTTAACAAATGACTAAAGCCTCGATTTAAAAACTTACACCGTTGCTTTTGTATTATCTTAGACAACGAATGTGATAACTGACCCACATTTTTACTTTTTTCAAGCTTGCAGGATTGAATTTGTTCAAATGAATTAAACTTTTAAAACCAGTTTCAGTCACAATATCCATCCTACCAAAAAAAAAAATAAATAAATAAAAAGAAGGATAATTGCTTAATGTAATATTAATAACTAATGTCAATGAATAAACACTCTTATAAACTTGTATTAATGCTTCATAAGCAGTAAACAGGGAGTAAAGCCTTAGGAGTTCGCTGTTCATGGCGGCGCTACTTGTTTTGCACCAGGCCAATTGCCCTATACAGAACCAGTCAAGAAATTTAATTTATATTTCTTTGTGCTGTTAGATGAACACCTGTTTGTAAGGAAGTTTTTCAATTATTTGTATTTCAAGTAGAATATGATAAAATTAAAATAGTCTTATCTTTAAAAAGTTTAAAGAGAAGAATAATGTATATAAAACCTGAAGCAGTATATTTATTTGAAAACTGTTTCCTAGTCCCCATCAAAATTTTAACGGGGTGGAAAGAACTCTTCAGACCGAGTATACAATTCATTGTTAAGGGAAAATGAGATCAAAAAATAATTCTTATACGATCATAAAAAAAAAATCAAGACATGATAGAGTTATAAAAATGGAAATACATGCAAATAGTTCCTTATTGTTGCACGTACTCTGAGTGAGAACTGTCTCATATTGGAAAATTATATTTTTTACGTAAACATATTTGTGAACCCCATTAAAAAGTATGGAATAAAAAATAATTGCAGGGGTTGGTGCGCAAAGCACTCAAAGAGTGGAGTTCCACTAATATAAATATAAATATACGTACACAGACGCGCGCTTGCGCATATATGTATGTACATTAGTGGGGATTTGCCTCCCTTCGGGCTCTGCTCGCCAATCCCTCACTACTATAACTTAAAAGGAGAGTCTTTAAATTTAATCTGTTAGTGGGGAGAGGTTGGTGCCCAGAATGGACACAGAAAAATATTAAATATTAAATGGAGGGTTGGAAAAATTTCAAGATAATGAAGAATGGCTAAAATATAAACAGTTACTTGCTGAAGACTGTGGTTACTTGTGGAATGTTTGCCACAAGGAATCTATGCCTTTATTGGATGCTCTTCTGACGCAGCCTGTCTGTTCCTTACCATGTCCACAATAGGCATTTTCCCAGCGGAAACAAAACGCGTAACTTATTAAAACGTTGGTTGGAGAACTCTTTTCTCTTTCCGCTGTGACGTTCCGCTGGCTATTTTTGCATTTTATAATGTAATGGATAACGCTGCAACAGAATTAAATTTAATTTATCAGAAATTTCACGTGAGAAATAAGACTAGACCGGGTACACTTAATAATTTCTTTGAGTTTTATTTTGTTTTTCTAAGTAATAATTTTTTTGTACGTCTATAAATTAAGTAGGATTGGAAACTATTAAAAAATGATTAATGCTACTTAAAAAGAATTGTTTTTTTGTACCTGAAATATTCAATTTAAAGCACTTACTGATGATAACAGCCAATTCGACACTCAATTATTCTTAGGCCATAATATTAGATCTAAATTTAATTGCTATTACTTGGAGTTTTTCAACACACTCACTAAACCAATCAGACACAGGTTTACATAAGCCTATCAGACGTCTGGTATTTCTAACAGGCTTACCAGACTTACCAGACTCAAGTATCATAGGCATTTTTAACACGTCTGCCTACTTTAAGGCATTCATATCTCTTCATCGGCATACAACTTTGCAAGGCTGTGCAGGATGGCTAAGGGGCGAGGCAGGGTAGCGAGAGCGACTTTTATTTTATTTTAATTTTTTTTAACTACGTAAAAACAAGCAAAATTTAATGTGATATTTTATGATGGACTTGTCGGTTGTGCAGGGTGGTGAGGGGCGGGCGGGGCGGCCAGTAAGCATTGACCTAAAAACAACTACATAATATAGGACATGAGCGCATGTATGTGTGTGCGTGTGCGTGCGTGTGCGCACGTGCGTTTGTGTGTGTAGATGTTAGTGTGGAAGTGTGTATCTTCCTATATGATCAAGTTATTTTGGTGGGTCTGTTCACACAGTCCCCCACGTCTCCCATGGTTCTCTCGCAGCCCCCCTGCCTCCCCACAATAAAAAGAAAAATTCTTTATGTTCCTCTGTGAGTTTAACCCAACAAAAAATGTGTAAACCTCCCATGCTCCCTCACTAACCACCAAAACCCCTTAGGCGAGTTTAGTAGCCCCACATAACCCCAATACCCCCACAGAAACTTTCCATAACTTCAGAAAACGTTATAATCCTCATGTTTACGCTCCCCGACAAAATAAGAAGAAATTCTCTACATTTTTCCGTCACTTTTACGATAAGTAAAATACCCCACACCCCTCCCCTACACAATGCTCTGGATTTTAGGCGTCTCTTTAACAGACCCTCCCCCCACCGCACCCCTACATCAATTTGAAATTTTTTGAGATTACTTCATGATAGGGTCTAAAAAGTCTAATCCCTCACCTTCCTTTATCAAAACTATTGAAATTTATTTTAGATCCCTGTTCATTTAATGTTTGTCTACACCTCACCTCCATTTTTCAATAACTTTAACTTGTGTTTTTTTATGTTTCGTCAGTTTCTGTTCAAATAACAATAAATTTAATTATAAATAAAAATTTTTTGAATAAAAGTCATTTATAAGGTGGTAAGCCCCAATGATATATTAAATTACATTATGTTTAAATCTTCTTACTAATATATGAAGCAAAGTCGCTAAAATTTTAATCGCTAACCGCGAAAACTACTAAACCGATTTTGCTGAAATTTTGCCTCCTGATTCTCGATAATTTTAAGATGGTTTTCGCACAATTTTTTTTTTAAAAGTTAATAATAATACCGATAAGTAAGCTCATAAATTTGCTAAAAAGTAAGCTAGCTTTTCACTTTAGTTCAGTAGGATCTGCTAGGTGGCGTCAAGGAAAAATTAAAGCCACCCGCAATCAAAGATAGTAAAGAGTAATTATAACATGCCCCATCGAGTTGTCGATTATCGTAGTCGTTCATCGGCAATACACCAAAAACAAAATTGTTAGTCATGCAGCTGGGCATCCCGGCTGTGGATGACACTTTTCTTTCATGGGCAAGTGAAATAAATCGGTTTTACCCCGGATCGCCAAGGTAACCGAGTGCCACGGAAAAATAGGCGTTTGGAACGTCAACGTCCCCAGGGAGAATACCAGGAGACGTGTCTCGCCAGAGCACATCCTGCTCCAACACTTTAGAGTTTTGTGGCTGTTCAGCCATCTGGCCTTGAACCGTCAGAGAATTTTCTACTTTCAATGCAAGCCAGGGAGGACAGCTCTAAGGAGTACATGTATTCTTTAGTCAGCGGCGCACAGTAGGTAAAAATGCTGTTTTTTGTGTCGAAATAAAATAGCGGCCGCTGTGATAGGCTGATCAAGATGATTATTTTTGGACCTTAAAGCTCAAACACCCCAGAGTATAGGAAAAGTGGTCCGAAGTGGAAAAAAAAGTTTAGAGGTTAAAAACTACCCCTAAACGCACCCCTAATCACTATATCTTTATAATATCATAATCATTCAATCAGACAAACACACATTTTTTACAAAAAATTATACACCTATGGATTTTTTGGATCCAATATGGTGGCTAGCAAACTGATACTTGTTGAAAACTAACAAGTTCTCGGCTATAGGAGTTTTTAAGGTCACTGAACATGCATCTGGCATTAGAATTGTATTATAATTATATAATTTAAAATGGTGGATTCAATATGGCATCCAAAAAAGTTAACACCTGTTTAAAACCAACAGAATATTAGCCCTGGTAGTTTGCTACGTTGCTGAACACGAATCTGGAATAATATTTACATTAAAAATGGTGGATACTATATCTTGGTTAAAAAAGACGTTAAAATTTTGAAAATTTGTCGAAAAAAATTTTTGAGGTTAGTCCAGTAGTTTAGTCCATTACATAATAAAACAACATAGACAGATTTCATAAAAAATCATAGCAATTATTGTTGCTTGATGCTCGCAAGCCTAAGACTAGTTTAATACATTATTATAGAATAACAGTATTTATCGGGAAACATTTTCTACTATTAAATAAGAACAATTACTTACGTACCTATGTATTTGTATTCTCATAAATACTGCTCGTTAAAACTAGATTACGGATTAGCTAAGCAATTCTACAAGTTTAGAATGTAAAAGCATAGATATGTAGCAGATTCGTGTGAAAAACTTGTAACATTTTCACTTAAATATTCTAATTGTATATGTATTTACATAAGATTCAAAAACTCTGATTTTAAGCAATAAGTTCTAATTATTTACAGCTACGTCATAATATACATTTCTTACGAAGTTAGCTTTTACTCTTTGGCTTTAATGGATAGTATTTTTTTCCTTTAACTAAATAACAATCACATGTTTAGATTAATTTTGAAAGACTGATTTTTGTTCATTCAATTTCCTAGTAGTTGTTCTCAGCTTTTGCTAACTCGTCTTCTATCTCATGGTAATTAGAACTCTGTTTACAGCCAAATAATATTGCCATATTAAGTGATAGATGTGATAGAGTGTAATAAATAACTTGTTAGCTCAAAACGTTTTATTTTAGAAATTTTTTTTGCAATTTTTGAATTTTGCACTAAGATAAATAGAGTGAATTTTCTCATGGATTCCAAAAACAAAACTATAAGTTAGTATTGGTATAAAATAAAACAAACGTGACAGCAAGTAAGTACATTTGCATGTTTAATGTGTGATGAATGACTTAAAGCATTTTTGGAGTCTTATTTTGAAAGGATTTTGCAAACTTACGATAAAGCAGAGCTTATTTCTCTCACAGTAATAGTTTTGTTAGGTTTTCGATCACTTCCAGATATGCATACATTTTATTTTGATCGCATGATAGTAGCTACATATCTAATTCGAATTTAAAAATTCTTCTTTATTTTTGAAATTTTACAAATAGTTGGACTCAGGTGTTTTCAACTACATATACATGTACTATTTATCATTAAAAAAACTAACGTTCCCACTAAGAATTTTTCTGCTTTCGTCACAATAACATCTAGTTACCTCACTGAGTCGAGTGTCTGTACTATAACTCATGACTCTGTGAAGATTCTTAAAACACTACTTTTAGGCACAACTGTTCCACGAAAGTGCCCTATATTTTCCCCTACTTAGTAATCTCAGGTGAGATCTCAGGTGATTTCTCATTTCAAAATCTCACCCGAGAAATTTTTTCGAATATAGTTGTTTTTCCTGGATTTTTTAATATGTTTTAGCAAAAGTGTCGTATTTTGGACTTAAAAGTTTGCTGTCTAATTGTTGAAAAATTTATTAAGTCAACAAATTTGGAAAATTTTCCAAGTCTGAAATTTATTTATCATGTTTAAAAAGGCTGAAATATTCCGAAAAAACACAAATCTTAGAAAAATACCTCAGGGGAGATTTTGACATGATAAATCATCTGAGATCTCACCTGATAATACTAGGTAGGGTCGGAAGAGAAAAAAGTGTAACTATTTGGGATCGTCGAGGTATGGAGGCGAGAGGACGCAAATGAGCGACTGTACGTGACACCTTAGGTATAAGCGGTAAATTAGACTTTATTGAAGCTTTACATTAAGGTTGGAAAGACGTGCTTGAACGTTGAGCGCTAGGGCTAGAGTGCTGAATAGAGCACAAGTCAACTTGTGGGACTAGCTGCTGCTTCCGACGGTGGGCGCGTGAGGGCGCTAATGAGAGTCCGGGCGCCATAGCTACCCCCCTTCTAGGCTCATTTGTCCCAGACAAATGAAAGGAGACCTTCTTGAGAGGTCCTTTGTGCTGAGCAGGGTTAGCTGGGTTGTTCTGCGGAGGAGGGTGCTGCTGGGTTTGTTGAGACCGCTTGAGTTGCTTGGAGGGCGAAGTGTCCGGGCTTATCGAGAGCGTGGAGTCAGCCGGAGGGAGCTGAGGCCCCTGTGGGAAGTCTGTAAGCGGCTCATCCGTGTGGGCTGGCTTAAAATCGTCGGTGGAGATGGTCACCTGCCTGCCTCCTACGTCGATGATGTAGGTACGGTCGTCTCGGCGGGAGATGACTCGGTGGGGGCCTGAGAATGGAGGATCCAGAGGGCGCCGTATTGTGCCCACGCGCCTGAACACGTACTCACATGTCCTAAGCTCTTTATAAAAAAAAAGGCTTGACGTCAGCTGAGTGCCTGGAGGTGGGCACAGCCTTGATGGCTTTTGTTAGTTCCCGAAGACACTCGACGAAAGAGACAGGATGTGCTGCGGGGTTGCTGGTCGTGACGAAAAATTCGCCGGGCACGCGCAGTGTGGTGCCATAAAGCATCTCTGCCGGAAATGCCTGTAGATCCTCTTTGAAGGCCGTTCTCAAGCCTAAGAGGACTAGCGGCAGTGCTGAGGGCCAGGGTGTTTGAGGCCAACACATCAGCGTGGCCTTGAGTGCCCTGTGGAAGCGTTCCATCAGGCCGTTTCCTTGGGGGTGGTACGGCGTAGTGCGTATGCGATGCATGCCCAGGTAGTTAGAGAGGACTGTTAAGAGAGCCGACTCAAATTGAGCGCCCTGGTCCGTAGTGATGGTGAGGGGGGTGCCGTAGTGGGTGACCCAGCCCTTCAAGAAGGCCTTGGCTACTGTCGAGGCTTGCTGATCCGGAACGGGGATGGCTGTCGGCCACCTTGTGAAGCGGTCGATGATGGTAAAGCAGTACTGTGCGCCTTGTGCCATGGGCAGCTTCACGAGGTCAAGGTGTACGTGGTTGAAGCGGGCCGACGGGGCATCGAAGGTGCCGAGGGCTGCTCTGTTGTGCAAGTGCACCTTAGCCTTCTGTCATGAGATACATTGCTGAGCCTACCGGGCCACATCCTTTCACATTGAAGGCCAGTAGCATTTCTGAGCTACTACTTTGCTGGTAGTTCTGATGCTGGGGTGCGACAGGTTGTGGACGACTTCGAACGCCGTGCGGCGGAGAGAGGATGGAATGTAAGGCCTGACGTAGCCTAATGAGACGTCTGCGTGTATGCTGTGTCCTTCTATGTCCAAGGCTTGTAGGGTGGGACACGAGTTCGCTGACAGATGCTGGAGCTCTTCGTCGGTACTCTGGGCCTCTGCGATAGAAGCTGGATCGAGGAGACTGGGCATGCAGATGGCCTCTGTTCTGGTGAGTGCGTCCGCGACGATGTTCTCCTCGCCTTTCACGTAGACGAGTCTTGTGTTGTGCTGCAAGATGTAGTTAAGGTGGCGTGCTTGCCTTGGCGAGGCCTTGTCGGATGGCTGCTGGTGCGCCAGGGTTAACGGCCGATGGTCCGTGTGGGTGGTGAAAACCCTGCCTTCGAGAAAGTGCCGGAAGTGTTTCATGGCCGCGTAGATGGCCAGCAGCTCCCGGTCGTATGTTGAGTATTTCTGCTCCGCCGATGATAGTTTTCTCGAGAAAAATCCGAGTGGTACCCAGGTGCCTTTTGGGTGCTCTTGCTCAAGCGCCGCTCCGATGACTGTACCGGATGCGTCGGTTCTGAGGGCCAATGCAGCGTTGGAACGGAGGAAAGCCGTGGTGGCTGCATTGGCGAGAGCGGACTTAGCGCTCGTGAAGGCAGCTTCGGCTTCCGGTATCCACTGAAGGACAAGTTTTTTTTGCTGCTCTGGGAGGCCCTTGAGCAGATCGTTCAGTGGGGCGAGGATGTCTGCGGCGCCGGGGATGCACCTCCGGTAGTAGTTAAACATCCCTAGAAAGCGGTGGAGTTGCGGCGGATGGTCGGGCCTCGGGAAGTCCTGGACTGTTTGGACCTTGGCAAGAGGAGGGGTGAAACCTTGCCCCGTGACGGAGTAGCCCAGGAAGGTCACCTTGTCTGTCCCAAAGGTGCACTTTTCGGGGTTGATGCGCAGTTTGGCCTTGCGCAGGGTGGTGAACAGGATCCTCAGGTGCTGGAGGTGCGTCTCATGGTCTGGGGAGAAGATCAGGAAGTCGTCCAAGTAAGCCCTCACGAAGAGCAGATCCCGTAGCAGGTGATCTACAGTGCGCTGCAAAGACTGGGCGGCGTTGCGCTGGCCCAGCGACGACCTGGTAAATTCGAACAGGCCAAAAGGCGTCGTGATAGCTGTCTTCGGGATGTCATCCTCTGCGATCGGGATCTGGTAGAATGCCTTCCTGAGGTCGACCACCGAGAAAACTTGGCCGGAGACTTCCTGGAAAAGGTCTTCCACGAGTGGAAGGGGATAGCGGTCCGGCGAGGTGATTGCGTTCAGCTTGCGGTAGTCACCGGTGATGCGCCAGCCTCCGTTAGGCTTCGCCACGACGTGTAGTAGACTGGCCCATTGGCTGGCGGAGGTCCTCACTACGCCTTGGTCGAGGAGTGCGCGGAGCTCTCGTTTGGCTGCCTCACGGCGGGGGCCGACGAGCCGCCTAGGTCGTTCGTGGACCGGTGGGCCTGTTGTGATGATGCAGTGTCTCACCGGCAGGTCTGGCAGGAGAACGGCGGTGCTTTCGCACGCTGTGATGTCCTTAAACTCGTGCAGGAGGGCATCGTAATCCTTGCTGTAAGGGCCAGGAGCAGCTGCGTTGAGCACGGCTTGGACGCTGTGGAGATCAGACTTGCGCAGGTGGCATGGTGCTGGAAGGCCAGTGAGGGGGTCAAGGAGTTTCTTGCCCTTGACGTCGACGAGCAGGCCGGTCTCGTGAAGGAAGTCCGCTCCTATTATTGCTGTGGAGACATCGGCTACGATGAAAGGCCAGCTGAAAGCCCGGCGGAGGCCGAGGCTAACCATCATGGAATGTGTGCCATAGGTCGCAATGGGTGATAGGTTTGCTGCATGCAACGTCAGCTTATGCCGCGTTCTAGGGTGCTTGAAGCCCGCCTTCGGGATGATGGACACCTCGGAGCCCGAGTTGACGAAGAAAAGGGTCTTTGACGAGCTATCGAAGACGTGCAGGCGCTTGGAGTCTGGAGCAGATTGTGCCACCTCTGCTATCTGCTTCAGAGGTGGGCCGCTCAGTTTCCCTGGGCCGCGACGAAGGTGCAGGGTGTCTCACAGTTCCTGGCCTTGGCGCCGAATCTCAGGTGATACCAGCAAAAACCTGCGTCATCAGCGGCTTGCGCGTGATCGGCCTTGGATCTCGACCGGGACCTGGAGCGTTGACGTTACCGAGGCTGATGGCCACTGTTGTTGCTGCGGTTGAGGACTGCTGTGCTCAGTTGGCTGACCTGGAGAGAGAGAGCTGCAACCTGTTGTGCCAGGGTGGCGTCGGCTGTTGGTGGTGCGGCCGTTGGCGTTGGGGAGGCTGTCTGCGTGAGAGAGAAGACGCCAGGGTGGGACTCGACCAGCTCGTCTGCGGCTGCACTGAGTTCCTCGAGAGACGATGTCTTGAGTACCTTCAGGATCCTGGAGACGTGTGTGGGCATAAGGTGAAGCCACTTCACTTTCAGCAACTCGTCGCTGACTCGGTTGCGGGCGGTGGTGCGCATGTACCGTAAGAGCTGCGAGGGCGTCTTGTCGCCAAGCTCTAGCTTGTTGAAGAGGAGGTCAAGCTGTTTGTCCTGCGATATGGCCATGCGGTCGAGAATGGCCTTTTTGAGGTTCCCGAAGAGGTCCGTGTCCAGTGGGCTGGACAGGACGTCCATCAAGTCGGAGATGGCCGCCGCGTCGAGAGAGGAGACGACGAGGTCGTATTTCTCTCTGTCGCCTGAGACGCCATGCGCGTTAAAAGAAGACTCGACGAGCAAGAACCAGGCGGACGGGTTAGACAACCAAAAATGGGGCAGGTTGCAGTGCGTTTTGCTTGCGAGTTGTTGAGGAACTGTTGTCTGGCCGCCGCTGGTGCCTTCACTGGCCATGGTGGCGGTCGTTTGTTCTTGCTAGATGATCTGCTGGAGCTGTTGTTGGAGAAGTCGCTCCTCCTTAGCTCGTTCTCGTCGGCGGGCGCGCTCTTGACGCGCGCTTAGGAGGCCTTCCTCAGGGGCTTGCTCCTCGCCGGAGGTGAAGTCGTCGCTGTCACTGGCCAGCCTTGACGCTTGGGTGCCCGCAATGACAGAGCTAGCGGGCTGTGTTGTGGAACAAGGCAGAGAGCAACAGCCGATGGCTTGGGTGGCCTAATGGGTGTGCTGAGTGCTCGCAGCGTGGGAGAGTTGTTGCGGGCCGTCGCTGTCTGTTGGATTGGTTTGCGTATGATACTGCCACCTGGCGGCGCAAGTGCGAGATGTGATGCGCAGTCGCTTCTCTGCCGGTAAGGTCTCCCGCACTATTGCCACCTTTTGAAACTCGGGACTTCGAAACTGCTTGGTCGCCGGCACCACCTAGCGCGTGTCGCTGTTATTGTGCGAGAGAGAGAGAGCGAGAGTGAAAACTAATTGGCGCCAAATTCCCAGAACTAAGGGGGGAGGCGAGAGCGGGCACGAAAAGGTTTTGATTAAGGGTTCCGGGCCCTTTTTGTCCTGCTAGGTTGGCGTGGATGCAGCCGATGGCGCCAGCTCTAGCGCGTGGTCGAAAACAGAAGACAAAAGAGATGCGGCTCTTGAGCGAGAGCAACGAGGCACGGGCGACCTGGGAAGCAGGAAGCACGAGACAGGTGTTGTGAGGCGGGTAGAATAGCACTTTTCACATAGCGCAACGGCTTTTTTCCTTTTGTCGCGCACTGACCCTCGACTTGGTTGCTGTCTTTGGCCTTGCTGGCTCTTGGAGTTGTCGCATGCGTGCACTGGGACTCGCCTCGAGGTTGTTTTGTTGAATGTTCTTGCGAAGGGGTCACCACTTCGGGATCGTCGAGGTATGGAGGCGAGAGAACGCAAATGAGCGACTGTACACGACACCTTAGGTATAAGCGGTAAATTAGACTTTATTACAGCTTTACATTAAGGTTGGAAAGACGTGCTTGAAGGTTGAGCGCTAGGGCTAGAGTGCTGAATAGAGCACAAGTCAACTCGCGGGACTAGCTGCTGCTTCCGACGGTGGGCGCGTGAGGGCGCTGATGAGAGTCCGGGCGCCACAACTATGCCTAAATCCTTTTGGTTTTGATGTGAAAAAAACTTTATACATGATATAAATGGGATCCGGATAATACCTATTGAGTGCAATAAACGTGAAATAAACTTTTATAAATGCATTAATCTTATAGCCAGTCCTCCATTTTCAAATTCGTGACTCATATCCTAGATGTGTGTTTGGCGACCACATAGACTCTTGATGACGGATTTCTTAACATTTAAAAAATATATATTTATTTTATTATAATACGGTATTTGACGTTGTCAATGTTGTAATTGTAATGTTAAGTTTGTTATCGGTGACAGAAGAAACCTTCGTCTTGACGTTTTTTACCGCTATGTTGGCTCGGCTGATTAAAATCTAGTAATTCTAATGCTAAATTTGTCTTGTAGAATCTACAAAAATCTGTATGGCTGGATTTTTGCACTTTTTGACAAGTTTAAACTGTTGTGGCTGCCATATTAGATCCGCCATTTTAAATTTTGTAATTATGACTTAGTTCTGATGCCAAATTCGTGTTCAGCAACGTAACAAACCACCAGAGCTAATATTCTGTTAGTTTTAAACAGGCGTTAACTTTTTTGGACGCCATATTGAACCCACCATTTTAAATTTTATAATTATAATACAATTCTAATGCCAGATGCGTGTTCAGCGACCTAACAAACTCCTACAGCCGAGAACTTGTTAGTTTTTAACAAGTATCAGTTTGCTGGCCACCATATTGGATCCGCCATTTTGAATTACGTAATTTGGATACCAGATTCGTGTTAAGCAACCTAAAATACCATTATGGCCAAATTTTCTCTAATTTTTTAAGCGTTTTGACGTTTTCGGCCGCCATATTGGATTTGCCATTTTAAATTTCGAAATTCGGACGTCATATTCGTTATCAGCGACCCAAAAAATCTATAGGTGTATAGTTTTATGTAAAAAATTTGTGTTTGTCTGATTGAATGATTATGATATTATAAAGATACAGTGATTAGGGGTGCGTTTAAGGGTAGTATTTAACCTCTAAACTTTTTTTTCCACTTTAAACCACTTTTCCTATACTTTGGGGTGTTTGAGCTTCAAGGTCCAAAAAGAATCATCCTAATCAACCTATCACAGCGGCCGCTATTTTAATCCGGCACAAAAAACGGCATTTTTGCCTACCGTGCGGCGTACCTCCCTGCAGTACTGTCTCCGTACACAGAGAAACTAATGATAAGTGTTGAACTACCTGCAGCTAGCTCTCCATTATTATGAATAATAATAAGGAATAACTGGAAATTTCACCATTGGCTCTTTTCAGGGCCATGATAAGTATTTACGTTCCCTACTAAACCATCAATCTCATCGGTTCTTTTAAGGGCCACCTAAGTGTAAAATACCTTGCTAACAAATACATCTTTACTACTATTTCCGGAAGCGATTCGTCGACTAAAAGGCTTTACTAATTAAAGACGGCCACTATTAAACCAAGTCATTCACTGGCAGTCGTCACGAGCGGAGTTGTTTTTTGTTCTGAGAAGTGTCAGAAATAGATGTAAAATTTTTAACTGAAAACGTTTCATATTATATGTTAACACACTACGGTGTTCCATTTAGTGAGTCTCGGGCGAAGCCGAGACGGAGGGACCGCTAGTCCTTTATTATAAACTTATTTTAGTAGATATGTTTACGCTCCTAATGCCCTGTTATAAATACGTCTCATTCTACTGTTTTTTAGGGCCCACTATAGAATAAAAGAGAAAGAATAAAATTTGTCGTTGGGTTAAGTCTTTTGTAAATTGGAGAACACACTACTCTATTTTTCTATAACTATATCTTAATTTTTGTTGTCGCCTGACGTCTTTCGAGATTGTATGGTCTCATATATATTGTTAATTGAAATATAATTTGTATTGACCTTCATAGAATTAAAGAAAAAAAAACAAACTCAACAATTTTCTTATCTTCTTTTCCCACACTATCCATGAGGTAAGGTGACAGGCGTGTTGACTTTTTTTTTGTAATTTTTTATGTATCGGTACAAAAATTTTTTCATGTTATACATTCACGTAGACGCCTTAGTATACACGTATTCTTAATGATTCAAAATTTGTATAAAGACGTAATAATAACAACCGTAGAAATCATCGTTAATCAGTCTTGTACACAATCTTCAAAAAGACCATTTGAAGAAAAATACTAAAACATATGGCATTCACGTTCTTTTATTTATTGAACCTATATATTAACGATATATGTACGCATGTCGACAAAATCAATATAAGTACATATTTTCTTATTGTTACTATTAGTTAATGGTTTTATTTCTCTTATTATTAGTTTTAGTGAAATTTTCGATGAGTTGACGTTTTGTTGGAAGATTGTAAAAAAAAAATAAAAAATAAAAAAAAAAGAGGAAAAGTGGGTGGATCGCCACGAGTATATACAAATATTGAGTAAAAAAAGCTTATGCAGGCTTTACGTGCTTTTAAGATGTACGTTAATAATATAGTGGAATAAAGTAGACCTCGAATTATGTGGGAGGAGGGGTTGTGGAGGTCTGTGTGGAATTCCCAACACAAGCAATTACATACTATACGTCGATGTTTGTGTGTTTCTTATATCATGTAGGTAATTGAGTGGACATTCTACACAAACCTCCCATAAACCTTATTGACGCTCACAAAATGAGGCGAAATTCCATTTTTTCTCCCTTATTTGGACTTAGTTTACTTTTTGTCCAGACCACCTACTGCCCTTCACAACTCCCCACATAGTTCCCTGTGCCATCACCTATATACCACTCACCATTTCTTGGTGTTATTCTGTTGTTTTGGTAATATTAGTGATGATCTATGTGAAAAAATTTAAACTTTTAATTTGTCTATGTATGACACGATACTATTACATACAATCAACTAAAGTAACATTTAGGTATACAATAATACAAAGCGCGGAATTATCGTCCTATTAAGAAGGCTTATTATTATACATTAACTTACAGAATCACTTAAGTAATTTGATGAATATTAATTTTGTTGTCAGATAAGGCGCCGCAAGCCTCTCAAGAGCCTTCGCGCATCTACCGCCGTAGGTAGCAGCTTATCCCTTCAGTCGACCAATAGCCACCAGATGTCTCCTCCGTCTAATCCTAAGCTGGTGACGTCGTGCTAACTAGCTAAAATGACTTCAGCTCCCGCATACATCATGCATGGTAAAATCGGTGTTCACCAATAAATCCATTACTGTTTTTCGATAGCTGGTGCCTTATTATTTACGGATCTCACACTACCTCGTTCCTTGGTGCTTCTCCAGCCCGACGTTGAGAATCCCATATACATGTTTAGAAGCAATTTTTGCAATTATTTGTACTTTAAGTACCACTTATGCATACCTAAATCAGCTTACTTACGCTCTTTGCATGTTAACCCCCACAATTATCTGATATTTTTTGCTTTTCCACATGATGACAAATATATTTACGAAGAAAATGTATTTGCGCAATATTAGACAGTTCGTATCACTAATATTGCCAAAAAAAACTCAGCACGCAAAGAAATTTATACTTACATATAAATTAAAATAAAATTGGTATAAATTTATTCATGATCTTACTCTTAGTTATATAAACAAATTTATTAATAATTATATGTCTGTGTAATGTCCGTCTATTTTCGTCCTAGGCGTTATATTAAAATATGTTTTTAAAAGTGAACATTCAAGTACGTATAAGGTTTGTGGAGGGTGGAGGGGTGTCTTGATAAAAAAAAATAGAAGTCAGTACAATAATAACGAAATTCACGTCCATTAACCATGTTTTTAATATTTATGTTACCTGCAAATCATGTTGACTAATATATACATAAATAATCAGTGAACTCGAATGGTTATACTGCTAACTTCTGTTTATTATTGAACGACGTTTCGGCCCGTACAGAAACAAGTTTCAAAGCCCTCATCAGGTTCAAATAAAAGAATAGACCGCTCAAACGCAACAATAACATCTAGCGCGTTGCCTGACGCGACCCGTTTGAGCGGTCTATTATTTTATTTGAACCTGATGAGGGCCTTAAAACTTGTTTCTGTATGGGCCGAAACGTCGTTCAATAATGAACAGAAGTTAGCAGTATAACCATTTGAGTTCACGGATTGTTTATTAATCCATCCACTGCTATTAGAGTACGCCTAATGCTTAATACATACATACTTGTACGTATTAGTTTATTTTCAAAGTTCATATCTTATTGTTGTTTGCTAATAAAATAAGTTTAAAAAAAAATAATATGTATAGACGTCTGTTCGTGGGTAGGTATTGGGGTATGTGAAGGTTAGTAAGGTGTCATTAATATTTCACAAAAATGGTGTGAAGGGCTGTGAGGGGTTTAGGGGAGAGTGGGGGTATGCAGAATGCCCCATACATTTAACATTAAAACATGTACATTTATAGGATTGCCAGCATAATTCCGATATTGTCTATATATATATATATATATATATATATATTGTGATACGGTAGCCGGGGATTACGACTAGCGTGTCTGTGTGGTTTGTACCTTAATTTTTTTAGTTATTTATAGCAACACTCAGTATAATATTATGTTTAGATTCTACTAGGGAAAGGGACCGGGATTCAGCTGGCAGTGTACAGTGCTGACTGCAGCAGCATGTAGCGCAATATAGCAAGTATCGTGGACTAGCTTTTTATGACCTATGCAACGGCACTAGTCTGCTGCCACTACAATCAGCACGGCGCACTTCCAATTAAAAATAACACTTTGCGTCTAGTTGTGAACTGAGTGTTTATTAAAATCCACCTAATTACTGAAATATAAGATTCGATTGGCACACCACGAGGACGCTCCCTCTGATGTGGCTTACTAATCTATGTGTTGCTATACGTTACTAACTTCCGTAGGGGTGCTTCGGGTTGACTCTATTTAAACATTTAGGGATGGGTAGTTATGGGAGGACCACTTTCACTCACTGTATGCACAACGCTAAGATAACCTGGCGTCACCCACCAGTTCAATATTTCGGCCAGACTAATCGTCTTGTTCCCGGCGATGCTGCGTGCGTCACGGGCAGCGGAGAGCTTGGGTGACCTGGTTAACGTCGTCGAGGTTGTGTGTTGGCACTAGCTTGCAGTGTTGCGGCTACTTAGTGGCTCGGCAGGCGAGAGTCTAACGATGCCACGTCGTGCAGCACCAGTACCAGCCTCGCAGCGAGCCCAAGTGTCTATCCTTGTCTCGCCGCGCAGGCGCAACGCACTCTCTACGGTCTGCCACACACACCACCCAACACGGCCTCACCGGTCGACCACTGCTACCAAGCTATCTCCTAATACACTAACAGCTATCGCTCACGGACCCACAGCCTACTTTTATGATATTTCTCACGTACACATTATTAAGGTGCCTTTGTAGGACCGCGGGAGGGAGAGTCAAGCCGAGCTCTTAGATTGTTTGTATTATTACGGCCTCCGGGCCTTGTATCGAAATTCCGCGTGATATACTTAGTAAGCCACATACACGAGGGAAAGAGAGAGCTATCTTTGAGACTCTCGCCGTTTATTCGCGATGATAAGGGCTCTGTGACGTGCTTATACATACCTTCGCTTCGCCACGTCACAAATCCCCCCTCACAAACCCTACTTCTACCTTGCGCAGTTCAAGTTAATCTGCAGGTGTAGGTCCTATCATAGAAACTATCAAAAACTTGACGAAAGTGTGCATTGATGTGAGTGTGTGAAGCGTAGTTGTTCGTGTAGTGTCATGTACCGTCTTCTTCTTCTGGATCTTTTCAGGATATACTGGTCGGCATTATGTTGCCTTGTTCTATGTATTTGTAGTTATGTCGCGCTGTTGTTATGTCATTTACTCAGTGTATTATTATTGCTATTGTCCCTACTAGTTTGTGGTGTGCCAATACATTTACAAAAAAAATCATTACAAAAAATAATTTTAAAAAATCGTTACAAAAGAAACAAAGACAAAAAAAAATAGACGGTTGTACATTATTCGTTGCTGAGAAATGTACAGGCGTTTACAGAATTATTTTTACTGAATGGTTAGAACTATAAAGTATATATTAATAATAATGGAAGTTATATAAAAATAATTATATCAGTGAGGTGAAAGCAAAGGATTACGTTATTCGTTTACTTTTAAAAATTTATTTGAAATGAAAAAATTTATTCCATAAATCTTGTGACCACTTTGCTTTCTTCCTCAGGTACAAGTGCCATAGTGTATTACATGTGTATTGCTTACCTGATCGCGCAGCCTCCCCGTGCCCAAATTTCGCCAATACCTTGGCGTGTAATTGTACACGAATTTCGTCGTATTTTGTACGACCAGGTTACCAGCGCTATACATGTTGGCCACTGTAGTATAGTATATTGTTATGTATGTGGTTTTGATGGTTGTTAAATAAATTATTCCAATTAGATAAAAAAAATACTCATTTATTTTCTCTATAATCACTGAGTCCCTTCAGGGGAATTTACAAAAGTTAAATAAAAACGAAAATTTACTAACAAAAAATAAAGTTATTTAAGCAATTTATTTTAAATTGGGCAAAGAAAAGAAAGAGAAATGTAAAGGAAAGAGAATAAAAAAAAATAAAAAAGTGTGAAAAGAAAACAACAACAAAAAATATTAGGGGGCGGTAGGGGGTCGGTAGGGGTGGCCATTTGCCAGCTCAGCCAAGTATTGTCGCCTTTCTTCCAGCCAGCCCTCGCGGCAATACGGACAATGTGCTACTGTTACGTTCCGGAGTCCACACCGGTAACAAAATTTCCACGTTCGGGTGTAGCGACATCGTACGAACCGGTGCCCAGCTTGTCCGCAACCCCAGCAAGCAGTTTCCGGAGCTGGTTCCGGAGGTAATACCTCCTCTTCTGGGAGTGGGGGTGGGTTCTGTGTGCTGCCCGGGCTTGGATGCGCGGTGTCGCTCGGCCATGTAACTTTTAAGGCCATTAATGCCGGGATCGGGGCTGGATGGATAGGCTCTTCGGCCAGTCTGCCCACCACGTCTTCAGTGTCCATTAACTCCGGGGCTGCCTCCTCCACACCTCCCACTTGTATCTGTTTTGGCTCTGCCTGCTTCTCGATGGTGTTGCGGGGAGTACAGGGTGCTTGATCAGGCTGGGTTGGATTCACGGCCCATTCTCCGGGATCGTAATCGTCGATTCCAATCGGCTGGGTTAGCGATATTGGGTTGGATATTGCTTGGTGTCGCCGATTCTCCCACCTCAGTCGCTGCCTGTCTCGGACTTCGTCCAGGTCGGGGAGCGGTGTTGTCTCCCAGGGCTCTGGAATCCAGCCTCTGCTGGGCGCAAAGGGATGAGGCTCGGCCTCCTCGTCGTCTCCTGGCTCTTCGTATAGGGTTTGGACCCTGGGATCCCGGCGCTGGTGGATCAGCCACGACCATTCTGACCTTGTGTTCCTCGGATGCATTCTCGGTAGGGGTTAAGGTAGTCGTTAGGGGTGGGGTATACTTTTTTAGATCTGACACGTGTGCTTTGACTGTTTTCCCGGTGTTTATGTCTCTAACCTCCATAACCACTTCCGACAATACCTTAACGATCGCGCATGGACCTATAAATTTGGGGGCTAATTTCGATGAAAATTTTTGGCCTGCCGCAGACAGAACATGATTTCTTCGTAACACCAATTCTCCTATCTGGTATTGTGCGGGCCTACGGTGTTTATTGTAATATTTCTCTTGGCGAGCCCTAGCCTCGTCTACATGTTTCTTAGTTAAATCTCTTATAAGAGTCAACCTCTGCATTCGATCTTTCCAGTTTTTCGTGTCCCTCATGTCTAATTTATCTGCGTTCCCTGGCTTGTTAGAATTTTTTATTGGCAATGGATTTCTACCAAAATTTAAAAAGGCTGGAGTCATTTTTGTGGACGCGTTTTTCATGGTATCCATAGCAAAAGCAAACTCTTGTAGGTGAACGTCCCACAGCTGGTGGTCTTCTTCTAAGAATGAACTGATCATTGCGTTTAACGTTCGCATCACTCTCTCGGCGGGATTAGCTTGCGCGTGATATGGTGGAATTGTTGTATGTTCGATATTTGCGTCAGTGCACATTTCCTTCATATCTTTGTTATTAAATTCCGTCCCGTTGTCTGTAAGTATGTATTTGGGAGTTCCCCACCGCTTTAAGATCAGTTCCTCAAACGCTTTCCTTACATTCTTTTCGTCTGCTTTGCGAAGAGGTCGCAATTCCACGTATTTTGTGAAGAGGTCCTGGAACACTATGACGTATCGGTTCCCAGTCTTCGATGGTGGTTTTGGCCCTAATATATCCGCGGCCACCACCATCCACGGATGTTCGATATTCCGTTCCCCCATCAGTCCTGCCGGGGCTTGCTGCAAAATCTTATTTTTCTGACATTCCTAACACGCCCTAACATATTCCGCGACATCATGGTAGCATCCTGGCCAGTAATGGTACATGATCAACCGTGCGTAGGTATTATTAACCCCCAAATGTGCCGCTTAAGGCTCTGCATGGACTTCCTGTAGGACTTTACATCTTACTTCTTTCGGGAGAACTATCTTCCATGCATTGAGGTCGGGCATTACCGGGTCTATAAGAGCATTCGGTTTATGGTACCATAGTTTACCCTCGGAGATCTTCCAATTGGGGAATTTATGGGGAGTTCGCTTTACAGATTTTATCCGCCTTTTATACCAGTCATCGTCTGTAGGGGTCGCTGAGGTTATCTCCTCGATTGCAGCTACCTGGCCTTCATATGCTCGCGACAACGCGTCTGGAACCTGATGTAACTTCCCTTTCCTGTGCATGAATTTCACATCATATGCCTGCAGTGCAGTATTCCATCGAGCTAACCTACCCACTGTATCCTTGAGCTTGTTTAACCATAATAGGCTACTGTGGTCCGTGATTACCGTAAAACTTTCTCCTTGCAGATACCCTCTAAGACGATCTACCGACCAAAGTACTGCTAGACATTCTTTCTCCGTCACCGTATAATTCCGCTCGGCTTTACTCAAAGTCCTGCTTACATAGCAAATAGGGTGCTCCTCTCCATCGACTTCCTGAGTCAATACACCAGCAATGGCGTAGTCGCTGGCATCTGTTTGTAACACAAACGGCTTAGAGAAGTCCGGTCTAGCCAATACTGGCGCTTCGGTTAGTGCTTTCTTTAGGTTTTCGAATGCCTTCTCTTGTTCGCTGGACCATTCCCATTTAATATCCTTAGCCATTAGCTTCGTTAGGGGTGTTTTAAGATCAGCAAGTCCTTTAATAAAACGCGAGTACCAACCAACCATACCAATAAATCGCTTCAGTTGTTTTAAGTTTACTGGCGCTGGGTAATCAACAATTGGTTTGAGTTTGTCTGGGTCTACCCTCAGTCCATATTTATCCACTTTGTATCCCAAGTATATAACTTCGGCACAGCCAAATTCTGATTTTTCACGATTTATTACTAAGTTGGCATCTTTTAAAGCGTTCAAGACAATTTTTAGCCATTTCTTATGATCCTGGAAGTTTTCCGTCACGACTATGATATCGTCCATGTATATATAAACGTAGGGCTCCCATTCTGGCTTGATGATTTTGTCCATGATCGCTTGAAAAGTGGCAGGTGCATTCGTGAGGCCATAAGGCATCCGTACGTACTGGTAGAGACCTCGACCCGGTACTGCAAAAGCTGTTAGCTCTTTGCTGCCCTCTTCCAATAATATTTGATGGTACGCTTCGCTAAGGTCTATTTTTGAGATAAATCTTGCTTTGCGGAGCTTATCTAGAATGTCGTCTATCAAACGCATCGGGTATGCATTCTTTTTTGTGACCTCATTTAGCTTTCTGTAGTCGATGCAAAATCGGAATTTCCCGTTAGCTTTGGAGGCCAATAGTGGACAGCTGCACCAAACATTTTCAGACTCCTCTATTACATTCTCTTGTTTGAGTCTTTCGATCTCGTCATATGCTATTTGCAATACTTTAGGTGCATATCTCCGTGGTCGTTGTTTAATTGGTGCTTGTCCTTGTACATCTATCCGATGTTTTGCAACAGTCGTAACGCCTAGTTTTTTGGGACGTGGTGGTATCAGTTCATCCAAAATTTGGGTCAACTCATCTAATTCTGTAGGGGACAGGGAATGTAATCCTCTAACCGTTGCTGTGGCTGAACAACAAGCAGAATCCTCTGCTATTGGATAGAACTTTTCCCATGTCAATTTATCCTGACTCCATGAGTCAGTATTGTAATCTATCAGAAATTTAAATTGGCGTAGGAAGTCAATACCTAGAATTGCTTCGTACTTCAGTCCACCTGCCAGTCCAAACTCGATTGATTCCTTTATACGACCTATTTCAAGGTCTACCTTAATCGTACCTTGTAACAAGATGGGCATACCATTTGCTACTGTTATTGTGGACTGACATGGATTAAATTTCTTTAATTTTTTTGAAAAATTGTTACCCAAGTAACAATGGGCCACCCCACTATCAATTAACGCGGATACCCGTGTCCCGTTAATATATACAGTGAGAAAATGCCTCGGTTCGCTGTTGAATGACAATACTTCTAATATCCCATTAGCACCTGTAAGTGTCCACGGACTTATTTTGTTACCGTTTAACCTACCCGTATCCTTTGGCGTTGTGCCGCTATTTCCTAATAGCTGCCGCCCCAAACGCCTGCTTCGCAATATGGGGGATATTCCGCCACCACATTTTCCTAAGCCTGTCGAATGCATCCTTTTTATCTGTGTGCTAATACTTTCACCTAAATTAACAAGACTCGTGCAGGTTTTGTCAATTTCCATTATTCGTTTGGGGACGACACTACATGCTCTCCCTACGAATCCTTTTATCGTTATGTTGCCTAACGTATACCCCCAGAGGATTTGTATGATGAGCCACCATAACTTTCCAATTATGGGTGTATATCTAGCGCATACTAACGAAAACTTATTAACTAAACTATTTACATTATACTTAACATCGATTGGTAACTTAGCCTTATATAGTATTTGAGCCTTTTGTCGGTTCGGAGAGGTAGCACCAACTCCTAACGCATCCCTTCCTACAGGTTTTCCAGCCTAGGAGCATCACAACTCCTACATTTGACTCTCTTGCTGCCAATCTTACCACACTTCCAGCAGTAGATGGCTTCCGGGCAATCCCTGCGCCAGTGTCCACCTTGCTTGCAAATAAAGCATGCGCTTGACTTCGTGCTCCTTTGCCCATCGCTGCTGGAGGTGTTTCCGTGGAGACCCTGCTCTGCCGTAGGGTTTGTTCGTGTGCTTGCCTGATTTGATTGATCGTTAGTGCTATTTTTGGGTCATTGATTCTACGTTTTTGATAGCACTTAGTGCATTATTATTATTTATTATGGAATCTACCGCTGCGACTTTCCTGGTTGTTACTTGTCGGCGGGGCTGGTATGCAGTAAAGGGAAATAGAGATTCTTCAGGTCCAAGAGGGGGTCTATAGTCTTTATCTTGGCTTTTGATCAACTCTACTTCTTTACCTAAAATTAAGAAATCTGTGAAATTTCTTATATGGGCCCTGTTGATTCTGCCTCGATAGCTAGGATGTAGATTCCGATACGCTCTGTTTACTTGCTGCTCTAGGGTAAGGGGGGGGGGGTTGACTTGATCCAAGAGAGTTCGAATTTTTGACAGGTAGGCTGCTACTTCTTCGTTTGGCTCTTGTGTGCGCCTATCGATCTCTCTCAATAATCTCTCCTGTAGCTCCCCAACCCCGAACTGTAATCGAAAGGCATCCGCCAGTTCCCAAATCGACCGCCACAAAAATTTCTCTCTATGAAACCAGTGGTTTGCCTCAGCATCCAATACTGCAGGTAAAGCACGTATTACGTCCTCTAATGTTAGCCTATAGGTTAGCGTACATTCGCATAATTTTGCTATAAACCTCTCTGGATCGTCCCTACTAATATTACGGAATTCTATTCCCCATTTATGAAATATATCCACTGTTTGTAATTCACGTCTGAAATCTGTACTGCACCGTTGCCTGCTTGTTTCATTACGCAAGTTATCTACTTGGTACAGACTTGGCTGTCTGTACATTTGCTGATTTTGTCCGTGATCTGTTGTGTAATTCCTGGACGTTTCTAACTCATGCGTGGAAGGACGTTGTCGTATTCTATCTGAAGTGTAGTCTATATTCACGTACTGCCTAAATTCATCGGTATTCTCGAGGTTTATTGACGGTAATAACAGACTTGGATTCCGTCCGTACGCTCTTCTAGAAGCCTCGTGTAACTCTTGGTGTGTATCTGGGCGAAGCGACTGTTGTTGTGTCCTTCTTAGTTGATGTATCGTCGATTGGGCTTGTGGGCCCAACTCGCTTCTCAATCGATTCCCTCTTTCTATATCTTCCATATACACATCCTCTCTACGTCCTTCCAAGTCGTCATTTCCCTCCATACCTGCATCCCCTATGATGGCAGTTTGTCTTCTTCTGCTCTCTTCCAACAACTGACTTAATTCTACCTGATCACGTCGTTCCACGTGTGCCCTTCTAGTCTGGATGTCATCGGTAAGCAAATCCTGTTGGTTTCTGTTGTACGAATTATTAGAGTTATTAATTCCATTTGACGCTGCTTGCTCATCTTGTGGGTTCTCAGACAATCTCATTAGTGACATCCGGTTATGTAAATTTCTTTCAACTTGTTGTCTGCCTACATCTTCAAAAGTATTCCTGTCCCTATTTAAAGTGTTTATCTCTTTACGTTCATTATTCGTATTTAGTTGGACAATCGCTCTTCTTCTATTTCTGCTAGTTATTTGCGGTAGGGGTGGGCGAGGTAATTCGAGCCTACCTGTAGGGTACAGTTGATCCTCTAAGTGAGACCATCTAGTCATCGGACTGTTGTAATAACGTTTCTCGAATATCTTACAAGTCTATCCCTGACATCTAAGGACGGTCCTAGATACACTAGGTTAAGATTTTTTAGATACTCTCTAACGTTTTCTTCCGATAATGCATTTACTGTTCGTTTAATTGCTTGCCCCCCTGTTGTTGGGTCTAGTGACGCTAATTCGTCTCCTAATTCAAAACTATTATTAAAACTAATATCTGAATCGCTGTTGTTGAATTCCATTGTTCTGTGCTTGTAGGGTATTTTATTCTGTAAGGTATAGCAAAAAAAAAGAACGAGATAGAGTAAGAGAGAGAAAAGAGAAAGACAAGAGAGAGTGGGCTATTACTATTTAACGGAAATATCACCCGTTGTAGCGAAGAGAACGAGAGAAGGAGACAACACAAAAAAAATTTTTTTTTTTTTTTTTTTATTATTATTATTTAATTACGGGTGATGGTAAGGGTTTGCCGGTAGTGGTGATAAATAACGATGATGTATATTTATATATATATATATCTGTACTCAAAATATATTTATGGTACAATTAATCTGTTTTCAAATGAATATTTTAATCATCCACAAAAAAAATTGTTATTGTTACGTGAAATTAAACGTGTATATTTATAAATTATATATTTATTGTATCCTGTGTGCATGTAGAAATGTGTGAATGAAAACACACGTGCTACAGTAGCAGCGTTTTGTACCAACAATGGCCGTGTACGTGCAGTGAAAGTAGTCTTCCCGCTTCTCTCTGCTAAATCCCTTTACGCGGAGAAAACAGTGTCGAGCGCCATTTTGTGATACGGTAGCCGGGGATTACGACTAGCGTGTCTGTGTGGTTTGTACCTTAATTTTTTTAGTTATTTATAGCAACACTCAGTATAATATTATGTTTAGATTCTACTAGGGAAAGGGACCGGGATTCAGCTGGCAGTGTACAGTGCTGACTGCAGCAGCATGTAGCGCAATATAGCAAGTATCGTGGACTAGCTTTTTATGACCTATGCAACGGCACTAGTCTGCTGCCACTACAATCAGCACGGCGCACTTCCAATTAAAAATAACACTTTGCGTCTAGTTGTGAACTGAGTGTTTATTAAAATCCACCTAATTACTGAAATATAAGATGCAATTGGCACACCACGAGGACGCTCCCTCTGATGTGGCTTACTAATCTATGTGTTGCTATACGTTACTAACTTCCGTAGGGGTGCTTCGGGTTGACTCTATTTAAACATTTAGGGATGGGTAGTTATGGGAGGACCACTTTCACTCACTGTATGCACAACGCTAAGATAACCTGGCGTCACTTACCAGTTCAATATTTCGGCCGGACTAATCGTCTTGTTCCCGGCGATGCTGCGTGCGTCACGAGCAGCGGAGAGCTTGGGCGACCTGGTTAACGTCGTCGAGGTTGTGTGTTGGCACTAGCTTGCAGTGTTGCGGCTACTTAGTGGCTCGGCAGGCGAGAGTCTTACGATGCCACGTCGTGCAGCACCAGTACCAGCCTCGCAGAGAGCCCAAGTGTCTATCCTTGTCTCGCCACGCAGGCGCAACGTGCTCTCTACGGTCTGCCACACACACCACCCAACACGGCCTCACCGGTCGACCACCGCTACCAAGCTATCTCCCAATACACTAACAGCTATCGCTCACGGACCCACAGCCTACTTTTATGATATTTCTCATGTACACATTACTAAGGTGCCTTTGTAGGACCGCGGGAGGGAGAGTCAAGCCGAGCTCTTAGATTGTTTGTATTATTACGGCCTCCGGGCCTTGTATCGAAATTCCGCGTGTTATACTTAGTAAGCCACATACACGAGGGAAAGAGAGAGCTATCTTTGAGACTCTTGCCGTTTATTCGCGATGATAAGGGCTCTGTGACGTGCTTATACACACCTTCGCATCGCCACGTTACAATATGTGTATATATATATATATATATATATATATATATATATATATATATATATAATTGCAATTTCTATTTGGCTGCATAAGTCCCGATTCATGCTTATGTACATATGTATTACACAATACAAAGTTGTTCTATTTAAATACTTTTTAGGTTCATTGACAGATTTCTACATCTGTTGTGCTACAGGTAGAGTTGAGCTGTAATCATTCTATCCAATAAGCTCATCCTTACGCACTTGAATTTGATTTAATTGTAATACTGTTGTGTAACTACATTTCAAACGCAAGTGGTCGTGAAAGGAAAGAACTTAAAATTTCTGATATACTTGACAAGATGGATGTAAAAATTATTATTTCCTTTTTAATAATTATAGAGAGGTTGGCGAGGAAGCTATGAAGCGGTAAAGCTCTAATTGTATCTATGTTTCTATTTTAACTTCGATGTATGGTTTAATTGAGTGTCCTAATTACCCCTGCCGTCCCTTCCCCAACTTTCATTTCCCCCTAGAGTAAGGGAGTTTTTTTGCGTTTAAAAATGATTTTATTCCTCAATAAAAATTTGTGTTAGCTCCCCCCTTCCTGTAGCCCTCTCTGACTTATCAGTCTCCTTATTACCTGCCCATATTTTCTTGAACACAGTATTTAGTACATTGTAAGAATTATGTATGATAAAAAAATTGACAAATCTATTCAAAGATAGAGTTCAGTAAATATGATTTTCCAATCATAATTAAAATTTGACTTAACTTGCAGGCATAAAAAAAAATTTATGAAAGATTTTTAATTCAGAGAAATTTAGAAAACAGCTAAAAAAAATAATTTATCCTGTAAAAGCAACACGTGAAAAGTTCGAGGACAAACACCTTTATGATTAAGAATAAGCTTTTAAAGAGTAACATAAAGATAAAAAAATCAGGTGTGGGTCTCGGGACCCGTTGCAGAAGTGAAACTTCCAACTCGTATGTTATTGAACTCGGTATAACAGAAACTGAGAAAATAAGAGTATACCTTATTTTGATAGATTTTTGAGAATCTGATGAATAATGAGAAAATTTTCATATTACGTACTCGGGCACGCGCGTGCATAGAATACATATACTATAATATACTACGTATGTTACATGTGAGTAGTGCATCCTAAGTATTCCCATGTTTGTTACATGTGTATGAATACATGTACAAATTGTTGGTCATGTAGTGCATGGATACAGCTCATGGGACTATATACGTGACATCTGTGACTTACTTTATTTTTGCTTCCCGTACAGGTGTGTAATGTACTATTTGTGCACTTGATATGACAGCATATATGTATAATCAATTCTTGTTGAAATTTTTGTACTCAACAATTGAAATTATTTTTCATTTTTGCTACCATAAAAGTAAAATAATTCACTCTATCTGATTGAGATTCAGAAAAACAATGTACACAGCTATTTTTCATTGTAAAGTTGTAATTTTTCATTGAATTCGTGTTCTATAATTATTTATAATTTAATGTTAAAGTTTACTCGTGCTTTACCAGTTTCCACTAATCTTAAAACTAATGATAAGAACGTAGATTTCAGTCACGTACGTCTCGATCATGTAGAATCAGTAAAAATTGTTATTTTTCGTCAATTTTGCTTCCCTTTCCAGTTACAGCGTTTTTTCTTATTTTCAAAGCTTGGATTGTCATATTATACATACATAATACTTTATGAACGTTTATTTAAGTGTATATATGTAAGTTTGTTGTATTTAACACTTACAAACTTAGCCGCTGGTGCGACTCATGATTCTCATGAGTCATTATGAAAGCACACAGCTCAACCGTCATCACCACCCTCGCCTCTCGTTGTCCACGTACTCTAGTCAGTTAGCTACAAGCGCTCAATGTGTTCGCACCGAATATAAAACTGTATTGTATAATTGTTGTGTAATGTAAAGTTGTTAATGTAAGCTTGTAACACCTAAAGCGACATAATTGTTGATTCAGGTAATCAACATTGTAACATTGTTTTAATTTTAATATTGTGTATTGTTATTTACAATTATTATTGTTATTAAAATTTCAGTTACATTTCTTTCTGCATCAACTTGTGTCTGATTTTGTGCCATTCAACACTACTCCTAACCGTCCGAAGTTTCACGTTTAAAGCAACTTGAAACTTACAAATCAACAATTATGGAAGGCAAAATCAAGGCAACATTTCTCCTATCTGCGGAAGCTCAAGATAGTAAAACCACGATTGTAAAAGTAAAGACTATCCAAATCCTGGGACAAGAAGAGAAATTTTTTTTCCCGCCCGAATTTGAGCCCATCTCTTAACATACAGAATTGATAAAATTGTCAACGATCCAGGGAGCTGTAAAGAGTCTGAATGCGAGAGGAAAATTCAGGAAAATTGGCATCACGTTAACAGAAAAATTAAAAGAAGCTTACACGGATGAGGATGGTAATGTGGTGTTTGGCGGTTACTATTTAGAGGTAGTTGATAATTTCCCCCCACCCACGGACAGCACATTGCCCACTTCTGTTAATGATAATCCGATGAAATTTGTCGCAAGCAACATGATTCTGCAAAAATTTTCGAGTAAGGATCAAAACGCAAAGTCGTTAGATTTATTTATTCTTGAGTGCAAAAGATTGAATATCGCCGAATCCCAGTTTCCAGAGTTTTTAAAAACTTGTTTGGAGGGACCTGCTTTGGATTGGTTTTCGGTTCTATTTAAGTCTGGTGCTTTGATAAAGCCTTGGAATTATTGGGCACAGTCTTTTCTGGATACATTCGGGGAGATTTCTTGGTGTGAGATTGAAAAAGCTTATTCTTTCCGTTGGTTGGGTGGACCTTTCTTGGATTTTGCATTAAAAAAGAGAAATCTTTTAATAAACGTTGATCCTGATCTTAGTATAAATTCTCAAATCAATTTTATTGTGCTGGCTTTACCAAAATCCGTTAGAACACATTTAAATAAGAAAAACATAATAACAATTGAAAACTTAATGTCGGTACTGCGCACACTTGAGCAAACTGTAAACACACACACAAATACGAGGAGATCCGAGGTGGATACATATAAACAGAAACAAAAGCACTTACCTTGTCGTATTTGCGAGAAAATTGGATACCCGAACAGATTCCACCCAGAAAATTTATGTAGAAACAAAACAAATTCGATTATAAAATCAGCAGAAACAAAAAACTAAATTCGATCCCGCTTATAAAATTAAGGATATTTGTTAATGATACTGAGGCCAGTAGGCTATATGATACTGGAGCCAATGTGTCACTGATGAACTACAATTTTTATAAGACACTACCATTAACAAGCGGAATAAGCGGGATCACATCGATAAAAACATTAAATGGTTCAATACAATCTTATGGAACAGTAACGGTAGATTTAAAGATTTTTAATTTAACAAGAAAATGTTCTTTTACAATTGTTAAAAATGATTCATTCGAGTATCACTTATTGATAGGTTTGGATTGTTTTCTCTGTGTCAGAATGAAAATTTAAAAATTTTTCAAAGTTCGAATTCTATTTCTAAAAATATAAATGCCAAAGAATGCCAAAATTTGATGCTTGAAGATGAAAATGATAATAATGATTTAAATAATCTCTTGAAAAAACATAAGGCAATATTTGCTAAGGGTTAATTCGATATTGGTACAGTAAAAAATTTCGAGGCAACGGTCAAGTTAACTGAATGTAAATATATTTAAAAAAAAACCATATAAATGCTCAATTCCGGATAAAACAGAAATAGAAACGCAAATAAACAATTTGTTAAAAGTGGGACTCGTGGAAGAGTCGTACAGTCCATATGCCGCGCCAGTCACTTTGACTTATAAAAAAGATGAAGGGAAAAAATCGCGATTGTGTATTGACTATCGTGAATTAAATAAATTAATTATTCCTGAAGGCCAGCCGTTTCCTAGAATTGATGATCTAGTGGTACGTGTAGGAAAGTGTATTTACTTTTCAAAACTAAATATCAATTCGGCCTTCTGGTCTATTCCCTTGCGAGCTAAGGATAAATACAAAACGGCCTTCGTGACTCATCATGGTCATTGGCAATGGAGATGCTTACCTTTTGGGTTGAAGTCAGCTCCGGCTATATTTCAGCGGATTCTTTCTAGTATACTAAGAAATAACGATTTGGATTCCTTTGCTATGAATTATATAGATGACATTCTGATTTTTTCTAAAAACTATTCTGATCATCTTAAACATATTCAAAGAACGTTGCAAGTTTTAGAAGAACACGGTTTTAAATTACATGAAAATAAATGCAGTTTTGCACAGAAAGAAGTAACATACTTAGGAAACATAATATCAAACAATAACATAAGGCCAATTAACGATAATGTAATAGCGATAAAAAATTTTTCCACTCCAAAAACCAGAAAAAATATCAGACAATTTCTGGGCAAAGTAAATTTTTATTTAAAATATATTCCCAAATCAGCAATTGTACTGGAGCCTTTACACAATCTTCTAAAGAAAAATGTAAATTTTGTGTGGTCAAACAAATGTGAGGAAAATTTTACAAAAATAAAAAATTATCTGTGTACTTCACCGATATTAGCAATATTTGATCCTAATAAACCTGTATACATTTACACAGATGCTAGTTTAGAAGGAGTTGGTGCAATTTTGAAACAACCCCAGGAAGACGGATCTATTAAACCAGTATTTTATTTTTCACGAAAGCTCAACTCATCTCAAAAGACAAAAAGGGCAATTTATATCGAATGTTAAGCGATAAAAGAAGCCATTTTATATTGGCAGTATTATTTAATAGGCCTACATTTTAAAGTACTCACTGATCACAAGCCTTTACAAAATTTTAATATAAAAAATTGTAAAGATACAGAACTCTTACATATTTTAAATTATATATCGCAATTCGAATTTGATATTCAGTACAATCCAGGAAAAGACGATTCGGAGGCTGATTGTCTTTCAAGAAATCCCGTTTTGTCTGATGACAACAATGTTGAGGAATCAAAAATAAAGATAGTAAATTTTTTAACATTGGAAAATATCTTGAATGATCAAAAAGAGTTAGTTCGTGATAAATATTGTAAAATAAAAGATAATTTTATATATAAAAACCTAAATAGGACAGAAAAAATATATTTAACAGAAAAATTTGGTTTAACGGTTCTTAAGAAACTGCACGATTCACAAGGGCATATTGGTGTCAAACAAATGTTATTAACAATTACACCAGTCATATATTTTAAGAATATGCATAAACACATTAAACTTGTTTGCAGAAGTTGTGAAATATGTATAAAAAATAAAACGAGATTTGGCAATTTTAAAGCTTTGTTGTCGCAATTAGGTCCAGCGTCAAAACCGTTAGAAATACTATCATTAGATACAATTGGAGGTTTCAGTGGAAACAGATCCCCAAAAAAATACTTACACTTGATGGTGGACCAATTAACTCGATACGCATTTATTTTGACATCAAAAACACAAATAGCTCGGGATTTCATTCATTTAGTAAAAACGGTTGAAAACAAAGGAAATATTGAGATGATTTTAACAGATCAATATCCGGGGATAAATTCCACAGAATTTAAAAATTACTTAAATCAGAAAAATATTCAATTAATTTTCACAGCAGTAGATTGTGCATTTTCAAACGGACAGAATGAGAGGACTAATCAAACTTTGATAATCAGAATCCGTTGTAGAATATACGAAAATAAACATAAACCATGGTCTTGTTGGTAGATTCCTCAACCCCTCCGCTCATGCCTCGGGACCATTAATAGGACAACGGTGAGTAGTGAACAAGGTGGGAGAAGAGGAGAGATGGTGGGAGTTTACGACGGCTTGCGATCTGAGGTGCGGCTGTGGGGGGTGGCTTTCGGCGTCTGGTGCTCGTGCGAACGTGTGTGCTCCATTAACCTAAGCATTGTACTATTCGACAATAAATATCTTGTTACAAAATAAACAGGTCTGTTATTGCAGAACAATGTATTCGCGAATATAATAATACGATACATAGCTCGACGGGGTTTTCACCCAATTATTTATTAACAGGAGAGGATAACTCAATAATTCCAAGAGAACTAAACACAAATATAAATAATAATTTAGACTTTAACAGATCTCTAGCACAAAAAAATGCCAATAGATCACATATTGTAAACAAACAGTATTATGATGAACATACTAAAAATATAGAATATCAAAAAAATGATTTAGTTTATATTCAGAGTGGTAATAAGATGAATAAGAAGAAGTTGGATCCAGTCCGGATAGGTCCATTTAGAATAACAAAAAAATTATCCGAATCCATTTACGAAATAGATACCGGTGAGAGAAAAAAAAAGCTTAAATATTTTTCATAAGAGTAAAATGATCCCTTACGATCCTGTTCCTGCCGAATCCTCTCGGGGACGGGGGATGTAAGTTTGTTGTATTTAACACTTACAAACTTAGCCGCTGGTGCGACTCATGATTCTCATGAGTCATTATGAAAGCACAGAGCTCAACCGTCATCACCACCCTCGCCTCTCGTTGTCCACGTACTCTAGTCAGTTAGCTACAAGCGCTCAATGTGTTCGCACCAAATATAAAACTGTATTGTATAATTGTTGTGTAATGTAAAGTTGTTAATGTAAGCTTGTAACACCTAAAGCGACATAATTGTTGATTCAGGTAATCAACATTGTAACATTGTTTTAATTTTAATATTGTGAATTGTTATTTACAATTATTATTGTTATTAAAATTTCAGTTATATTTCTTTCTGCATCAACTTGTGTCTGATTTTGTGCCATTCAACACCACTCCTAACCGTCCGAAGTTTCACGTTTAAAGCAACTTTAAACTTACATATATACGTATAAAAGTATAAACAGAAAAGGAGAATGATTTTTACCATGTTTTTTTAGAGACTTCGCAAGAGATCAAGTGACGTTTTAAGTCAGTCAATATTTATCTGATTGTACCTTAGCTGTAACAGAGGCCCACGGGTTTGGCCACCAACAGAATTTATTTACTATGCTACAACATTTTCTTTGTATGATTATATTGTTGTTATATTATACGTTCTTAGAAAGGTTATTATTAATTTAATATTGTACCATACCAATTTAACGTGTTTAACTATTTTTTGCAAAGAATTGCAAAATAAAAAACAGATTATTACAATAATTTTAAAGCTCAAAATTTCAAAACTCACTCAAGATATAAGTGAATAGTTTTATCTACATAAGTTATCATAAGCTAAATAAGTTATCAAAATTATTTTCAATAAAGTTCATAAGAAGTTCTAATTTATTTTTTACCGGATTACCGTGACAGCTGATTGGCCTAGTCACCAAGGCCATCCACTCACCACCTTTATGTGGGAGTATATTTAAAATGTAACAAGAGTGTTGCTGCCCTGTTAGCTGCGTCTATTCGACGAAGCCAACTAATTTTTTAATTATAAATTTACGAGGGATCGTGGCACAAAAACTTCTGAATTTACAAATAATAAACCAAAACCCACATTAAAAAGAAAAACAACTTTAACAAATTTATCTGAACGGAAGATGGGAATGAATAAAGTAAAATTAATTTAAAAATGCACTAATTATGAGCTACGAACGGAGACATATTTCGTGGATCAAGGGAAAAACTCCGAAGGAAAAAACCCAAGAGAAAAAAAAAATAATGAAAATACAAACGAGTGAGGTTAAACTATAATTTTGAGATCAAATTTCCTGGAATGAAGAATGGGTACTTGTGTATTATGTGTAGACAACGTATACGTGCGCGTCCGCACGTATCTGGAAAAACTCCCGAATTGACGTACGTCGCACGGTCCGTGAAGCGTATTTTCGCCGTGCTTTACTCGCAGCACGCTGAGCTCCTCGAAAACGATGAAGATGATGATGATGATGATTAAGTGAATGAAAACGTAAGAGTAGTTAACCCCAAAATGGTGACACCCAGATGCCCGTGGGCGTGATGATAATGAGAAAAAAAATAAAGAAGCCAATAGGACGACTATAATACCCAACTATGCCAAATACTCGAGATCGCAGTTGACAACTGTAGACCACTCTGTATAGACAGATAGTTCGGAACTGACCTGGCGTGCCCACCCAAAGTAGTAGCAAGACTCACTTTCCTTTTAATTCTTCGATTTTTTAATTTTTTAATTTTAATTTTTAACGATTAGGGAACAAGAAAAACATCTAGCTAATGACAGAATAGAAAGAGAAAGACAGAATAAGAGTTAGTGAGAGAGCGATTAAATGTACCGACTGAAACAAAAGGAGATAAAGGATGAAAGTAAGAAAGGAATTGACCGGCGCTTGCATGTGTGAATGTGTAATGAATTTTCCGTGAACTTGGTGTGCTGCCACTTTCAGCGTGCTGTGAGGTTGATCCTCCACCGCTCACAAGGTGGCCTACGAATTTAAGTCGTTTTTGACCTAACAGTATTTCTGCACTCAATTGTCAATCTCTTAATTAATATTGTACCTAACATACCATGAGTGCAGTGGAAACATCTCCGATGAAACATCTTACCACTTAAGCTGACACTCTCTGCACTAATGGTGCATCAGATACTTTCGCCACTGTGTAGCTTTTCCCCGGAGGAAACTCCGTATCCCCGGAGAAGCCTCATGTTTTAGGGACCGCTCCTTGCCAGTAAGGCCGGTGATCTTTGCCTAGCGTCTGGGTTCGGATCCCCTAATCCCTATAGCCCTACAACTGGCTCGCATTTACCCAGATCCGAAGACCTGTAGGGCAGGAAAAAAACTCTAGAATCACTCTGAAAGAAAATTCCACAGAAAATCTGCCCTACAACAGCCGGAGTTTCATGGGAACTTCTTCCGGTGAAAACAGTTTTTGTAAAAATCTGCACTCACCTGAAATTGAACCTACTACTGCTAAAACAGTGTTAGATCAGTAACAAGCACGCTTACCACTGAGCCAACGCTACTCCATAAGAAGTTCTAATTACTCTATTAATTAATTTTATTCATAATATCCTCCTTTTTGAATGATTATTCTATTATTTATACTTCAGGAAATTGCCATTCGTGTGAGTGAGCGTGCAAAGCCTTTTATGTGAGACGGAAGATGAAGTTTTAGATTATTGATCGCACATATTAATCTTGTATAATTGTGTATTTATTGGAGTTTTCACTTTTTAAAACATTTTTGGATAAAAGGATTTTTGGCTGCATTTTCATTGAAAGCTTTTGGGTAAATTATAAAAAAAATTTTAATTTAAAAAAAAAAATTTTCCTAAAAAACTATGTTAAAATTGAGACTTTGTAAACATTTGTTTTTATCATGTGTCCTGCTTAAGGTACCTTAAAGTCTTGAAACTTTAGATCGAGTATTTTTGTACTTCAATTAAATTGAGATAAAATTGTTATAAAAAAACTTGTACCTAAATCTATACATGACAGTTTTATCCTAAGGAGGTCCCGGCAAAATTATTCTCCTTTCCTATTTATCTTTCCATATGGATATTTTACTCATATATAAAGCAAAGTCGCGAAAACCGTTGTTATCGCTAACTGCGAATACTACTTAACCGATCTTGCTGAAATTTTGCACACAGATTCTTGACAGTTCTTAGATGATTTTATTCCAGTTTTTATCTTGAAAAAATTAATAACAATAGCAATAAATAAGCTGAAAGCTTTGTGAGAATACGCTTGCTTTTCATTTTAGTTCAGTAGGATCCGATAGGTGGCGTAGACGTTAAATCGAAGATACCCAATCAGAAAAAACTTTTCGGCTACCTAGAAGCTAAATGATTTGGCCCATATGTTGATCCTGAAGCTGACCTGGCTGTGGCGTGTCAGCAGGTGCAGGTTCGGGCCAGCTGCGGCTGCCAAAGATTCGACTATTTTTGCTGTCTGCTATAGTTGAGTCAACTTGAAAATTTGGTGTTAAAGTTCATAAACATACGTAAAAAAAAGCATTTAACTAAGTTATCGTTACTTTGAAAGGGTAATGGATGCTGGAAAATTAAAACGTCCCATTCGAAGGAGCAAATCAGATAAAAGAAGTCTGTTTGTCAGTGTATCGCACAAATTCTCGTTTTTGTCTATAACATTTTTGGATATTCTACTATTAGATTAAAATGCTATTTGAAATGTAGTTTTTTTTTCATACTCAGTTTTTACTCTACAATTATTTTTTACGTATTGTAATAATTTTGCTTATTTGTTACTGTCGTAAACTGTAACGTCCATAACATGTATAAATGCGCGCACGTGCGCGTGTGCTTATACTGCTACCAGCTTTTGATTGTTATAAAAAATAAATTTATACAGAAGGCTTTATTTAACTGACGGTTCTTGTAATAAGTCTTTGATATCATTTTAAATAAGTTTTCAATAAAATTTCTTATAATTCTTTTGTAGTAAATTTAAATAACAAAAAATTCTTAAAATTCTTATTAAAAACACCATGGCAAATAGGCTTCTTTTATCTAATTTGCTCCTACGAATAAGACGTTTTTATTTTCTAACATCCACTACTCTTTTGAAGTAACCATAATTTAGTTGAGTGCCATTTTTAATGTATTTTTATGTTCATGTATGTTCAACTTTAACACCAAATTTTTAAGTTGACTTGACTGTAGCAGACAGCTGAAATATTCGAATCTTTGGCAGCCACAGGTGGTCCGAAGCTGCACCTGCTCACACGCCACGATCGGGCCATCTTTGATACCAAAGTTGGCCTAAACCTGGAATCTTCGGCACCAGCTTCGGCCCGCATGTACGCTGAAGGTTCAATTTCCGATTAGGTACCTACAATATAGTTAAGTAACTCTGGTTAAATCCCCGAGCAAAGAACTGAATACCACAGTCAATCATTTGCAGTGCATAAAGTATAGAGGTGATGGGAGTTGTGCAGCTGGGTGTCCTGGCTACCGACAACACTGTTTTCTAATGGACAAGCGACTACGGCGATCGCCATCCCGAACCACTAAGATTGACAAGTGCCATTAATAAAAAGGTGTTCTAGTTGCTAACGTCTCTGGCGAAATACCAGGAGACATATCTTGCCGGAGCACCATCTGCTCTAGCATTTTCGGGTTTTGATGATCATTTTTTCAACTGTCCTAAGGATACTAGAGCATATTTTGCTTTAACACCAAGCTAAGGATAACAACCCTAACAAGCTTGGGCAGCCACAACGGCTCCTTCTTGGTAGTCGTCCCAGTGGCATACCCACAGAGAAGGTATTCTCCAGGCCCACTTTTCCGAATAACAATAAGTGGTTGGTTATCTGGAGAACACCCCGAAGACGAGATATTTTTCTGGTCAGCAGCGTACCTCCTTCCAGAACGGTCTCTGTACACAAAGACTCCAAGGGTAAGAGTCAAGCCACCCCCAGCCAGCTTTCCATCATCAAGAAAAATAAGGAATAGTCAGAATTTTTACTACTGGCCCTTTTCAAGTATTTACGTTCCCTCCTTAAATATCAATCTCATGGGTTCTTTTAAGGGCCACCCACGGTTAAACTACCTTGCTAATGATGACATTTTTACTACCATTTCCGGCAAAGATTCGTCCACTAAAAGACTCTACAAAGAATACGAATAGTAATTTTAAATAGAAGCAATTTTTGTTTTGTGTAACAGGACTTTCGGCGTGGTATGGTGAAAATTTTTGTTTCGTTCTGCATTACAAGATCAACAATTTGTACTCGTATTAATACATAAATCATAGCAAAAATAGAAGTACTAAGATAGCGCTAATCATGTGTAACGTTAGTAGTATATCAAAGCATATGTATTCTATGCGTGGGCGTGCTCGAATACGTAATAATGTCGAAATTCTCTCTATAATAATATCGGATTATTAAAGACCTTTTGAAATTAGGTGTACTCCAATTTTTGTAGTTTCTGTTATACCAAGTTTAATAACATTCAAGTTGGAAGTTTCACTTCTGCCGGGGGTCCCAAGACCAATGCCTGGTTTTTAAAAAGTTGTGTTTTATTTTAGTAGTAGTTTTGTTACGATTTAATTACTGATCTTCATGGGAGTCTGTGTTTAACTGGGAAATAAATTGTTTTTTATCTCGAAAATACGCCTGAAAAACAATTTTTTTTTTAATCACACGCACATATCATGTTCTTCAAAAAAAAACGTTTCTTTTTAGCCTCATCTAACATTTTTATTTGTGCCAAAACCTTTTTAAGTAAGTCTTATTTTTTCTTACTTGAAAGTATACATTAGAAATAAAAAAAAGCATCAAAGTTATTATTTATTGCATCATTTTACTGTAAAATTTTTCGAAAAGCTTTGAGGTCATTCACACCAAAATCAAATTTTTTACGGATACATTGACAATTGTGGTATAATAATATATAAGTTATTTACAGTTCCATGTATTTGTAGTAAAATTTTGATGGCAGTTTGGCATTCTGTATTTAAAATATTTAACATTTTACTCACATGTTTCAACATTACATCTTATGAGCAAGTAGTCCAAAAATATATATAATTGTTCAAAACTTGAAAAATTTCTACAACCGCTAAAAAAACGACTTTTGAAAAATACAACTATGATTAAAAACATGTAACAAAAAAATTATCAACACTTCGTGTGCCTTTTATAAAATATCATAATTTTTTTTTAAATTTTCTTTGCTTTTAGTACATTTATATAGCAGTAAAATTGTTCGATTGCTTAACCTTTTAAATTTGTTAAAGTTTTCGATTGTTTTTTGAAGCTTAAGTTATGCTCTTTTCTTGCAGGCTATTGTAAAAGAGAGCTACTTCGATAAACTTCATTATTAGTTTAAACTGTAAAGTCAAATAATCAGCGTCCGTCTACTGCCAATTACTGGATGTTAAAATTTTTATGAATTAAACATACAAAAAACAAAAGAGAAAACAATTTTGTAAAAATTAAGAATCGTTTTTTGTTCCTCATTGAGGTGTATATCTAAGTTCCAATTTCAGACTTAAAAAATAATATTAAAATAGCATTTTGGTTAATACGTAAATAAAATCATTTGAACTGCTCCCAAGTTAAACGAATTGTTTAAAAATATCCTATGGATTTGTTAATGAGAAAGGAAACCTTATAACTTTTTAGGGTAATGCAAAATAATAAAGATTTTTTTCCAACTAAGGCAAGTAATCAATAAAAGTTTACCTTCTTTTGTTCTGGAATCAACATTTGATAATTAAAATTGAAAATGTACTTTATTTAATTATAGTAAGTATAGCTGCTGTATCTACAAATTTTTCACAACAAAAGATGGAAAATAAATTTTCAGGGAGTTTTGTGCTAATTTATTAAGCGCGGTGTTTATTGTTAATAAGTATTTTGAACGAGTTTAATGGATAACTCAAGAGTGAATTTTGAAATTAAAGTAAGAGTCAGTTAAATGGATGATTCTGAAGTTTGCAACGTTGAATGTCGTATTCTTTGTAACAGTTTAACTATATTTAGAGAGAAAGACTCGTGTCATCACTTGCTTTGGTTGTGTTCTTAGATATATAGCTATAGTCGACATTTCTACACCTCTTCTCGTAGGCGTACATTCGGTACATCCCTTCCAAGTATTTCTAAAATGTGCGCCTATATGCTCATGTCCACGTAAATCCACTCCTCGTAGGTGCACGCTCTTCGATACGTCACTCGCATTCTCGAAAAATGTGCGCCTGACTCGACGGCTGGCCGCGGTGGATCACCCTGATTAGTGGCAAAAAGTTTTCTCTCACCGTAGCATTGGTGTTAGCAATTTATCTACTTATCTCTACTGAGCAGCATTTCCTGTGTTAAATATCGAAAAGACCAAAACCATTGCCTTTTTTAAAAGTTTAATCCACATTAATACATGCGACATTCTGATCCCTGGGTATGGTAAAATAGTATGGGATCCAGATTAAAAATAAGGGTAATTAGCTTTTAGTTCAGAAAAATGGAAAAGGGATCACAGATTTAGTTAGGTAATGGTAATCATGATGATAAGTTACTTTTTGGGATAAGAATCAACACCCTTTACTAAGAGATAGTAGAGGGTGCTTATAAGAAATACTCGAGTGGTGTATGGGTAAAAACAATACAAGAATAGAAAGAAATACTTGATAAAATGTATACATTTTTGGCCGTTATTTGATTTTATATAAAGGATCATGAAATACAATGTGCTAGAAATTAGGCTAACCTTCGAATAGTATGTTTGCCTTTTGAAAAGTTATGTTAACGTAGTACTTAGTGATGTTAACATTTAGTATGAAGTATAAATTTAGTGAATTGAAGTTATAAATTGAAGTACAAGTTTATGATAAAGAGAGTATCGTGTGTGTCTTAATAATAATATACATCTGTATGTAATATAAACCACTTATTATAATTAATTTACTTTTCTATAATTAATCGTTTGCTACAAATAATAATATTTTGATTTGTAGGTCGAAAAGCTAAAAAAAGCGCCCAAAATGTTTCATCAAAAATTCCTAATCTGAAGGATCACGAATTAGTCCAAAAATTTTTCATCCAAGAGGTACATTTAAAAAATAAAAGTGATACTTCTTTAATCGATTAAAAAAAAAGTAAATTAATAAACACTTACGAATAAATTATGAATAGGTGGAAATGGGTGAGCAGTTACTTAGTTTTGGGGATATCGAAGGTGGTACAGAGCATTTAGCTAACGCTGTAGCAGTATGCGGCCAGCCTCATCAACTGTTACAAGTACTACAAAATTCATTGCCTCCCCAAGTATTTCATCTTTTACTACAGAGGTTGTCGGCTAATGGACAGGTAAGTAAAAATTAATCATTGTATTCTACTTTTGCTTTATATGAGATCTCATTTTCAGTCACAAGAGTTTTAATTGTTTTAACAATTGAATATTATTTGTCATCACCTAATAAAAATTTATGTCACATGAATTAAATAATAAGTAGACTAATAATTAACAGTTACTCTAAACTTAATTTGTGATAAAAACGTTATGGCCATTTTGGTATCACAGTATCTTCTTCAGTCTCGTACAGACGTCTAAAGAAGGCACCATGGTACCGAAACGTCCGTGACGATTGAATAACAAATAAACTAAAGATTCACAGTCAATTATTAGTCTAATTATTATTCTATTGGTGCTTTAATTGCATAGTGATCATCGTAATATTTGCATAGTCTAAGACAACTCCTGCTGAGGGGTATGTATTTTATTGTCGAAAATTTTCGAAGAACTTTTCTAGGATTTTATGAATAAAGAAGAAACGTCAAGTATCGAAAACTAACTTACGTGATGTTCTAAACTTAATGGTTGATTTTTCTGAATGATACTCAGTGGGCAAAAATGTTTTTCTAATTAATAAAATAGTGACTATTGTCGTAAGCCATTGAGATAGTTGTTTGTAATGCTTCACTTCAAAGTAATACATCACAGAATAACAAAAAATTTAGTATTGTCCTTTAAACCAACAGATTCTAACTTCCCCTGAAAATTAGTGTACTATTGTTTTTTGGGTTGTAGAAACTTACATTTAAATTCAATAATTTAAAATGATGAATTCAATATGGTGACAAAATTATTAAACTTTCAGAAGTCTTTGAAAATTTATGTCATGGGGTTTTCTTGGAGTGCTTCCTACGAATCTTTCATCAAAATTAAATGAACAAAAATGACCAATTAAATATAGTGATAAGGTAACATAACGTTATGTAAATATTTTTGGAAAAAATTGTACAGAGCTTTTTCGGAGCGTTGAGTAAAAATTTATTGTTACAAATTTCTGAATGTAACACTTGTAGATTTATTATGGTAGACAAAATTATTAATAAAACAAAATTTATTTCTCAGGAGATTAGCTGGGAATCATTAATGATTTACAGACACTATATAAAAAAATTTTTATGAGGGTATAAGTACATTCTGATTAAAATCTGCACTTTAATCTTATTTTATTTTTCTCACAAGTTATTATTTGACAAGTGGTTTAAGTACAGTATTTTTGTAATTGAGCTTAATTATATCATTAAAATATCGTTTTTAATCTGAATAATAATATATGACTAAACATAAGTTACATAGGTTATCATTTTCAATTTCCAATTCAATGCAGAAGTAACAATAAACAAAGAAGTAACATAGCTTGTTGTATCCTATCCGTTACACTCTTTTATTTTATACCGTCAGATCCACTATCATACTAAATGTACTATATTGTGTAGTCTTTAGAAATAAAGGTGTGTGCAAAATCCTAGCCTAATCGAATATCGGAAAATTGTAAAAAAATCAATCGCAATATTCTCCTAAACAGACAAGCAAGCTACATCAAAGCTTTTACAAATTATCTGGCGTTAAAAAGACACCAAAAAATTCCGCAATGACTTTCGTCTTCTCCACAATGAATGATTTAATACATTGTATGTTGATTTAACAAGAAAAGTCCTTGTAAAATATTTTTATTAAAATGTCACGTTGAGAGCATGTATGAATGTGCAAATTCGTTCTGAAAATTTCATATGCAATTTACCTAATCGCTAAAAAAAATCGCTAAATCGCTACTTAGACATTTGCATTTATTTTCAACATATTTTTAGTAGTATATTCAACGTAGTCTTTCTACGTGAAATGTCAAAATAAAATTCGTATGTACTTACGTATAGAAAATTCGAATTAAAATCAGTTGAGTTAAGAACTAAAGTATTTTAATAAGTCTAAATAATTAAGTGCATCAATGATAATAATCGATTTTGCTGCGATTAATTTTATAGTATTTGAATGCCATTCATCTAGTTTGATTAATAAAGAAAAAGTCAGCGTGCCACAATAGTACTTAATGTATAATTTGCCGTTAATTTGCCGCTAATTTGTGACGTTAACACTAAATTTGCTGCTGCACCCAGAAGCCTTTTAATCAGTTGTGTGTCACCTTGATATCAAACTAGCACCGCCACTAGTTTTATCTCAAGATCCTGAAAACTTGGGAATACTATCCAACGAAATAATTTGCCACTGAACCGTTAACAGCTGCCAATTTTACCGCTGCACCCAGACGCCAGGAAATCAGTTGCGTGTCAGCTTGATATCAAGATAGCGCCGCCACTGTAGTTATCTCGGTGTCCTCACAACTTAGGAACATAATTCTAACGAGATAATTTGCCGCTAATTTTCCGCTGAATCGTTAGCTAAGGGACAATTTTTTTGCTGCACCTAGAAGCAGAGAAATCAGTTGCGTGATAGCCTAATACCCAAACTAGCGCATTTACAATCAGAGTTGGGAGATGCTGATATTTTGGATGATATACCAAAATTAAATTATGCTAAAAAAATTTTTAGTCTTGGTCGTATTGCGTTAGACAACGTATTGCAAAATAGTTATAATATTTTGCCTTTAAAAGCTATCTATTTTTTCTTTAATTTACCGCTTATTCGTTATGATAAAAGTGAATTTGCTGATTTAAATTAATTAAAAGGAAGCTGAAACCTCTACCGACATAATTTCGTGAACGTGGGTCAACTAATGCATTAATATCTAATGATTTTTAAAGGATACTGCTTCGATATTTTTTATAATATGTTCAATTTACACATCTAGATTAAATTAAACACAAAAAAAAAGTTTTTCGTGCTTTTGGCAAAGTAAACTAGGTTACACAAACACTTTTTACTTCACATTTTTAATCAGGTAAAAATTCGAATTGAAATCAGTTGAGTTAAGAACTGAAGTATTTTAATAAGTCTAAATAATTAAGTGCATATAATCGAAATAAATGATAATAATCGATTCTGCTGCGATTAATTTTATAGTATTATAAATGCTATTTATCTTGTTTGATTAATAAAGAAAAAGTTAGTTAAGCTCTTACTTGTTACTTTATTTTTTGAAGCCCTCTAAAACTTGAATTCTCCAGCATATTATATTTCGATTGAGTTTAGAAGATAAAGGCGCACCTCTATCTAATTTGGATCGTAGTTCTCACCGTATCTGTAAGGAATGAAATATTTGTAAGTCACTGACACAGATTTTCTAAAAAATAAAACTTACTCAGTCAGAGAATTTTCATGAGAATCTAAATTACACCAATTTTTGTTTAATTTTCAAAACACAATTTTTGTTTAATTTACGTATGTGTACCAGATGAAAGTTTTGAATTATATATAAGGCTACGTATAGTGTTAAGCTTTAAGACTTGAAGTTAATCACCTTTCAAATGTAGTGATTTAGGAAGTCGATCATACATCTCAAGCAATCTGTTTTTGAATATAAATACTATAGAAGAACGGATGTCATCAAGTATAGAGATTAATAATAAAAAACCAATCTTGATAGCAAAAAAATAGAGTTTTGCTTGAAATATATCATGTATATTAACTAAAGGACTGTACCCCGTGGGTGCTTCCTGACATTTTATTAAAAATATTTTCATTATTTTATTTTAGCACATGAATCCATACAGGAAACTTACGTAAATTTTTTAAAATGTATTTATTTTTACTATTTTTTGTGGAAAATAAAGTTACTTTAACTTTGCATCACGTTCTATTTTAATTTTCATCAACGTACAAATTAAAATTACTTACTCTTTACTTAAATAAATATTATTTTTTAAATTCACCTGCGTTTGACTAGTTTTAACTAATCACAAGATAAATAAACGGGCTTCATCATGCGACCCACTTACAAAAACATTTTAATACATTTTATCTCGCTTCGAATAAACAAAAAAAAAATTTTTTAATTATTTTGATACAATACTAATTTTTATACTATTGATTTATATCAAATGTAAAAAAATTTTTGGGATATTCTTAAAACAGAGTAAAGGTCTGAGTCAAAGAGCTGGTACAAGGAATCAGTTGGAGAAGAATCGAGCTGCCAAGCCAAATTAACTAACTTAACGCATTTGGTCAAATCCAGCCACAGATTTGGAGTTGCATGATGTATGTCCTAACCTATGTATCTTTCTTTTTCCAAGAATCTCATGCTACTTATGAAAAAATTGTTTTGGCCATAATTGACGTAGGGGTGTTAACAACACTATGTAGCCAAAGTGCGCCCAGGCAAGGAAGTGCCCCAAAAGTCCAAATTAATTAAATGTTTGCAGAACAACATATGTAATAATACATAAATATTTATTTAATTCGTTTTCACATAAAATTAATTGAATATTTTTTTTGAAACGGGGTTACTTATGAAATTATATAGCACGCATATACTTATATTTTCAGGTAGTTAATTACAAATTTCATAGTAATTTTAGTCGCAAATCTAACTGTTTAACTACCCCAGATTTCTCTGAGTAGCAAATTACTCTCTTTCTCTCTCTGATCGGCAGGACCTGATCGGAAATATAAGCTCGGCAATAGCGTGGGCCTACCTTGGCAACCGAGGTTATTTCCGTTGGCACAAACTTTGCTTTTGTATAGTTTCTTATGTATCGATGAAACACGGGGCTAGCTCGGATCTAGGTTGGGAGCGAACGTAGAGAAATTAGTGCAGGAAATATAACTCTAAGAAGGCATGAAAGAGTAAACAATTATTGTGCTGCTGAACTGAAGTAATTTTTTTTTTTATCTAAATAGTTGACGGATTATAGTATTTAATTGTATTAAATATTGTAAATTTATTAAATTATTAATTAATTTCAGCTACATTAAAATGTCGTTACTATCTCTAGCCGCTTTTCTCCCGTCGCACTCTTTGGAACGTAGAAAGACAGTTCCAAGAACAGACAAAACCATTTTTACAAGTTAATAATACTATATGTGTCAGAACGATGAAAAATATTACCTGTAAAGTGACAGTAAGTCTTTTTTATGTCATAGGTTACAGGACATTATTGTACGTGTGTAGACATATTGTTCCGACAGGTATAAAGTGCCTTGAGTGTATGTATGCATATACGTGTAAAAGAAAGTGAGGCAGAACATACATAACTTGGCTCCCCAGCTGGCGCCAACCTCACGCCGCGTTTCATACTCCAAACATTTAATGTTGGCCCTGCCGTGGTAGCCTACCTTGGCTGAATCTTGCGAGCTTGGTAGCCAAGCTTACATTTCCAATTGGAGACTCTACAGTTGTTTCTGATTATTTCAAATAAATGAACATTCAGCTGTTAAAGGTAAACAAAGTTTATAAATATTAAATTCTTATGTAAATTATGTATGACAAATATTTTAATCTCCAGGATCCAATCTAAATTTTATCTAATATGTGCTTCAGTTCTCAAGAGAGAGAAATTATTGAGACATCTTTATTCTCTAAACAAATGTGGTGCAGCAACTGCGAAATTCCTATCTCGTTGGATTTTGCAACTGAGAAGGTGCAACGAGGATTGAGCAGTGAATATACTGTACAATGCTGCCAGTGCCCTTTCGTCAAAAGAGTCTACACCAACTCAGTATTTAGAGAGAAAAACCAATTTGTGGGTGTAAATGCATAAGCTGAACAAGGTAACTAATTCAAATAGTTGATTTTTTATTATTGTGATCGGATGTACAAATATTTTTTATTTTGTAGGTATGATAGATTTAGGCATTGAAAAAACCCAGTTCAATTGACTGCTATCATACCTAAATATTTCTCCAGTCTCAAGTGATTTGATGAAAAGGTATGAAAGAATGTGTTGAAAGTGGCCGTTGGGGTTGGGCGACTTTGAGTGGGGAAGTACGGTTGGACGAGATCAAAGTCACTCTCGAGTGACTCGAGCCGTCCCTTTAAGTCGAACAACGATGGTGGCACTGCTTCCGATGTTGTTGGCGTTGTGGCTCCGTTTGATTCATTGAAATCCGACTCATCGGTGAGGTGCGGTGATTGGGCGATAATTCGTAGAGGCCTCGACGAGTTGGTCGCCAGGTTGAATAGTGTGTGTCTAGTTTTTTTTTTTTTTTTTTTTTTTTTTTTTTTTTTTTTTTTTTTTTGGTATCTATTTATTTACTACATTATTACAAGACACCATCTCTCCTACCCTCGCCGGGGTCTCTTGGACTCGCATCGGTGATCTTCTTGATGTCGAGAGATCTCGGGATCTTGAAGTGGGGGTAATACCTGGAGTATACTCCGAATGAGCGGCTTAGGAGCCTCCAGCACCTCTGGGCTCGTAGCTGGAGAGGGTGTAGTAGGTGGAGGCGGCCGTCGGAGGGCAAAGGTACTTGGTTTTAAGGGGGTGGTCCGTACCCTCTGAGAGGGATTACTTCTAGTGGGACCAGTGGAAGGTTGGATTATACCTTCGAAAAAATCTTCAGGGAATTGGATAGCCACGTCCCGAGTAGCCTTCCTTGGTCGGAATTCTATGGAGGTGACTAACACGTACCCTTGGGTGATACAGTCATCTATCTGTTGGCCTGGGGTCAACTGTCTCCACTCCTGAGTTGGAGGGGGCGAGGTCATGAGCACCCAGATCCAAAGATAGGACTACGGAAGGTTTGAGGGAAAAGAAAATATAGACAAGAGTCTTATATTAGTACAGTGATATTTATTGAATATGTACTTATCTACCACTGCTTTAAGTCAATTGAGTGGCTTAAGAGATATGCATTACACGTATTTGCAAATCTCGGATTGACCCTAATTAGTCGTCACACAGTCCGTCTTATATACTTTACGTCTCTTTCTTACTTGCGATTTTCGCTAAAGACTAGCGGTCGCCACCTGGCGAGCGATAGGTGGTACTATCAAGTACTAAGTTGAAAGTCGGAGCTGCGCGCGAAATTTCAAAATTCAAATTTATGTAGAAACGATCTAATTTAAGAAAAATGATTATTTGAATAGACAATAATTAATAAAATAATGCCCCAGATAGTAACAAATGGTTGGTCATCCTGTTGAGGATGTTGCCTTAGAAAGTTGCAGCAATTCATGGGAAGTGGAGAAAAGTTTAACTGAAATTGCAAATGATGTTGTCGACGAGTGAGTAAATTGTAAATAAATGAATTTTTAATGGACAAACTTTTTTAAAACTAAAATCAATAATCAACTACACTGTTCTACATTAACAGATTAATTCGCAATTTTTGTTTATCGTTAACTATTTTTCGATGGGATTGTACATATATACACGTTTTTTATTTATTTCACACTGAACCAATACTGTTTGAATGAAGGCATAGACTTCCTACTTTTTTTTGAGTAAGTTGTCATATTTTAATAATTGTTGTATACCACGATTTTTACACAGTTTATCATTAAATAAAAATGTATTACTGAAACAATGTAGAATATTACTGATAAATAAATCTGCTTGTAAAAAATGTCAATAATTTTTCTCTTTACCCAATACATTTGCATCCTAGACATATATTTTCAATCTTCCTATTGTTATCCATTACTACCTTTACTACTTCTCTATTGTTTATTTTTGTAGAACAGGACAGAGAAAAGACGGATTAACGTTTTCTTATGATGTGGAATGGCAGAAGAGAGAGACGGAAAAATTCTACAACAGTCAATCTGGTCATGGTGTTTTGATAGGACACTTCTCAAAAAAAATTGTGTCATATGCTGTACGATCAAAAGGTTGTCGTTGGTGCGATATGGGACACAAAAAAAGCGATCACGACTGCAGGCAAAATGATGGATCTTCCAAAAGTATGGAAGCCGACATAGCTGTCGATTTATTCACAGAAAATAAACTTTTTTTTAAACACAACGTTTTTGGAGCAAGACTCATCGTGGATAATGATTCTGTTATTATCACAAACTTGAGAGCAGTATCAGTCCACAGCATTGAGTTGTGGGCTTATAAGAACCATTCTGTCAAAGCATTTTCAAATTCTATAAATGGCATGTCCTTGCCAAAACCTTTGATAGAGTATTTTTCGAATACTCTCAGCAATATTATGGCAAACTATGAGAATCGGCCCGAAGATCTTGCAAATAATTTAAAATATATTGTTCCTTACGCTTTTGGTGACCACACCTTATGCACATTTCATGACCCACAAGAGGATTACGTTACCAAAAACTACCAGGTAAAAAATCTCTGGAAGGCCAATCTTCAAGGACCTCTTTGGAAGAGTTGGTTGGACGTTATGTAAATAATGTAGCTGAGCTTGCACCTGCTGCTTCAACGCAAATCAACGAAAATTTTTAATAATATCGTTGCTACCAAATGCTCCAAATCACAACATTATTCTTGATCCGAGTCTTTAAACTCACGAGTTGGTAGTGCAGTGTGCCAAAAGAATTTGGGGCATACGTACATTGACGAAGTTTTAATAAAAGTTAATCTAAGCCCAACGAATGTTGGTTTGAAATTTAGGAAAATCAAACACAATAAACTAATTCAGAAAAGACTATTTACAAGTAGCCGTAAAGGTAAAATACGACGAAAATTTTTGAAAAACAAAAAGTCTTCCAAAAATAGTCGTGTTCAACGAAAAGAGGGATTGACGTACGAGAATAATATTGGTCTAAATGGCGTGTTGGATATACCCATCGAAAATTTTGAGCTGTCAAACACTAGTCCATCACTAGATAAAATAAAATGCTTCAAAATTATTTATTTTGACCTGGAAACAATATGGTTTAGTACTTCTGACCAAATAGTCCAGGTATACTATATTCTAATAACTGTATCCATCCTACATAATTATTAGTTTACTATACATAAACAACTTCTATAAAATTTAGAACTTCTATTGCTAATCATTGTTAATTGAAGATTGCAGCTTTTGATGATCAAAGGTCTTTCAATATCTACTCGGTTTCAACAGTGCCAATGAAACCCAAAGCTTCCCAAGTAACAGGGTTGACAGTCAAAAAGGGGGAACTTTTCCTACGTGGAAAAAAGTTGATACTGTTTCAAAAGAGGCAGCCATTGGCACATTTTTAAATTACGTTGCTGACGTTAAAAACAGTGTCACAACAGATAGGCATTTTTGTATATTATTAGTCAGGCACAATGTAATTAGTGAATGCAAAAATTTTCAAACTTCCAAACTATTCATCACTGGTGTATGGCTTTGCGCTCATGGGCAGGAATAAGTTATTCCGACCCTCTGAACCCACAATTTATTTTCACCCTACATCGCAAAATAATAACTCCAAGTGTAATATTACATATATTCAATAATACTTTATCGTTTATCATAGTTTCGATGCACCCAAAATGAAAATATTTGTTGGCCAATTTGGACTGTATGAAAAGTTCTCTCATTTAGTGTATGGATACACAGATACATTAAGACTAGTCAAGAAAAAATCCCAAAGAAAAAAGGTGAGAAAATCTCTTACTCCCCGGAAAATGTGGTAAAAAAATACCTACCTCAAGGAAACATAGAATCCCTTCATGATGCTCTTCAAGATATTCTAGCCTTTCATAAACTAGTAACTACTATAGGTATTTCTGATGATGAAATAATAAATGGATGTGTTAATCTTAAACAACTTGAATCCGATAAAACGCAAAAAAATATAATAAAAAAGAACAAAGTGACGTTACAATTTTTAAAAAATTATGTAACGCTTCGCACAATTACAAAAACGGTGAAAAATGGTATTAATAAAAAAGTTTTACTTGATGCCTACAAAAAAGATTCCACAAACGGATTGAAAGTCTCGCTTTCAAATAATGTAAAGCAATAAGTCGAGTCACTTCTTTCAACAGTATTATTAATGTTATAAATAACAAAATTAAAACTTTATGTAATGCAGATAATGTTTAGTTATGAGCCTTTCTTTAATTAGTTACTTCAGTATATTAAATGCTTCTATTATTTGTTAGTCAGCTTATAAATACCCATTTAAAAAATTAAATAAATTATTTTGTTGCTATTAATTAATTACTTACTTTCGGCTGATACAACTCTCAATTTTTGCTAAATAAAAGTTCACGTATAATTATATTTGATACCGTTCATTTTTGAAAATCTGATTCCATTTTTTATTCCATAGGTTTTCGCAAGGAAGTTACCTTAATAATAAATGATGAGCAATTATATTGGCTGATAAACGAACTCTTAAAGTTCCAAAACGAATAATATTTCTTAAAGATTTAACAATTACAACAAGAGGTATTAAAACATTTGGTGTCCTTTAAGATACTAAATAAATAAATATATAATGAGTATTTTTAATTGAATCAAATAATATAACTGAACGTCATAATCTTAATGATGAAGATAATCTTATACATAAATGTCTAGATCTAGTAAAAATATAAGGAAATATACTTATAAAATTATTTAATAAAATTATTAAAATTGATAAATTTCCTCTTGATCTCAAAAAAATGTTAAGGATAAAATATCATATTTACCCCTAAAAATAGTTTTTTTAAATTGAATTTTAAATATTATTTTGATTATTACGATTCCAAATATTAGATATCAATAAATAAATCTTCAAAAAATAGAAAATACTGCTCCTATAGATAAAACGTAATTAGAATGAGCATTTTTATATTAAGTATCATCAAGAATAATATCAATGCGCGAATTAGAAAGTATGATTCCTGTTATACCTCCTAAAGTAAATAAAGAAAGAAATCCTAATAATCATGAATTTGTAATATTTAATTTTAATTTTATTCCATTTGAAGATGCTAATCATCTAAAAAAATTTGTTCCTGTAAGAATGGCAATAATTACAGTAGCTGAGGTAAAATAAGCTCGAGTATCTACTTCTATACCAATAGTAAATATATGATGAGCTCAAGCAATAAAACCTAATAAAGTAATAAAAATTATTGCATAAGTTATACCTATAATTTTTAATACTTCTTTTTTATTCTTTCATTACAAATTATGTGAGAAATTAATCTAAATCCAGGTAAAATTAAAATGTAAACTTTAGTATGACCAAAAAATCAAAGTGAATGTTGGTATAATACTGAATCTACTCCTCCTACAGGATCGAAAAATAAAATATTAAGATTTCGATCAAATAAAAGTATAGTAATAGCTTCTGCTAATACTGGTAAAGATAATAATAATAATAATAATAATAATAATAATAATAATAATATTGGTCATGCAAATAATGGTAATATTTCTGATTTAAAAACTTTTATATTAAAAATAGTTTTAAAAAATTAATTCACCCCATAATTGATAAAGCTCTAGCAATATGTAAAAAAAATAATCGATAAATTTACTGATAACCCTACATGAAAAAGATTAGAAGATAAAGCAGGATAAACTATTCAATCTGTTCCAGTACCTGATCCAACGAATATTCTAGAAATCAATAATATAATTCTTAGAGGTTAAAGTCAAAATCTCATTTCATTCATTCGAGGGAAGGCCATATCAGAAATTTCTATAATTAATGAAATTAAATAATTTGTAAATCCTCCTATTATTACAGGTATTACAACAACAAAAAATTATAATAAGAGCATGAGCAGTAACTAAGAAATTATTAATTAGATCATTCCCAATTAAAAAACATTGATTACCTAATTCAAATCAAACTTAAATTCTTGATCTTAATCCTGAAATTCCGGATGATATTTCAAAAATACAATATAATATACCAATATTTTTATTATTTGTTAAAAATAATCATGTTTTCATTAATTTATATAGCTTAAATTATAAAACATCATATTTTTAATGTAAAAATAAAAATTAATTCTTATCAATATTTAAAAATATCAATATTTTTTTTCTATTTTCATTATTAAATTTTAAAATGAGCTATTTAAATTAAAATTATAACTATTAATAAAATAAATAATCTAATTAATACTACTAAATTTAATAGTAAATTATTTAAATAAATTTTAAAATTTGATAACCTTACAATTCTGATGATTAAATTAATAAAAATTAAAATTGTATTCCCTAATTAATTAATGAATAATATTTTTTCATTTTTTTAAATATAAAAAAAATTTTATTAATATAAAAAATAAATTTTCCCCAAAAAACATTAAAAAGTTATTTTTTATATGTTTAAATTTAAATAAATTAAAACTCCAAGTAATAAAGTTAAACATGAAATTAAAATTTTAATTTTTTCAAAATTTAACAAAAAATTTCTTTAACATCTACAGAAATTATTTCTAAAAAACATTTATCAAAAATCATTAAATTAATTATTTGGAGTTAACGTTTGCAATAAAACACTACTTAGTTTTCTTGAGCAAAAATTTTTTATTTATGTAAGTCAATATTTCATCTCATCATGGAGACCTTTTTAAGACTGTAAATATATATTCACATGTGTGTATGTATGTATATATATATTTTTATATGTGTGTGTGTGTATATATATAAAAGCTTATTATACAAAATTATAAAATAAGAGTGAAGATATAATACGTATACTACCTTTCCCTGTTTCTCAACGTAAAAACCTCACGCACCATGAACTAACAGTTTTGTTTTATACAAAGACCATGTTATAATAAAGGAAACCTTTTACAATAATTGATAGTAGGTAAACTATTCACGTCAACGTACAAACAGGCAATGTGATTACAAGATACGCATTATTTATGTACTTGCATACCTTAGTAGTCAAGTTTGATTATCAAGCTAATAGTGAAATTGTACATAAAAGTGTGAGCCTAGATATAGTTACAAGGAATATATAAGTATGGGTTAATACACTTGAGTAAGTTTCAACTTACAGTACTTGTTACGTCGGCGTAACGCACAGGGTTTTGAGCTAAGCTTTCACTTGTTGCTCAGGATTTCTTTTACTTAAGTCTCCTGTTTGGTTCAGTCAGATAGACGAAAATAGGCTGCAATGCAAGGTGGTAAGGTACGTGAGGGAGGTGCAATCCCACGCCAACCACTCTTGCGAGACGATGCAAAGGTGCCGTGAGCAGATCAACTCGCTTGCTCCTTTACACAAAGACAAGCAGCCCGGAGGGTTCGGGAAGGCTGCTCGTGAGTATGGATTCATGGGCGAAAATAAAAAAAGATATGTTTTGTTTTCTTTTTGACTTACTGTTTCTATTGATTGACAATACTAGAGGCAGCCCGAATTGACCGATATTTTGATTGCAGGAAACGAGGATGATTTGGAAGAGTGCCGCCAATTGAGAGTAGCAGTATATGGAACTTGACTAAGACGAGTCAAACAGAGGACCTCGAACAAAAGAGAGTCAAGGACGGTAGGATTGATTGATTAGAACTGGCTAGTGTAGGAGGTTTCGGGCGTTTGGTTTGGCATGGGTCAATTTGGAGGTGCCGTTCTTGTGTACACGCATAGTTGGGGTATGGGGAAGAGGTCCTGAGTGCGAACCTGGAAAGCGATCATCGAATGGGAAAGCTTGATTTCTAGGTCACGCCCTTGCAGAATTCGGGGCTGCCACTCAGGTTCGAGAACGTGATGGTTTGCAAACTTAAGAAAATCCTCTTCCCAGTCCAACACACTAGAGAGAGTGGAGACAATATTCCTCTTTCCTCCCATCTTTCCTTACATCTGGCATTTCTTATAACTAATGTTATTACTAAATTTATAATATATTTATAAAAAATTTTTTTTTTGTCGTACAACACAAAATAAAAAAGTTGACATGTTGAATTATGTACCCATAGTATCTAATAAAATTAGTAATTTTTTAAAGAAACATCATGTAAATACAATTATAGTAATCAAATGTAACTTGAAGTCCATTCTATGTAATAATGAAGAAGCTGGTATTTTACAGAGAAGCGGTGTTTATCCGATTGGTTGCTCCGAATGCGATGCCATATACATTGGACAGACAGGACGTACCCTTTCTGAACGTATAAAGGAGCATAAAAAGTAGATTTATAATGATCGCAATACGACGGGTTTTAGTGAACATTGTAACTCTAATGCGCATTTTCTAGATGTAAATAATATAAAGTTGCTATATAACTTACAAAAAGTTTAAATTTAAATATGTTTAAAACAAAAGAAAAATAAATAAATTCATAACAAAAAATCAAATTGATTTTACTTTACCTCTGATAGTAAAAAAGGCAATACATAGCGTCTCATAAAGTACATATACACGAACACATATATATTGTAAAATATACGCTTACTGATAGTCATAGAACGGCAACTACATTTATAATACTTGTACTAGATTTAAGTAAACTAATATATGTAGACCATTCAGTGTATGTCGAGCATCTGACAATAGCGTAACTGCCAAAACAGCTGTCTGCGATTAATAAGACATTGTGAAGCAAAGCAAAAAATTTTAAGTTTTTTACTCATTAATATACTTTTTAATTCAAAATGTTTCACCAACGCCCAAGCGAGAACTTGATTAACAGTATTTTTAATTGAATTATTTAAATTAATAAAAAAAAATTTATTTTCAAAATTAATAAATTGAAAGGTATAAAATAAAGAATACAACAAGAAAATAAATAAATATCATAACATGCTCTAAAAAATATTTTTAAAATTAAAATTAATAAAATTATTTCTCTCTATCTCCAAATAAATTATGACAATTATGATTTTTTTCAATAAATTTAAGGGAATAAGAGATATACTATTATTTATACATAATATAGCTATATTATTTATACATAATAAAAATCAAAATGTTATTAAAAAAGGCATGAAATAAATTATTCCTTTATTTAATAGTATCTTTCGTCTTTTAAATTGTAAATAGAAGTAATTTACTTAAAGAAATATTATAAATAAACATAATCCATGAGCAATTAGTATTATTATTTATCCTCCATAATACCCTCTAAGTTTTAGAAAAAAAAATCCAATTAATATCATTCTTATATGAACTACTGATGAATAATCAACAATAATTTTTATATTATGACGCAAACATAAAAATCCTAATAATAGAATCCCAGATAATTCTAAAATTGTAATTGAATCATTGAAGATTATAAAACTGATATGTTTTATTGTAATTAGTAATAAAATCCATAACCATCTAATTTTAAGATAATTACTGCTTAAAGTATTGGTCCAATTACTAGGGCTTTAGGTAGTCAATTATGAAATAAAAATATTAGTCATTTAACTTGAAATGCTCTTAATATTAAAAAATAAAATATGATTATTCAAAATGTATTTAATATAAGTTTTACCTGAATGTATAAAAATTTATACAGTTAAAAATTAAAAAAAAAATGAATAGTAAAATTAATAACGGTAAACAAAAAAAAATAGTTAAAAATAATATGTATAAAAATGCTTTTAATCGTTCAGATTGATAACCTCAATCTATAATAAATAAAAGTGTAGGAATAAATTTTAATGCAAATATTAAATAAAATATAAATAACTTATTAAAATATAAATCTTTATAGTAAAACTAATATTAATACAATTACTATAAATAAATGAACTTAACAATTATGTTTCTTTTCAAATTACTATAATTACCTAACTAATTAACATTAAAGTTAACATGAGAATTATAAAACTTTTTATTAGTTAGAAAATTCAAATTCATTATTATTAAATAATTGTTAAAGTTAAATATTAATAAATAAATAAGGACATTGGAATTCTTAAAAATTAGGACAAATTAATATTTAACGTAAATGATAAATAAAAATTTATATAATTAAATGAATTAAAAATTTTACTATAAATTAATAAATTAATAATTTTACTATAAATTTATCATTAAAAATTAAAAATTCTCCACCCTTATTTCAAATTAGTAATTATAATGAAGTTTATCCTAAAACTCTTTCGTAAACAACAAAAGTTGAATAAAATACGATTAAATTCAACAAATTTATTGTATTAACTACTAATATTTAAAATATAAATAATCTTTGTATTAAAAATTCTTTGCTAATTAAATTTAATATTACATTTTTGTAGAAATATAACTATAGAAATAATAAAATAAGAAATAAAAAAATCTGTTAATAATAATTAAAAAAAAAAAAAATTATGTTGATCATTAATTTCTAAAATAAATATTTTAAATTGAAACTCTATTCTTTTACATTTTTCAATTTAAAAAAAATGATTATTTTGATAATCAAACGTATAAATTGAAATCTTATACAATCAAATAAGTATAAAAATTTTAATCCATATATTTTTACTTAATTTATTTATTTTAACTCTAATTTTAGTATTAATAAATTTTTAACCGTATTATAAAATATTTTATCTTATAATTTTAGGATCAATTCTTTTACTTTATTATAATTATTATTATACATTATGTTTATTAAATTTATCAATTTTCAATAACAATAATTGATGATCTCATATTAAATTTTTGATTGTTCTAAGTAGATTATGGATTTTATCTTTATATTTTACTAAATTTATTAATAACACAACTAATTCGATATGAAAATACATGTTCAAATCATTTTATTATTCAAACAATAATTATAATTCAATTTTTTACTATTTTAATATTAAACATTAATAAATTTTTAATTTTATGTAATAATTTTACTGATATCTTGAGAACATTGATATTAAATAAATTGAAGTTTATTGATATAAATTTAATATTATTATATATATGTTTGTATGATACAAGCTTATCTTTATTAATTACTATTTTTTATATCCTAATTATTTAGAGATTAACTGTAAAATTATTTATTTTAAGAAAATTTACCCCACGTCAAATTATTCATTGAATATTTTAAACTGGATCTCGTGATCCTTAAGGATTTAAGAGAAATTATTATAAAATTCCTTTCAATTCTTATTTCTCTATCAATGATATTTTAGGTTTTATTTTATTTTTTATAATTTTTTTATTTATTAGCTCGTCAATACCTTACAATTTATCTGATCTAAAAAATTATATTAAAGCTAATCCTGTACTTACGCCTGTAAAATATTTAACCGAAGTGATATTTTTTATTTGCTTATGCAATTTTACGATCAGATCCTAACAAATTAAAATAGTTAATAGCATTATTAGTGTCAATTTTGATTCTGTTATTTATCCATTTCATTTTAACATACGAAATAAAATCATTTAAATTTTATTCTTTAAATCAAATTTTATTTTGAAATTTTACTTGATAATATATTATTTTAACATGAATTAGAGCTTATCCTGTTAGAGATCCTTATATTTTTATTGGACAGTTGTCACTAATTTTTATTTTTATATTTTTTTATTTATTTGTATATTTTACAAAAATCTGATTTATATTTAAATAAATAATAAGTCTGTTTTTAAAACTGTATGTTTTAAATACGTATGAAAAAATATTTTTTCTAATATATTAGTTTCTTGATTCTAACGACAGCAAAAGTAAATAAATATTGTAAATGAATTTAATAGCACACTGTCGAAAGGTTTATTCTTAGTCCAAAGTGTGTACAACGTTTCGGTTGTATATTGACAACCCTTTTCAAGCAAGCTATAATAATAAAAAATAAAAAACAACTCACTTACAAATCACATGAATCATACACAAGTCAAGAAAACGATAACAATGGCATAAACTCCCAAAACTTATAAGTAAGCAACGTCGAATGTTCACTCAGAAATAAATATAACAAAAGTTATATGTCGTCGACTTGAAAATTAACGATGTAGTTCTACTTACTATATAACGTGTACTGATGGTCATATTACATGTGTACAATGATTATAACGTTATAAGGCACATTTCTAGTGACGAACAAGTGTCAAAAAGGCACAGGATTTAAATAGTATAAATAACAATTAATAAATTCAAATATATAAAACAAAAATTAAATAGTAGACAAATAATAAAAAGTTGTAAAACGGAAAAAGTGGTTATCAGCCTATCAATTTGTCAATGTATTTTTTTAAAATCGAACTTAAGTCTTGTGTGTCACTAGTTCTATTAATATTAGGCCAGAGGAATTAGACGAAAGACGCCCAGTTTTGGACTTAATTACGCACAGATATTGGCACAGACGAACGTGTTCGTTAATGGTTCAAGAACATCGTCCTGAATTTGATCCCATTTTGGAAGTGTCTCACTATGGAAAAATGACGTTATTGTATGCAAAAATCGAAGAAAACAGAGTTTTTTGTAATTTACTCCTATGATATGTTAAGCGCAAGTATCGGACCACACTCAGTGTGTAGGTTATAGAAATCCGGTTAATTTGTCGCCAGTTTAATAAAATTTCATCAATTGTTTATCAAAATAATTTCAATTTAGTGTCGAAATTTTCAAAAATTAAATTTATTTTTCATTTCAATAGAAAATCTCTTAAGTGCTTGAAACTTTCAGAGAATATGCCTTTTATGATCCTCTATACGCCATAAAATTTTCATTAAAAAATATTCATTTGTTGACGAGGAATTGGTTTTTTTTATTAATATTGCGCGAAATGTTTAATGCAATTAGAGCCCTTTTCCGTCGACAAAAACAATTTTTCCGGGGCTAATCTTTTTCGTTGAGACCTAAATTTTACGATGCTGCTTTGGGCATTGTAATTTTTAACTATTAAAACCTCTAAAATGGCCCTCGAAAAATGGTCCATTTTCGGAGTGACGTTTTTTGTTAATATCTCGAGGCCAACAACTTCGATCGCCATGAAATCTCGACAATGAGTAGCTCTTGTTTTTCTACAAATTTTAAAACCAAAAAGAACGGTGTATGAGCTGCAGAAGCCGAGATATATTTTTCTTTAAATTAATTCACCATTTGTTCATTTATGAACATTAACGCTTCAAATTTTGTATGAAGCTAGTTCTATACTTATATTTTATTATCCAAACCTCAGCTGCGTTCAAACTCCTCTCCAAAATGTGCAACGACACTTTTAAAATGACATTAATTTTGGCCGACGGCAGATTACGTTGTGACGTCATCAGAGCCAAGCTTAAATTCAAAATCGGCCAACTTGCTTCAAATTCAATGAGTGAAAAAAATATGTTGTATCTTCGTCATTTCTTTACCGATTTTAACGTTTTTTTATCTAATTGAAGGTACGGCGCGATTTTAATAACAATTGGCTAGGGTATTTTCAATAATTGTTTACTCAAATTGTTATGAATAAATTTTTTCAAATTGTCAGTATTTTCAGCGTGAAATGATCATTACAAATACAATTTCTACAAAGTACAGTCAATATGTTAATTAACAAATAATTACATATATTAGAGAAACAAGTTTTTTGTTATTTTATAGGGATTTTTGGTATCTTACAGTCAAATAAAAATAAAAATTCAGATTCTACAAAAATAATAATAATCCCATTACTGTATTTTTCTGGTTTTGCTAGCCGGCTCGTACAATTCAGATTCAATACAAAAATTGCTATCAGTATCACTCTTTTCACATTCATTGACGTGATCGCTGTTGATTTGCGCAACTTCTTACAATTCATTCGCATTACAATTATCATCGGCGCAATTAGGATTGATGAGATCTTCAATAGATACCTGTACCGAGCTATTTTCGCTCGCCTCGCCATGACAACTGGAGCATAGCCTGGAACACTTCAGACCATGCTTTCGACAACCGCAACGATTTGTCGCACTGTTTCCTTCGCACGAACATGACATTTTTTTTAAGATGCTGTCTGGATACATAGGCTCAGTCGTTTGTACGGGCTCCAATCTGTTTTTGCACACTTGCCAACCAAAGTCTGTTGCATTTAACGATGTATTACCTAACCATATCTGCAGTTGATAATAGACACGCAAAATGTGTTGATTGGCTGCTGCACACGTGGGAGGCAAGCTTTCAAAAGAAAATGTTTTTTTTTTCTCATACTGTAGATAGCGCAAGTCATTTAGGCCAAATTTTCTGCCATACCTCTCTAACCACGACAATGCAAACTTTTCCTCTTTTTTGTTACTATAAATTCGAATTATAAGCTCCTGACCATTTTCAAGTAATTTTTCTTTGTCTACTGGGTGTTCGTAAAAAACTTGCGATAAATTTTGTATTAACTTTTCATGTATTTCAAAAATTTTGCTTTTTTCCTGCTTAAAAAAACATAACGTAGTATATATAACATAACGTATCGCAGCCCGTAAATATGTACAGTAATCCTACGAATTTACGCAAATTAACATACATAAAACTGTCTGCGTTGAACCACTCGACTTGCAAAAGCTTTGATTTTCCAACGTAAGTTTTTTTTTTTAAATATAAATTGCTATAAGAGGTTGTCACAGCTTGCACTTCAGTCATTGTTACCAGCAGATCAGTATCATTTCCAACAATAACTATAGTTTGATCTGTTTAAAAACGTGCTTCTTTAATAGCAGTGTTAATGATTACAGTATCGGCGTCTTCAGGGGAGACTTTAAATTGAAATTTTCCACTACATTTTAATCTATTGCACAGCAAATTAATTAGCTGACCTTAATTGCTATCGTTTGAAAAAAAATCTTTTTGAGAGACTATTATTTTCGTATTTTCGTCGATTACAAATTTTCGTCCTGCTACAAAACCCTGACGGCGTAAACGTTCAGCAGTTTTTGTGCCTTCACAGTAATCGTAACCGTCAAAAATTATTATGCTATTAACAGTAAAGTTGGTTTCAATATATTTCACATACTTATCCAGAACATCGCTTACAATTTCATTGCGCTGCCACTGCACAACATTCATTACATATCCACCATCAATAACGTACATTTTGCTATTTACCGGCTCCTGTACGGTTTTGAAAATCTCATAAGAGCTTGCTTTATTTGTCTTACGCATATAACATTTTCACAAAACATAGATAAAGGGTAGGGAGTGAGTTCGTACTTTAGATATTCTTGCATATCGGTCTTGCTTTCGAGATTTAATGTAATTCGTTGCAGAACCAGTAACGGATCGATATGTATTTTATCTCCATTACTTAGCTTGACACGCGAATTACAAGAACCAATGGAGATAACTTTATTTTTTCGTTTGAACGTTACCGAACAACAACTTTGTGTAAGTAACTACAGCGTTGTGTAATTCCATTCCAACTCGTAATGCTTCGTGACAGTTTACTTTTTCGTAACAAACAATCCCCGAGAAAATTGACATAATTTTATCTGTAAAAGTAAACGGATTGAATTCAGAAAAAAAATTAGCATAATTAGGATAGTAAAATATAAGTATAGAACTAGCTTCATACAAAATTTGAAGCGTTAATGTTCATAAATAAACAAATGGTGAATTAATTTAAAGAAAAATATATCTTGGCTTCTGCAGCTCATACACCGATCTTTTTGGTTTTAAAATTTGTAGAAAAACAAGAGCTACTCATTGTCGAGATTTCATGACGATCGAAGTTGTTGGCCTCGAGATATTAACAAAAAACGTCACTCCGAAAATGGACCATTTTTCGAGGGCCATTTTAGAGGTTTTAATAGTTAAAAATTACAATGCCCAAAGCAGCATCGTAAAATTTAGGTCTCAACGAAAAAGATTAGCCCCGGAAAAATTGTTTTTGTCGACGGAAAAGGGCTCTAATTGCATTACACATTTCACGCAATATTAATAAAAAAAAGCAATTCCTCGTCAACAAATGAATATTTTTTAATGAAAATTTTATGGCGTATAGAGGATCATAAAAGGCATATTCTCTGAAAGTTTCAAGCACTTAAGAGCTTTTCTATTAAAATGAAAAATAAATTTAATTTTTGAAAATTTCGACACTAAATTGCAATTATTTTAATAAACAATTGATGAAATTTTATTCAACTGGCGACAAATTAACCGGATTTCTATAACTTACACACTGAGTGTGGTCCGATACTTACGCTTAACATATCATAGGAGTAAATTACAAAAAACTCTGTTTTCTTCGATTTTTGCATACAATAACGTCATTTTTCCATAGTGAGACACTTCCAAAATGGGATCAAATTCAGGACGATGTTCTTGAACCATTAACGAACACGTTCGTCTGTGCCAATATCTGTGCGTAATTAAGTCCAAAACTGGGCGTCTTTCGTCTAATTCCTCTGGCCTAATATTAATAGAACTAGTGACACACAAGACTTAAGTTCGATTTTAAAAAAATACATTGACAAATTGATAGGCTGATAACCACTTTTTCCGTTTTACAACTTTTTATTATTTGTCTACTATGTAATTTTTGTTTTATATATTTGAATTTAATAATGGTTATTTATACTATTTAAATCCTGTGCCTTTTTGACAGTTGTTCGTCACTAGAAATGTGCCTTATAACGTTATAATCATTGTACACATGTAATATGACCATCAGTACATGTTACATAGTAAGTAGAACTACATCGTTAATTTTTAAGTCGACGACATATTACTTTTGTTATATTTATTTCTGAGTGAACATTCGACGTTGCTTACTTATAAGTTTTGAGAGTTTATGCCATTGTTATCGTTTTCTTGACTTGTGTATGATTCATGTGATTTGTAAGTGAGTTGTTTTTTATTTTTCATTATTATAGCTTGCTTGAAAAGGGTTGTCAATATACAACCGAAACGTTGTACACACTTAGGACTAAGAATAAACCTTTCGACAGTATGCCATTACATTCATTTACATTATTTATTTACTTTTGCTGTCGTTAGAATCAGGAAACTAATTTATATATGACGTGGCTGAAAGTCTTCTTTGTATCAAATACACATATACTAGTGTTATATGTACTTGTACATTTTGTTGGGAGAACGTATGAGAAGATGGCTGTGTCTGTATTTACATCGAATGAATTGCTCAAAATCCTTACAAGAACGGTTTACATCAACGTGATGCTAGTATTGAGGCACATACGAGGTGTGATCAAAAAGTAAGGTGACTTTTTGAATTGCGCGCGCTCTTTACACTCTAAGTTAAAAATTTTTTTTTTATTATGTTGGTACACTAGTCACGATTATATGTTCATAGTTTTGACTATATAGCATGTGTTGTTTTTATGTGAGAGACTTAAAGGTTAGATTCGTGTTTGCATACTCGGCGATTTTTTTTTGTTGAAAATAATGGAGCAAAGAGTTTGTATTAATTTTCGTGTAAAAAATGGTATTAAGTGCTCAAAAACTCTTGAAATGTTGACAGTGGCCTACACGGAAGATTGTTGTTACCAGAAAAACAGGTACTATATGTTAGTACAAGTATTTTCGATACTCTGTACAAGAAAAATGTGTACTGGTACAGGTATATTTGGTACGGTAGTATACTTTAAAGTACCTTAGTGAGTATAGATAAACCTTATACTTAGTATGTCAAAATCCGATACGTGGTACGGGTTTTTCCTGTACCAGTACAGAAAGTTAGTCGGCTAGTGGGAGCATATAGAATGTCAGTATATATATATATACGTAGCTGTAAAAGTTCAAGAGGTTAGGATTTCAGTATATCCACCCCAACACAATATAAAGTTCAATACATTGATACGAATTTAACAAGATGTAATGATAAGTGCAGTAGGCACTTGTAGTCACTTTCCTGTTGCGTATAATAATTGGTTTTCACTCGCAAAGAACAATTTACATATTGGGCCAAAATAACAATGACAATCCCATATATGTATGCAAGTATGCACATACATATACATACATATCTCCACTGTATATTATAAGCGCACGTACTAATGCGCGGTAGACGGTACAGTAGAAAGCCATGCGCAGTATACAAATTTAATAGACTATCCATGGTACAGAAAAATCCTGTACCAATCCGTCAAAATGTGAGACTGGTTGCAGAAATCTCAAGACCTGTACGTTATTTTTCTATGCTCATCACTTTTAGTATAGCTTATTCTGGTAACAACAATCTTCCGTGTACGGTGAGTCAACTATGAGCAAAAAAATGTTTATAAGTGGTATAAGTTATTCCAAGAGGGCCGAGAAAATGTTAATGATGAACCTCGCTCTGGGCGACCAAGCACGTCAAATACCGAGGAAAATGTTCAGAAAGTGAAAGAAATGGTGCTAAAAGATCGTCGTATCACGATTAGAGAAATAGCTGATGATTTTGACATATTGTTTGGCTCATGCCAATCAATTTTGACGGATGTTTTAGGTATGAGACGTGTATCCGCGAACACCATGATAATGCTCCTGCGCACAAGTCGTTATTAGTTAGTAGTTTTTTGGCCAAAAACAGTACTTTCATCATGCGTCAGCCACTATATTCACCAGACTTGGCTCCCAGCGACTTTTTCCTCTTCCCAAAATTGAAAAACCCCATGAAAGGACGAAGATTTGCCACTATTGAGGAGATTAAGGCTACATCGCTGGAGGAGCTCAAAGCAATACCCAAAATAGCATTTCAGAAGTGTTTTGACCATTGGAAAAAGCGTTAGCACAAGTGCATTGTATCTGAGGGGAATTATTTTGAAGGGGAAAACATAGTTTTAGATGAATAAATAAATATTTTTTTATAAAAATGAAAAGTCACCTTACTTTTTGATCACACTTCGTACAACTACTATACGGATTTGACCTACGACAAGACATTCAAAATATGTACCATTGGATGAAAGAACTGTCTACAAACAGGAAAAGATGCAAGTTTCTCCTTCGTTGTAAATTTCATGATGTACTGCCCCAACATATAGAGCATGGTTTTAAAACGTTAGACAATTTATATTCACACAGTAAGTTTTTCAGCAATAGGATTAAAAAATTATCAAAAACCATAAATCTAACAATTTTGAAATGCGAAATAACTGATATAAATATTTATTACAAACAAATCAGTCAAAACTTGAAAAAACTTGAAATAAGTATTATTACAAAGACTGGCATATCGGTATACAATGCAATTGAAAATTATTTTCTTATCAAAGCAAAACTGGTTGGTGAAAAATTTGAAAAAGATTTACAATTAAAATTTGCTCATATCTATTATAAAAAATGTGGAATCCATTTGAAGCCAACAGAAAATAACATTGTAAATTTAAATGAATTTTTGAAACCCAAGAACTTAACTTGTACTGAAAATAAGAATGTTGCTGATATAAATCAAAAATGGATTAATCACCTTACTACTTTACAATTGCCAGATTGTGTCCTTTCTATTTTAAATTTAGGTAAAAATTTTAATTTTACTTGTAACAATAACAGAAACACAAAAAATTTCATTAGTTTGCAATATTTCAAAAGTTTAAATAAGACATTAAAATTTAATCAAAAAGACAGCAATACTTTCAAAGATCAGATTCTAAACTGTGTCAATAAGAATATAAATGACAATTTTAAAAGTCTCAGTATAAATGATAGATTGATTTGCCAAGAATTAAGAAAGTTTATAGAGTTTTTAAAGAATAATAAGAATATTATTATTAAGGCTGACAAAGGAGGTGCATTTGGAATTTAAGAAAAATCTGATTACATAAAAAAAGTTACACAGAGTTTAAAAGACACAAAACTGTATAAAATTTAAAGAAAGGACCCTTTAGAACAATTACAAGATAAGACAGATCGCTTGTCACGTAAATTAAATCATTATGACTTGAATGGCACAGGCAAAAAACTTTTCCAAACCACCATAAATAAGACACAGTTGTCTAAATGTTACGGATTGGTTAAAGTACACAAAAAAGACTACCTAGTAAGAATTACCATCTCTGCTGTAAATTCTTTTTCTTACCAGCTTTCTAAATGGTTTAGTAATTTTTTAATAAAAAATATCCCTAAATCTGACTATGTTGTTAAAAATAGTTTACAAATAAAAGAAAGATTCGCTTTTTTTAAAGTCCCTGAAGATTATACTATAGTAAGATTTGATGTGGTGGCTCTGTTTAATAATGTACATTGGGATGCTATAAAATTAGCCATCGAAAGAAAATAGCATTTTTTATGCCACAAGACAGAGTTACCATTTCAAGAATTTTTGGAAGTAATACAGTTCATCTTAGATAATAACTATTTCATTTTTAATAACAGTTTTTTACCAACAAGTTTTTGGCAGCGCTATGGGTAGCACGATTAGTCCGATTTTAGCAGACTTAGTATTGGGTGATTTGGAAAAAGACAGTATTACAACTAGTCCGATAAATGTCCTTTTGTGAAATAGATATGTCGATGACGTTTTAACGTGTATCCCAACGGATAAAGTAGATGTTTTTTCAGACCACTTGAATGACTATGATCCAAATATACAATTTACAGTTGAAATGCCATTTAATAACACCATTAGTTTCTTAGACATTGAAATAAAAAAGTTACAAGATGGGTCACTGATAACAAATTGGCTTAAGCAGCCCACACATGCGGGCTTATATTTGAATTTTTACTCTCACTCCCCATTATTCCAAAAAATTGGTATAATTTATGGTCTAGTTGAAAAGGCTGTTAAGTTGTCTGATAAACGGTTTCATAATGACAATCTGTGCTACGTACGCTCTGTGTTGATTGCTAACAATTATCCTTTACATTTTATAAATAAATACGTCAACTTAAGATTAAATAAAATACATAACCGAAACAATAATAACAGTGATTTTTCTAAAAATTTACCTTTTAAGGATACAATAGTGTTTCCTTACATAAAATCGATAGAATTAAAAATTAAAAAGATAGAAAAATAAGCATGGAGTGAGTGTAGTTTACAGATCTACTAATAAATCCAAAAAACTTGACAACTTGTATAAAGACAAAATAAATAAGACTGATAAATGCAATATCGTTTATAAGATGCAGTGTTTAGGTGGTCCATGCAGCTATACAGCATGATATGTAACGGTGGCATTTCCCGAGAACCGCGTGTAGAGCGATTTTTTCTGACGCGAACCCCGTTGGAATTAATTTTTTAGGGCAAATAGCTTTTAAATGGGAGCCGATTGAAAATACGTTCCAAACTACCCCTAAATGGGGTTGGAAAGCTATAGCGCGCCCGCATAAACTCGCGACGTTGCCACATTGTTATTGGAGCTCAGTCGGTAAGCAGTGAGAACTATATCCATGTGCGCACGCAAGAGCGTCAGCTACTGCTGGTAACTTGAAGGTTGAATGTAAAAATTTTTACCTTAAGGTAAATATTGTCTGCTCCTTATGTTGTCAGTTGTTTATCTATCACGCGCTTACTGTCTTTCTCACTCTCATGTTGGACAAAAACATCTTTAAATTTTATACTTAAGTAATGTTACCTCGAATGAAAGTAAAATACCATATCAGTAGGGATTTGTCCACTCTACACGATAGTATTTTTGCAAAAATAGTCGAGCTCTTTGTCAAAAATATTGTTGTTAGGTATGTCTTGCTTACGTTCCCGGGTATGTCGTCTGTACACGATTTAGAACGAGTCCATTCATAAATTGCAATAATCAAGTACCCGGGAAGTACCCAGCAAGTGCCCGACGAAGTGCCCGCCAAGTCCCCGCCAAGTACCCGGGAAGTACCCGGGAAGTACCCGAGGAAGTGCCCGGGAAGTACCCGCCAAGTGCCCGGGAAGTACCCGCCAAGTGCCCGGGAAGTACCCGAGGAAGTACCCGCCAAGTACCTGGGAAGTGCCCGAGAAAGTGCCCGCCAAGTCCCCGCCAAGTGCCCGGGAAGTACCCGCCAAGTGCCCCAGAAGTCCCCGCCTAGTACAATACAGTCGGGTACTTCCCGGGTACTTGGCGGGCACTTCCTCGGGTACTTCCCGGGCACTTCCTCGGGTACTTCCCGTGCTCTTCCCGGGTACTTGGCGGGTACTTCCCGGGCACTTGGCGGGTACTTCCTCGGGTACTTCCCGGGCACTTGGCGGGTACTTCCTCGGGTACTTCCCGGTTACTTGGCGGGTACTTCCCGGGCACTTGGCGGGTACTTCCCGAGCACTTCCTCGGGTACTTCCCGGGCACTTGGCGGGTACTTCCCGGGTACTTCACGGGCACTTGGCGGGTACTTCCCGGGCACTTCCTCGGGTACTTCCCGGGTACTTGGCGGGCACTTCGTCGGGCACTTGCTGGGTACTTCCCGGGTACTTGATTATTGCAATTTATGAATGGACTCGTTCTAAATCGTGTACAGACGACATACCCGGGAACGTAAGCAAGACATACCTAACAACAATATTTTTGACAAAGAGTTCGACTATTTTTGCAAAAATACTATCGTGTTGAGTGGACAAATCCCTACTGATATGGTATTTTACTTTCATTCGAGGTAACATTACTTAAGTATAAAATTTAAAGATGTTTTTGTCCAACATGAGAGTGAGAAAGACAGTAAGCGCGTGATGGATAAACAACTGACAACATAAGGAGCAGACAATATTTACCTTAAGGTAAAAATTTTTACATTCAACCTTCAAGTTACCAGCAGTAGCTGACGCTCTTGCGTGCGCACATGGATATAGTTCTCACTGCTTACCGACTGAGCTCCAATAACAATGTGGCAACGTCGCGAGTTTATGCGGGCGCGCTATAGCTTTCCAACCCCATTTAGGGGTAGTTTGGAACGTATTTTCAATCGGCTCCCATTTAAAAGCTATTTGCCCTAAAAAATTAATTCCAACGGGGTTCGCGTCAGAAAAAATCGCTCTACACGCGGTTCTCGGGAAATGCCACCGTTACAGATCATGCTGTATAGGTCAGAGTAGTAGAAGTATGGAAACGAGAATGAACGAACATGAAAAAATATTTAAAAAATGTAAAATGTGTAAGACTGATTATTATTGTGATATTTGTAAGAGGAAAAAGAGTAAAAAATCGGCCTTATTTGCCCATACTCTTAATACAGGACATTTTTTAAATTTTGATCGTGATACAATAAAAATTTTAGACCAAGAAAATAACTATTATAAACACTTAGTTTCAGAAATGATTCACATTGAAAAACGAAAGAATAATATAGGCCAGAGGAATCAGAAAACACGTGGACTTAATTACGCACAGATATCGGCACAGACGAACGTGTTCGTTAATGGTTCAAGAACATCGTCCTGAATTTGATCCCATTTTGGAAGTGTCTCACTATGGAAAAATGACGTTATTGTATGCAAAAATCGAAGAAAACAGAGTTTTTTGTAATTTACTCCTATGATATGTTAAGCGCAAGTATCGGACCACACTCAGTGTGTAGGTTATAGAAATCCGGTTAATTTGTCGCCAGTTTAATAAAATTTCATCAATTGTTTATTAAAATAATTTCAATTTAGTGTCGAAATTTTCAAAAATTAAATTTATTTTTCATTTCAATAGAAAATCTCTTAAGTGCTTGAAACTTTCAGAGAATATGCCTTTTATGATCCTCTATACGCCATAAAATTTTCATTAAAAAATATTCATTTGTTGACGAGGAATTGGTTTTTTTTATTAATATTGCGCGAAATGTTTAATGCAATTAGAGCCCTTTTCCGTCGACAAAAACAATTTTTCCGGGGCTAATCTTTTTCGTTGAGACCTAAATTTTACGATGCTGCTTTGGGCATTGTAATTTTTAACTATTAAAACCTCTAAAATGGTCCTCGAAAAATGGTCCATTTTCGGAGTGACGTTTTTTGTTAATATCTCGAGGCCAACAACTTCGATCGTCATGAAGTCTCGACAATGAGTAGCTCTTGTTTTTCTACAAATTTTAAAACCAAAAAGAACGGTGTACGAGCTGCAGAAGCCGAGATATATTTTTCTCTAAATTAACTCACCATTTGTTCATTTATGAACATTAACGCTTCAAATTTTGTATGAAGCTAGTTCTATACTAATATTTTATTATCCTAATTATGCTAATTTTTTTTCTGAATTCAATCCGTTTACTTTTACAGATAAAATTATGTCAATTTTCTCGAGGATTGTTTGTAACGAAAAAGTAAACTGTCACGAAGCATTAGCAATCGAAATATATTTCCTCCTGTGAATAAAAATATAAATAATATTATAATAAATAAAATTATTTCATTTTCTGCAATAAAAATTCATGCTGATCTCCCTTTTATGATTTCAAAATTAAATCCTCAAACAATTTCTGATCCTCTCCCAGAAAAATCAAAGAAAGTTAAATTTATTTCCACTAATAATCTGACTATAACAATTCATACTAATCAAAAATTAAATGAAAAAAATTATAAATATTTTTGTATATTAATTGAGTTAAGTAATTAAATTATTTCTCTTAAAATTACTATGGACAAAATTATTAAAATTTTTCTAACTTTATAAGAAATAGTTCAGGCACTTCGTCAACCTTCTTAGAATAAATAAATTCTATTTTGTTTGATCAGCCTCCCATTATTCAAGAATGAAGTCTCAAACATATAGAACATAAAATTTATATTAAATTTACTTCACTTAAAGTTACTATATTCAAATAAGAACTTCAATTTCATAAAATATTAAAAATATTCTCATTAAGGAACTAATTGAATATAATAAACAAATTAAAAAATGAAGAAATTTCTTTAATAATTAAATATCATCACTAAAAGAAAAAAATGTAAAAGAAACGAGATACATCAAAGGAGTAGAATTTAAGGAGAAAGTAAGAGAAAAAAATGGCTAGTAAAGAACAGAAAGAAAAACAAAAGAAGTGGAGAATATAGAAAACTCAAGATACAAGACATATAGATACATTAAAACAGAGCAAGAACCAGAGTAGTTGAAAAAGGATGTGACAAGTAACGATAGGAGACTGATGGCAAGATTTAGATGCGGAAATGAGTGTAACGGAAATAAATACTGGAAAGAAGAAAAAGAAAAGATGTGTAGATTGTATCAGGAAGAAGAGGAGGACTATAGACACATACTGAGGACATGTGGAAAAACCAGAAGTGGACGAAAGATAGGAGAACTTCTAAGCCAAGATGCAAACAAAATAGAAGTTTTAAAAAGTTCGGTTAGGCTAAAAAAAGAAATTCTAAAGTTGGGTGATTAAAGCTTTAAAGGTGAATACCAAAGAAGATCGAGATAAATTATGAAGCAAAATAAAAGAAGACGCCAGAAAATTATTAGAACATTGAAAAGAAGAAGCAAGAAAGGAAGAGAGAAGAGAGAAGAAAGTGAAAAGTGGTAAAAAGTGGTAAAAAAAAGACTCAAACAGACAGTATAAATAGTGGTATTGAATATAGTCTTGTTCTAAAAAAAAAAAATTAAAAAAAATTGTATTTTTAGTTTTGTTTATGATACTCTACAAATTTTAATTGTTTAATTTAATTAAATTTTGAATATAATTATAGTTTCATTACATTTTGTTCTGTTTATAGAAAGATGAAATAGTAAAGGTGACCATTAAATAGTATTATTAATATTAAAAATGCAAAGTTGTAAGAATTGTTACGGAAGCTCTCGGAACCCGAATGGGACGGAGTATAAAATAAATAAACAACAATAACTAAAATTTAAACTATTTACTGTAAACATAAAAAACTAAATTAAAAAAAATCGATTTAATTTATAAATTTATTGAAAATATAAAATTTATGCAACAATGCATTTTAAAATTTCAACTATAAAATAAAAATTAAATTTAATAGATTAACACTGATAATTTAAAAATTATGATTAACTTAATAATTTATAAATTTTAAATATATTAATATATTTAAAAATAATAAAATTATTGAATAAACTAAATATCTCTTACAAGGTATGCGATCGATTCGTATTTATTGGATATCGATCGACTGGGACTGTAGAAGTGAGATTCAAGTCGACAGGTTGGGAATATGGACACAAAAATATATAACAATAATACAATTCGTGAAAGAATCAAACATCTCTCACAAGGTATCTGATTAATTCGCCTGTACTGGATATTGATTGACTGGGATCGTCAGGGCAAGGTGAATAATAAATGTAAAATACTTTGATTAAGGGACTTATTGAATATAATAAATAATTAGATTAAAAAGAATAAAATATTATTAATACAAAAATTTTAAGTCTCATAAGGTTTTTAAAGGCAATAATAAAATTTAAATAATAATAATTTGATTAATAAAAATAAAATATAAAAATTTAAAAATTTTTTTAATTCTTTCATCTAATTAGGCAATAACAATTATTCACCTGTTTACTAAAAACATAGTTTATTAAATAAATAATAATAAATAATTTCTGTTCCATTAAAATATTTCTAAATAGCTGGATTTCTGTACTTAAGTTTTATAACCATTTGGCTTAGTAGTAAAGTCTAGAATGGAAAAATAAATGGAATAAGAACTTTATAAAATTGAATAGTTGAACCTAATATTTGAGTACAAAATGTTGAATATTCTAAAAAACGAAGAAACCCTGTTGAATCTTATATTAATCATTTGTGGATGTTCTTTATTTTTCACTTTTTTTCGCCACTCTCGCACGGACATGTCCTTTCTCCTACGCGTACCAGTTCAAACAATAGTTAATATGTATTTATAAATTGATTATTAATGTAATATTTGTTAACATAATATATAAAATTAAATATTTATATGTTACAAATTTCAATTTAAAATAATGGAATATTTGTTTGTTAAGAAAAAATTTGTTTAAAAAAAATATTTATAATATATAGAACACTTAAATTTTTAATATTATGTATCAATTATATTTCAAAATAGCTATTTTCGTGTGCGCGCGTGTGTTTGTGTTAGCGCGCGTGCGTGTGTGTTTATAGAAAGTGACTTATGCGGACTTCACGTGCTGATAGAATATACATCAATAACATGGTAGAATTATGCGGACGTCCGCATAATTCCACTTTTGTCCTCATAATTTTCCTCATGTACATGTAGTTGTCCGCATAATTCAAGTTTTTTCCAAAACCTTCTATAGCCCCCACAGCCCTCACATATTTTTTCGTGACTCTTCACCGTCGCCCATACTACTTTCAGGGAACCGGGCAGGTATCATCCCATCTCTCTCGGATCTTGATATGTATACAAACATGTACGTGTCGTATATGTATTAATTTATTATTTTTAATCTGCTTTATTATTAAATTACTTCAAGACAAAACTTTCTTATTGCTATAATTAATCTCATCGTCAAGAATAAATTTAAAGTCATAATTAATTTATAGGTGGTCGTCGCGAAAAAAGTTATTATTATGTATTAAATTAAATAGTTAACTGTCATATTATGTAATTAACTGTGTGGGGCATTCCAAGCAACGTTCTACCTTGTACAACAATTTATATTGGTAGTTGAAAGATTATTTATTTATTTATGATTTACTCCAAGTCTCTCAATGGAAGTATGATTCAATGTATCATAAAAATAATGTGTCATGTAGAAATGTTTATTTGTAAAAAATGTTGACTAATAAGAACAAGTTTCTTTTCTTACAATATATTTTTTTTATATATTTTCTTACACCGCCCAGGAGGTGAATAGATGGACTTTATACATACTAATCAAGAACCATTTCATTTATATAACTAAGAGTACAATCACAAACCAATTTATGTTAATCAAGTTTTAATTTATTTGTAAGTATAAACTTCTTGGTGTGCTAAGCTTTTTTTTGTTAGCATTTATAATAAACTATGCGTACAATGTTAATTTTTCTGTGTATATATTATATTATTTTTGATATGTGCTAATAATATCAATACATATATAAATTTAAATCACATTTAGTTTATCATTAATGCAAACCGTGGAAGTTTTGAATTGAAGGGGCTCCAGCAAGCACTAGTACCAACCCAAAAATAATTGTGTCAGTTAGTATCACTGCTGCAGGTGTATGTGCTAGCACCATCGTCGTATATGTGTAACTGTAAAAACTGTATGCTAATTCAAGTAGAATACAACGACTTGATGAATACTTTACTAAATATCTCGAATTTTGTAAGGGTTACATATATTTTGCAAGGTACCATCTGAAAGCTAAGATTTTTTTCCATAAAATAGTTACTGTCCTAATGAGTAACTCCTACATTATGGTTAGAAAATGAGAATGTATTTATGTTGCTCCATAAGAGGTTGTGTATCATGTGCGAACTTTGAAAGCAAATATCTCGAAATTTTCCACGGTTAGAGGGGTAAATAAAGACACCGCTGAATTCAGTGGGTTTTTATCTATTCGTTATACTACCTACGACCTCTCAACTCCTCCAGCTGGATCCCCCTTCAGATGACTCATTTCAGTAGTCAACTTATAAAGCCCTATCAAGCCACGAAGACGAAGGACTATTCCTATTCTGTTTTAAGTCGATGTTGAAATTGGTACAATTGATAAACACAATAAACATTCATAGGATATGTTATAAGGTAATAAATTTTGTCTATACGTATAAGAATATTTAATTCATCTTGTTATTATTGTATACATTATTACTTACAATCGAAAATTTATTTCCAAACTGTATTTTCAATATCTTAGATGTTTTCTCTATCGATCTGAATAAATATTCCATTTTTATTTTTGCATCTCGATGAAGCCACGTACAATGGACCATAAAAAAATAAAGGTTTTTCAAGTCTAATACAACATTATCAAAACTTTGACCTTTAGACTTGTTTATGGTCGTAGCAAAAGTTACATGTAATAGAAATTGTTTTCTATATAAAATAAAAGTAATGATGAAGTAGTTCCGGTATTTAATGTAATTATTGAAATAAAAACTTTATTAGCAATTTTTTCTCCCATACCTATTTCGCCTTCTACGTTATACTTCAACAATTTGGTAATTTGCAATCGTGTACCGTTACATAAGCCATCTGATATACTTAAATTTTGAATTAACATAACTATTGTACCTATTTTTAATTTAAGTTCATGAGGTGGCAAGCATTTACGAATATTGTTTAACATTTCTACGGGAAAATTTATACAAATATTATCCGATTGATCAACACCTTTATGGGTTGCATCATCGATGCTGTATGCCGAATACAGAATGTCGATCCAATGGTATTTCCTTTATTATTTCCAGTACGAGATGAAGGATAGAGTACATGCATAGACGAAAATAATTAACAAAAGTAGAAAATCTTACCTTACTTTAAGATTACTCATTTCGATTTTCTTATTGACTAAATAGTAAAAATTTTAGTCCTAACTCTATGCTCGAAGATTAATGCAAAAATTTTTTCTGCATTCATATATAATGACGAAGAGCAATAGAATACATTTTTTTGGCAATAACCAAAAAATTCTGAGGGTTGGAAGTTATCGAGGTTTGATAGATTACATAATGCGTAGTGCCTACGAATAACTCGAAAAATATTGAAAACAATTAAGTTGGAAATATTTTTATTTTACCTTCAATATACATCAGTGGTACTAGGTATTTGCCGAAACATTATCAACATTCAATGGCAACAATGCGAAAGTATGGATGACCTGATTTTTTTATTACCGTAACATGTAACCCCAAATGAAAAGAAATTAATCAAATTAAAAAAAAACTTTTCTAAAGGTACCACTCCGAATGATATACCAAATATAACTATTAGATTGTTTCATACTTGACATTAATTTCAGACGTTGTTACCAAACACAATGTTTTCAGAAATGTTATTGCTTACGTTTATACCATTGAATTTCAAAAGAGGATTACTTTATTCTCATAATATTGTAACATTGCATCTAAACAATAAATCATGTACTACTACAGACATAAATAAATTTTTTTCAGCGGAAATCGCACTTGATTCACAAATACAAAAATTAATTATCAAACACATGCTTCATGAACCTCATGGTAAAAATAGCCCATGTCTTGTCATTCATCAAAAAATTTGTACAAAAAAGATTCCAAAAAAGTTGACTAAGTATAGTGTTTTTACAAAAAATGGTTACCCAAATTACAAAAGAAGTGACAATAGGTGTTATAATTACATGTATAGAACCAAAAATAGTAGTGAAAAAATTTTAGTTGATAATTCAATGGTAGTACGATACAATCCATTTTTGTTAACCAAGAATAATTGCCACATAAATGTTGAGTATTGTGCATTCAGTCAAAGTATAAAGTATATTTGTGATAATATTCATAAAGGAGGAGATAGAGCACCACGTAAAATAACAAAAAGAGATACGAGTGATAAAAAAGACGATATAGAACAGCATGGTGATTGCAAGAGTTCCCTCTGTGTGGACGTAGTCATTTTGTATTTAATTTACCGGTACATATTAAAAATAAACGTAAAATAGTGTTTCAATAAAATAATATGTTTAAAGCTATAGAAAACTCCGAAACAGCATTAACGGCTTGGTTTAAATTGAATAAAATAAATAGTTCCGCAAAAAAACTAGATACGTGAATTCGACTGTAAAAACTTGAGTTAGAAAAGAAAGAGTTAGACATAATTTAACAATGGAGTGACTAAATAGAGTGTCACCTAAAGACTCTAAGCGTTTTTTTTTTTTTTTCAATTAATTTTAAAGCGGGCGAGTGGAGCTAAATCTTTCGAAAGTTTGAAATCAGTTGATAACATACATTACAGTACGTTGAAAGATACTGCTATTGCTTTGGGTTAAGTTGAACACGACTCTCAAATATATGAAATATTTAAAGAATCTTGTAACGCTACGCTGCCATATCAACTGAAAAAATTTCTCGCGCGATTTTTAATATCTAAAGACGTTCGTGCTTAGTCTTTTTGGGAATCACTCCAGAAAATTTTTATTAAAGATTTAAAAAACCATAAACAAAAAATGCTTAATTACATTCAAATATAATCTTAAAATTTGAAGAAAATTAATGTAAAGATTATGAATTACCAGAACCAAATAAAACAGTAAAATCTGAATGTATTGAGGTCAGTGAAAATGTAATTGATGTAGAAACAAATTTTAAAAATTCATTTAATAGTCTCAAAAGTGATCAAAAAATAATTTTTAATGAAATTATTAACAGTGATACAACCTTCTATTTTATTGATGATCTAGGAGGTTCGGAAAAAGCACTTTTATACAAAACAATTATTTTTTATTTTTTGTTTTAAAAGGAGAAGGTTATATCTACGGCTTTGACGGGAATTGCTTCAATTTTATAACCTAAAGGAGACAATTCATTGAACATTAAAAGTTTTTTTTTAAATATGAAAGTAATACAAAAAAATTACGAGAAGTAACTGTAATTATTTAGGACGAAGCTTCAATGATCCCTAAAAAAGCTTTGAAAATAGTGGATTAAACTTTGAAAGATTGATGTGATAACAATATTTTATTTGGTGGAAAATTATTTATTTTAGGAGTCGATTTTAGACAAATTCTTCCAGTGTTAAAGCGTGAGTGTAAAAGTTCTAAAATTAATGAAACTATAAAGTATTAACTTCTCTGAGAACACTTGGAAATTATAAAATGGAAAAGTAATATGTGGTGTACAGATTTAAAATTTTTGTTATTGTTAATGAACATTGGAAATATAACAATAAAGTCTTTCGAAATTCCACGAGGATGGAAAACTGATGATGTTTGTAAACAAATTTATGGAGATCGTATAAATAGCTGTCTAAACAGAGTAATTCTAAAACTCATAAATTTTAATACATTTTAAATAATACAATTTTAAATTTAATAAGAGAAAAGAACAAACTTATTACAACATAGATTATGCAAAATATAAAGGTATTGATCGTTCCGATGAAAATATAAACATAAATTTTTCTATAGAAACTCTAAATAAAATACATAAAGGATTGCAGCCACGTGTTTTAAATTTTAAACTAGATGCTTTTGTTATGTTGATAAGAAACTTGAGTATATTTGATGGATTGTGCAATGGCACTAGACAACAAATAACAAAATTATTGAAGTATAATTAAGAAGCAAAACTGGTTAAAAATCTGGTAATTAAGTCTTTATTCCAAAAATTACGTTGAATGTAGGTAATAGTTCATCTTCACCGTTTATTATCTACAGTAAACAGTTTCCAGTAGTTCTAGCTTTTACCATGACAATCAAGAAATTGCAAGGTGAGAATTTTGGTAAATTAGGAGTATACCACAAAAGACCTTTATTTTTTCATGATTATCTGTACGTATTAGTATAAAGATGTAAAAATCTCTAGTATATATTTATACAAAATGATTCAGAGAACTAAGCAAACATTGAAAACATGGTATGGCAAGAAATTCTTGATCCTTAACAATTTTATTATTTGTTTCTAAAAGTTTAGTCCTTATAATTTTTTAATTTTCTCTTAGGAATTCAGTTTTTTAAATTTATAAAATATATCTTGAAAATTAGACTTCAAACAAGTAAAAACATTTAAAAAACTTATATATTAAAATACTGTATTTTCAAATTCTTGAAACAAAAAAAATAGAAATGCTCACATTACAAAATTTTTAATGCATATTGTATCATTCGTCTTAAAAATCTTTAATTTTGGTAAAAAATTAATTTTACAAAATTGAAGAAAAGAATAGCCTTTAATTTTGCACTGAAAATTTTATAATTACAAAGTTAGTCGTATATTGTCAAACGCCAATTCCATAATCATAAAAATTTCATACTTTCATTTTTCTGCCCTAGACCATATCGCTGCTATGTTACAATAATACTAAATATTAATCACTAAATATTTCAGTTCATACGATTATACAAGAATGTACATTTTTTTTGTACGAAAAAGCCTTTATAATAAAATTTCCCTCGCTGAATACTGAAATGCCGAATATAAGTTGTATTTATTATGTAATAAAATATTGTGATACGAAGCTACATAATGAATGTATATTTCAAGTATATTAGAATATTAGAAACATCATTAAGAAAAGTAATCAAACTTAGTAGTAACTGATTATTCATCTAACAAGTCCATGATTTTGTGGGTATTAAATTTAAATCATATGTAGTATTAATTTTTTAAGGTATAAATATTTTTGGGGGGTTGGTTCAGGGGGGCAAAGACCTACTAGTACATATACATAAAATTTGAATAAAAATAGTTAATCTTGTATACATGAGTTTATTAACCAAAACTCAAAATTATCTCCACCCTTATTTTGTATTAATAATAATAATAATAATAACAAAGCTAATCGTAAATGCGTTAAGTTAGTTGATTTAGCTTGGCAGCTTGATTCTTCTCCAACTTATTCCTTGTACCAGCTCTTTGTCTGAGACCTTGACTCTGTTTTAAGAATGTCCCAAAAAAAATCTCACAATTGATATATATCAGTAGTATAAAAATTAGTATTGTATCAAAATAATTAAAAAAAATTTTTTTTTTATTCGAAGCAAGATAAAATGTATTAAAATGTTTTTGTAAGTGGGTCGCGTGATGAAGCCCGTTTATTTATCTTGTGATTAGTTAAAACTAGTCAAACGCAGGTGAATTTAAAAAATAATATTTATTTAAGTAAAGAGTAAGTAATTTTAATTTGTACGTTGATGAAAATTAAAATAGAACGTGATGCAAAGTTAAAGTAACTTTATTTTCCACAAAAAATAGTAAAAATAAATACATTTCAAAAAATTTACGTAAGTTTCCTGTATGGATTCATGTGCTAAAATAAAATAATGAAAATATTTTTAATAAAATGTCAAGAAGCACCCACGGGGTACAGTCCTTTAGTTAATATACATAATATATTTCAAGCAAAACTCTATTTTTTTGCTATCAAGATTGGTTTTTTATTATTAATCTCTATACTTGATGAAATCCGTTCTTCTATAGTATTTATATTCAAAAACAGATTGCTTGAGATGTATGATCGACTTCCTAAATCACTACATTTGAAAGGTGATTAACTTCAAGTCTTAAAGCTTAACACTATACGTAGCCTTATATATATTTCAAAACTTTCATCTGGTACACATACGTAAATTAAACAAAAATTGTGTTTTGAAAATTAAACAAAAATTGGTGTAATTTAGATTCTCATGAAAATTCTCTGACTGAGTAAGTTTTATTTTTTAGAAAATCTGTGTCAGTGACTTACAAATATTTCATTCCTTACAGATACGGTGAGAACTACGATCCAAATTAGATAGAGGTGCGCCTTTATCTTCTAAACTCAATCGAAATATAATATGCTGGAGAATTCAAGTTTTAGAGGGCTTCAAAAAATAAAGTAACAAGTAAGAAATTAACTAACTTTTTCTTTATTAATCAAACAAGATAAATAGCATTTATAATACTATAAAATTAATCGCAGCAGAATCGATTATTATCATTGATGCACTCAATTATTTAGACTTATTAAAATACTTCAGTTCTTAACTCAACTGATTTCAATTCGAATTTTCTCCTGATTAAAAATGTGAAGTCACAAGTGTCTGTGTAACCTAATTTACTTAGCCAAAAGCACGAAAAAAAATTTTTTTTGTGTTCAATTTCATCTAGATGTGTAAATTGAAGATATTATAAAAAATATCAAAGCAGTATTATTTAAAAACATTAAATATTAATGCATTAGTTGACCCATGTTCACGAAATCATGTCGGTAGAGGTTTCAGCTTCATTCTAGTCAATATAAAACAGCAAATTTACTTTCAGCATAACGAATAAGTGGTAAATTAAAGAAAAAATAGATAGCTTTTAAAGGCAACATACTAAAATTATTTTGCAATACGTTCTCTAACGCAATACGACCAAGACTAAAAAATTTATAGCATGATTTAAATTTGGTGTATCATCCAAAATATCAGCATCTCCAAACTTTGATTGTAAATGCGCTAGTTTGGTATTAGGCTATTACGTAACCAATTTCTCTGATTATGGGTGCAGCAAAAAAATCGTCAGTTAGTTTACGATTCAGCGGCAAATTATTTCGTTAGAATTATGTCTCTAAGTTGTGAGGACACCGAGATAACAACAGTGGCGGCGCTTTCTTGATATCAAGCTGACCCGCAACCGATTTCTTCGAGTCCGGGTGCTTCGGTAAAATCTGAAGTTAGCCAATAGTTTCGTGGCAAATTAGCGGAAAATTATTCCGTTAGAATTATGTCTCAACATTATGGGTGCAACAGTAAAATCGGCAGCTAACTGATGGTTGAGCGGCAAATTAGCAGAAAATTATCCCGTTGGAATTGTATTTTCAAGTCTTGAGGATCCCGAGATAATACTAGTGGTGGTGCTAGCTTGATATCAAGCTGACAGGCAACTGATTTTTCGGCTTTTGGGTGCAGTGGCAAATTTTGTTTTAATGTCACTAATCTGCGGCAAATTATACAACAAGTACCTTTGTGGCGTGCTGACTTGGTTGTGTTAGCTTGATAGAGATTATTTACTCAGTGTAATGAATAATTCTTTAATCTTACAAAATGTAAATAACATTTTTTTTACTTTTAAATTCTTTTTCTTATTGTTAATATAAATTGTATAACTGATACAGTAAAGTTTGAAACTGTTATATGATAAAAGAAGTTTAAAATATTTTACTACTTTCGTCCAGAATAATGAATTACTCCTAGACCAGCACTTGATTTTAATAATGTTTATCCTTCTGGTATAATTTATATTAATCAATGGTACAAAAATTTACATAAAAATTTCTACATTATTAAAAAAAAAAGCAATATTTTTTTTTACTTCTTTGTGTGATTGACGGTGTGATCTGTTCAAAAGTTCTTGTATAATACGCTTGAAGTAAAAAAAAACTGTTTTTACCATGAAAAGGTTAAAATGAATTAATTAAATTATAAGTTTTTTTCCTTTATCTCAAGCTGATGCATTATGAATAAGTTGTAATCTTATACCTACATCACAAAAGGTAAATGTACTAGTAATTATTTTTGGAAGAGGTATGTTGTTAAATTGGTGTTTTCAAATAAACACCGAAGAAAGAAAAAAAATCAAGTTTTTGAAAAGTATTTTCGGATACTCGAACAATCGTATTCTATGGTGGCTATGCATTGACACATTTAAATTATTTAAGATAATTACTGACAATCATTAATAAGACTATAAGTTTTAAATAGAAACTAATAAACATCTTATTAATTTTAAACGTTTATTTTCTTCGATGTTTCTGATAGATTTTGGGTAACCAGGTCACTTAGGTGACCAAGTACTGGTACATTTACCTCACATTATCAAATTGATATTAAGGAAAATTTTTTTCTGTTTCAGAAACTCAACAATTATTCCTTGATGACAGAAGAAGACGTTGAATGATTTTCCAAAAAAATTATTGTGTTTATGACTTTCATAAAAATAAATGTAAAGAAAATGTTAAAACATCATGAGCATCATACTGTTTTAATTATTTTTTTTATCTACATGTAATTTTTGTATGATAAGTGATAGACGTGATTAATAATTATCATAACCAGCTTAATACCAAGTGTGCCTTATTAATTAATTTGTAAATGTGTTTTTATGCTTTTATAATTTATGTGGAAGCAACTATCTATAAATTTATTTACTAACCACCTATTAATAATGACCAAATTCTAGAAAATTTTTGTTCCTTTACTGTAAACCATTTATTTTTCGAAGAACTGTCGATTGAATGATTGATACAATGTTTATTGAGTTCCTTGACAACTTTGAAAAAATTATTTAAAAAATATTTTGACAGATTAGCTGAAATACATATTGAATGTATGCTATAGTTTACTATTAAATCAAATCAGATATTTTTCTTACTATGGATGCAACGTCTTGGTGCCCTACAGACGAACTTTGCGGCCACGGGCGGAAAAGTATTTTCCGGCTTACCTATAGGCCCGAAGTGATCAGCAAAGTGTAAAGTGTGCCCTCGCAAAAAAAGTCATTCGCACCTTGGACACAAGCATACAAAAATCTCACCCTTTGAGCAAGTGTTTTTTACTTAGCACCCATGATACGAAAACTACTGTTTTTTAGCGTGTATGTGTACTAAAAGCAAATCTTTTGCTGTTAGCATAAACATCAAATTTTTTTGATCAGTTATTTGTGTAAAGGTAGCAATCATTTCGATCATTAGTTTCTAAATGAATTTATTAGAATTATGCATTTTCTGATCAAACTATTAATAACTGCGCATAAAACAAAAAAATTAATTATATTACTAGCAATCATCCTCGATTATTTAAAATGAAAATTCTATGCACTTTCTAGAAAGTTTGTTAAGAGCTTGTTTTTGATACGAAAAATAAACACTTTAAGAGTAATATTAATTTTGCTTGAAGAATGTTTTGTTAGACTTGATAAGAATTATGTTACGCTCATTTTGTTAAATAACAAGTACAAATGAATTCCAAAACAATACAGCAAATAATTAATCGCATTTGTTTGAATTAAATAAGTACATTTGTACATACATGTAGCTCGCATTATGGATAACACTTGTCAACTGAGGGTATATAAAAAGAGCACTGATTATTCAATAATTGTTTTAATAATAATAATAATAATAATAATAATAACAATTTATTGTTAATGTTCAAAGCCTTTTAAAGTATGCATTAAATCTTTGTAAACAGACAGTTTGATATGATTATTTCTCTGGAAAAAAAAGTGTATACATTGGTCAATGGTGAGTTAAATTAGAAAATAACATTCTAGGAACTATCGTATTGTAAAAGTTATTTTAATGTCCGACATAGAACCACCAAAATTAAAAACGTGATTGAAGATTTAGCTGTGTGGTGTTGCTTGAACAAGATGTTTATTTTCTCGGATTTTGCGAACTTGCCTTAAATAATAAGTTAAGAGTGCTTAAGAAAAACTTTCAGACAAACTTACATTAAAAACTAAAAAAACATTTATGTTTCTACACCTACAAAGCAAAAATTATCCACGTACTTAAAAAAAAAAATTTAATAAGATCAATTATTTTTTGGTCTTGAATGTTTGTAATACTTCAATCTCTACGTATTTTATTTGTTATTAAAAAAGAATCAAGAGTAATGTTGGTGATGTACATTATTTTTTTGAGCTAAGCTTTCTCTTATTGCTCGGGATCTGTGCTATTTTCTCTGGTGTAGCTGTTAGATAAACGAAAATAGGCCGTGATAAAAGTTGGTGAGGTTAAGGTGGTTCTTTCATGAAATGATTATGAACCGAGTAATATGAAACCTTGAGGAATCATTTATTAAGTTACAATACACTAGCCCTTGAAATTTTAATGTAGGCTAACGAGTATAAACGCAAGAAAGTGGTAAATGAAAATTAAATTCTAAACATGTGCTCTTATGGCAACTGAGCATTTCTTTACTGAAAGTTGTAGCCTAGTTATTTATTTACAGAACATGATTAAGTAAAAACTGACTTAATAAAGCTTACGCAATACTAAATATACTGTCATCTCAAAATCTATATGTACACGGACTTAGTCAAAAGATATTAAAATAAACACAGTCATACATTTTCGTTTTCTATGTTGAAAGCATAGTCAATCATCAACTGCTGGTATTTTGAGGTTAAGCACAAATTTTACATCATTCCTTCGAACTTTTATATCAGAAATCGTGATCTAAAATTTTGAATCAGTACTCAATTTGACTCAGTAAACAATATTTACTAATAGTCGTTTTAAATTTAAGCAGTATTAATAAATATCAACTTGATAATTGCACCTTTGACTTGGGAGTCATGAAAGAACTACCTAAAATCTCACGTCAGCCATTCGTGCAAGACAATACAGAGGTACAAGGGAGGATAGGCTATGAGTTGGCTTGTGGGTACGCTTGGCCTTCCACTTTTTGACGTAATCAATAAATATTTTACTTTAAAAATCATTGCAAGTCCATGCAAAAACCTCATAGTTTATTATTCTTTAGGCCTTATATTAATAAACTTATTTGACTTTCAATACTGACAGTTATAAATATTGGTTGAAAAAAATGACTAGACGTTACTTTTTAATCGCTGAATACAGGCCTCATATATAACTTCAAAAGTTGAAACCAGTCGTATTCGAGAGCCTTTTTATTAACCTTCATTTTGCTTTTTTTAAATTTGTTTTATGACAAGTGTAACTAAAGTTATGATAAAATTACACGAGCTAAATGTGGGGCACAAATCGGCACCAAGGTAGGGTACGCTTGGCGTGGTGGCGCGTAAGACGCGAGTGTGTTAGACAGCTGGTGCAGCTGACATGAGAGCTCGTAGTTTTAGGTTTATAGGTTAAGTTATTTGTTTGTTTTTAAGATTTTTGCTGTAAGTATAAAAAAATGGCGCGTAACTACAAAAAAAAAGCAATAATGACAAATGAACTGATGGGCAGTTGCAATCTGCAATAAATAAGGTTAAGAGTGGCAATACTATTTTAAGTTCTGCAAAAGAGTATGGTATACCAAGAAGCACTCTTCAATATAAGTTGCAGTTGAATGATGCACAACTGTTTTGAAGTCAAAGTACGTATTTTTTAACCACATATTTCATGGTAAGTATATTTATGACATTTTTATGATTATTTTTATATCTTATGTTTAGGCAGTGGATTTTAACGCACTTTTAACCAAGAACAAGAAAAAGCTCTTTGTTCTTATGTTGAGACTATGGAGAAAAAAAATGATGGGGTTAATAACTAAGGATTTGCAAAAACTAGCATTTGATTTCGCAATAAAATTGCAGGTGCCTCATCACTTTAATGTAAAGAAAAGTACATGAATACAATGACTAAAGTCTAAGTGCATGCAACGACAAAATACATGACTAAGTTTAATTTTGATTGAAATTACTTATATTTAAAGATTGGCTGGTAAGGACTGGGTGAGAAGTTTCATGCAAAGAAATAATCTGTCTTTCAGAAAAAGTCAATACACCTCTGTTGCTCGAGCCAACGGATTTAACGCAAATGCTGTTAATGAGTTTTTTACCTTGTTAGAAGCGGTTTATAAAGAGTTTAACTTTGAACCCCAAAACATTTATAATGTTGATGAGCCGGGGATCTCAATCGTCCCCAAAGGGAGTTCAAAGGTCATTGCTGTGAAAGGAAGAAGACAAGTTGGAGGCTTACAAGCAGCAGAAAGAGGTGAAACAGTGACAGCAACTCTCTGCATGTCTGCTGCAGTGAACTTTATGCCTCCCATGCTGATTTTCCCCCGGGTCAAGCACAATCCTGAACTGCTTGAAGGAAAACCACCAGGAGCATGGGACGTGTTTCATAAAAGTGGTTACATGCAAACCGACATTTTCACCAAGTGGCTTCAAAAATTTGTTGATTTTACACATGCTTCCAAATCCAACCCAGTTTTACTATTGTTGGACGGGCACTCAACGCACGTCAAGAATTTAGAGGAATAGATTTGGTAATTGAAAATGGTGTTGTAATCTTGTGCTTTCCACCGCACTGTAAGCACCGATTGCAACCACTGGATGTAGGATTTATGAAGCCTATCAGTGCATATTATACCGAGGAAATCAACTTACTTCAACGAGAAGGGCAGCAAGTTGTACTGAGAAAAGTCTTTTCTCTCTTTGGAAAGGCTTTTATCAAAGCAGCAAAAATAGAAACTGCAGTGAATGCATTCAAAAAACCAGGGATCCATCCCTTGAATACCTCAGTTTTTCAACCATCAGATTTTGTCCAGCTTTCAGAAGAGGTATCTTCTCCTCATACTTCATCTGATCCTTTAACCAGCACAGGTGTGTGCAACTGTTTATAGAAAATGTTTGTTATAAATATTTTGTAACTATGAGTCCCACTTTTTCAGAACCAGAATTACCGATGAAAGCTTCTGATTACTGTAGCATTCTCAAAGAAATTACCATTAAAAAAGCTTAAACGAGTACTTCCCAACCAACAACCTCAAAGAGCCAACATTCTTCACTTTATATTGATCAGGCTGACTCAAAAGACGGTACAATAGCTATTCCTGTTTCCTGCCTGGAACCTCTCTTGCGCTTTTTGATAAGAATTCGTATTTTATATACATTTATTCAAGATTCTGTTATTCTCATTGTTGTTATGCTTTTAATATTAATTGCAGAGTGGTTCACTGCCACATGTTACCCAAGCAGAAACAAACGTCCAGTCTTCACCAGCTCAGTATTCTACTATGACATAAAAAAATAGTCTCATTGCTAGTTATTTCAACGAGCCTGTCAACATACGTGCATCTGATTGTTTAATGGACAAAGTGAGTAATAATATTGAAGTAAAGAAAAAAAATAACAAAAGAGGCAAAACAGCTATTGTAACATCAAGTTCCTACGAAGAAAAGTTAACAGCTCAAAAAATAAAGAGTATAAAAAGAGAACCAAAGGCAAAAAAAGTAAAGCCAAAAGTATTAAGTAACAATAAGATTGATGGAAATTCAAAAATTAAAGTACAAAAAGTTGGTAGTAAGAATATTCTAGAGAAGAGAAACAAAGATAAAAAGCCACGAGCACCTTTTACTGATATATAATTACATACTCATACTCAAATCATATTTCCAAGTCATTTTGCGCTTAGTGCAGATAATTTTTTAAACGACAACTGTCCTATTACTGAAGCCGCTGGATTGCCCACAGAACATTTATAGTTAAATCAAAATATTTATTCTAGCACTGCTGTTTCAGTACAAACGTTACATTAATCATAATTAGTCATTATTATATTTAGTTACACGTTTAAGTATAAAAAAAAAACGTGATTTAACTGAGTGTTATTGATTTAAAAAAAAAAACAATTTATATCTATTTAAAAAAAACTGGCTCATTAGTTATAATTGAATTGAAAAAAAATGATGTATAAAGAATTATTAAGCTAAATATGTGATAAATATTGAAAATACTTTCATGTACATAAAAAATGTTATTAAGTGTTAAAAATCATTATTGCATCGTATAATAAAATTTTGAATACCACATATTAATATTCACTAATAAAAACCTCTTCCAAACAACACTCTCCATATTTTCATCTCAATCTTTTTTCAGTAACTACGTTAATAATCATGTTCACACTCGCGTCTGTAAAAATATTTAAGTATCATCTGAGATCCCCACGCCAAACGTACCTCACTCGTTGCTAAACTGCGCCCCTCCGGTGGGGCACAACTTATCTTTCAGACACTTAAGCCTCGTTTTTTTTTAAAGAAATTTTACTTGTTTTAAGCATATTAAAAAGTTATGTGTTCGTTTTATGAGTGTTTTTTCTCTCAAAATTATTTTTTTCATTGGTAACTTTTACTTATATTTATCACAAGATCCTCTTAAAGTTGGGGTAACGATTGTGCCCCACCCTCTCTCACGTGAGCAGATCAACTCGCTTGCAGCTCAACTTTCTGCAGAAAAACGAGCTGCCCGAGAGATTCGGGAAGGCAGCTCATAAGAATAGGTACGGCGGTAGGAAATTGTCAAAGATTTTTTATTATAGTTTCAACTTACTTTTTTTATTTGTCTCTAAGCACAAGTGGCTACTCAAATTAATGTGCAACTAAGAGTTAAGCAGCTTCAAGAACTTGACAAAGGGAGTCAAGCAAAAGAATCTCGATCAGAGGCGGTTGAGGCTGGGGCTGAACGAGAACTACTAATTAGGAGCAGTGGCGTTAGCAATTTGACCAAAGGGTGTCTAACAGAAGCACCTTGATCAAAGAAAAGTCAAGTCCAGGATAGTGAGACTTGATTGAGACTAATTGGTGTAAAATATTTAGGGCCTCATACACGATTTTTATAGGTCGAGTCGAGGGCACTGTTCTTACACACACGCAAGTTGGGATTTTGGGAATTGGTCCCAAGTACTGATCCGGAAAAGCGATCATCGAATAGGAATGCGTGTCTTTGAGGTCACGCCTTCGCGAAATTCGGGGCTGCCCCTCAGGTTCAGGTACGTAACAGTTTACAAATTTCAGAAAATTCTCTTCACAGCCCATGGCACTAGAGAGAGGAGAAATAATTTCTTATCTTTCCTCTCATCTCTCTTACAACTAAATTTTATTTCTGAGATATTACTATAGCTATGTTTTTATGAAGAAAAGTGCGAGGAAAATTAATTAATAATCATAGTAAAGAGAAATGATAATGATCACTTAAGTAGTAATAAAAGTAGAGATGACTGTGATAAATAATATTACTAGTAGCAGTAACTACAATAGCAACTGTAATAACAATAATGATAATAATAATAGTAGTAGTAGATATTTTTTTATTTTTTGCTTTATTTTAGAGGGAGGGGTAATGCCTTGATGTACACTGCAGGGACAGCGGTAGTGTGGGACTTAGCGTATTTTTTTTTATTAGACCACTAATACCCAGTAAACCTCCCCCCCCATGCCGCGTGGCTTAAGTTCTACCTTGGAACCGCGTTAGCATTACTTCAGGGTGGAGCCACCAGGGAGGATATTGTATCTCACAGCATAGGCGAACAAGCTCGCCACCAGTTGCTACAAATGACAATCCTTTTAAGTCCTGAAAAGGATTCGAGGTCCCTAAGGACCAGCACCCGTGTCTAGCGCTCCATTGTAGGCTACATTCTTTGCAAGTGCCGCTAAATACTGGACGCTTCTCCTAGCTGATAAGTTAGTGTACTTAGTGCAGCATTTCCTTACGGGTACAGTGCAGAGTTTTCTTTGAGACCTGCTGACGGAACATATCTCTCTTTCGCTCTCTGTAACGCAACGAGTCAAGAGCACCTTCCGAACCATTGTACATGATCCTATCAGAGGAGAGAATGCCATTTCGTTGTTCTTCTGCTTTTTCGAGAAACTTCAAGGCGCTTTTGAAGCCATCTTTTAAAACGTTTAACGTGTTTGTAAGCTTATTTTTAATAGCATTCGACGTCTCTTCAATTTTTTTCTTGGCATTATTTATAGTGTCTACTTCTAGTTTCCGCTTCTCCATAACGTCTTTTTTGAATCCAGCAAAAAAGTTAATGTCGCCTATTATTTGGTTGCTGAATACACTCACATTACTTCCTTCACTGATGTTGTTGTACACAGTTGTACAGCTTGATCTCCTGCAACTTGCAGTGTATCCGGTTTGAAAATGAAGTAGTCCCGTTGGTCCACCATACGCGTCTTTGTGCCTCCCCTCCCCCCCCCAGAATCCGTTGGGCCTGGGGCAGCCAGCCGGGCTTGCACCGGATCGGAACTGTCAGCAGATTCCCTCAAAGAGGGTACAGCTTAGGGTACTTGTAATGCATCGACGTTTATCATTGTGAAATCTTTTTTGTGTAGTGCTCACCACCGAAGGTTAGCACTACCTTTTTTTCTTAAATTCAAGTGTCTAGGATAATACAAAACCATCGCAGCAGCTCTTTCCGTTATCAAAGAAGAGCGCTACTTGCTCGAGCCGGCCAGGAGTCGCCACTCTTCCTCAGTCCCACCTGCAAAGGCTGCCCTGGCGTTGTGTACAAAGTGTGAAAGTAGTGATTGTGTAAAGTGGATTTTTATGTTGGTAAACCACAAGTGCTTCAGCACGACGAGCAACAAGCATACAATCCCACGACTGAAGCAGAGAACCGACCAAAACGAGCTGGCTTACACAATGCACTTAGATGGCTGCAATGTATCCTCCTCAGTGCTAGTAAGCCTGGATTAGTCAGCCCACGACTTTTTTGTTTATGAGGCGTGCAGCCATATCAGATGTGGTTACCCAGTCTTACCCAGGCCTCATCGTCCAGTTTTACCTGCTGCCAGGCGTCCCCACGCCAGCCAGAGAGATCCTGTTACCCGTAGCCCGAAACAACTCGTCAGTATGCCTGTGTTAGTAGTAGTAGCAGCAGCAACAGCTGCACTGTTTTTTGTGGAGGCAGACGAAATGCCTTGATGCATACCGCAGAGGCAGTTGTAGTGTGAGACTCAGTGGATTTTTTTTATTATACCCTAATACCTACTACCCCCCCCTCATACCGCGTGGCTTTAGTTCCACCCCGGAAGCGCGTTAGCATTACTTCAGGGTAGAGCCACCCGAGCAAGCTCGTCACCAGTTGCTAGAGGTGCCAATTCTCTCGAGTCCTTAAATGGACTCAGGGTTTCTGAGGATCAGCACCCGTGTCCAGCGCTTTTTTGTTGGCTGCAGTCTTTGCAAGCGCTACTAAATGCTTGATTCTTTCTCTAGCTGATAAGTAAGTGTACCTAGCATAGTGCGGGTCCTCATTAGTCAATACTCCTACTTTAAGACTTTTCTCTCTAAGATGCACTGTGATTGGGCTTTCTTCCCGGCCTCATCTAGCGCTCTCCTGAATGTTGGGCAGCTTCCACTGCCGGCTTTGAGCTTATTGTCTGTCGTTACACAGCGGAAACACCGTGCTAGGTCGGAGCACTCTTTTTTTCGGTAGTTGAAGCTTCCACACTGGAGACAGAGCTTAGACCTACTTTCTGCCTTACAGTTACCTGAAACATGTCTGTATCTCAGGCACCTGTAACCTCTTGTTACTACAATCCTTATTCTGATCTGGCAGCTTTCAAAACTGACTCTTAATCTGCCTACTTCTGCTTTTTTTACGATTACTTTGTCTACCATTATCAGACCTATTCTTTATCCTCTGGTATTGGGTTTTAAAGGCGCTACTTGAGTCTCTTGCCCATTCCGTTCAAAACCTCTCACAAAAGCCTTTTTGACCTCTTCTTCTTCTATAATACCATCTAGATCTTGAACTTCTAGTGTCACGTTGTGTTGCTTGTTACCACTGATCCTTGCCCAGCTATCGACTTTTCAATTTGTTGTGAGAAAGCAGCCATCATCCTTCACACCCATGGCTCTAATAATCATGTCTCCTTTTTTAGTTGTGATAACACTTTAGACTAAAACATCTGTATTGTCTGGGTCAAAGTTCTCCTTCATCAATTTAAGCACATTTGCGAAGGTCTGTCCTTTGGCTCTTTTATCCGAAACCTTTATCCTACTCTTTCCCTTCTATTGTTTTTCTCATCATTAAGAGCGTCTCCTCGGTAAACTACTGGTTTTTTTTTATTTTTCAAATGGTGCAGATTTTGTGTTCTTTTCTTGGCTATTTGAGGGACTTATGTTCCTATTGACGCGTTCTATTTCTGTCAGGGCAGTGTTCAGGGTTTTTCTCTGTATGTGCCGATGGAAATATTTTTATTTATTTTTTTTTTTAATGGTACAGATTTTGTGTTTTTTTATGGGCTGTTTGAGGGACTTCTATTCCGATTGACATGTTATATTTCCGTCAGGGTAGTGTTCAGGGTTCTTCTCTGTATGTTCTGACGGAAGTGATCTCGTTTGAGCTCTCTTAATTGCAGTGATTTAAAACTCTCCCTCCAAAAATATACGTATCTTTTTTCTTTAAAGAGACCAGCTTTCCTTATACTTACAGCTGCTTTAAGGTGCTTCAGAGCAGCTTTCAAATCATCTTTAACAACTGTTGCCGTTTTTCCAAACTTCTGGTTAATGGTTTCAAGCATTTTTCAATCTCCCTGGTGGTAGACTGAACTGTGTTATTTACAAATACCATTGTGCTGTTGTGTGTTGTGTTGTCATAGTCATATTCCATGTTTTTATTTTTTCTAATCTTGTACGACACGCGACACCACCAAGAAAAATTTATTACTGTTCACAATCCTAATACATACTCAAATTACTGATTCATTTGATCGATTCACTCTGAATAATTTGTTATTTTATAACATAAAAAAGGTTTGGTGAGGGTCCATTCATCTCACTAGCAGTGCAAACTGAAATTGGCGCATAGCGAATAATCTGCGTAGTAGTCATTTGAAATTTATTTCATTTTCCTGCTCGCTTGTTCACTTCAGCACAGAGTACACGTAACGCGAGATGCTGTTGTTTTCCCTCCCTCTCTCTCTCTCTCTCTCTCTCTCTCTCTACGCTTGACTGCGCTCTTGCGAGTATCGGATGACATTAGGTAGAGGATGATGGATAAATGTATGGTGACGGTTTCACTATTTTTCGACTTTGAAAAAATATTTAACACCCTAGATCATCGTGTTTTACTCCAGAATCTCGGACACTTGCATTGCTTGGGCAACTTGATTCGGTTTGTCCACTCCTACCTGACAGAACGATCTCAGACAGTTACGCGGTTGGATGGGGGGAATGCCGAGCCACGCCCTGTTACGTCTGGGGTGCCGCGATGGCGCAGGGCCCGTCATCGGGTCTGGTCTTTTTTCTCATTTTTATAAATTCCCTGATTTCGGTGCTGTGTCACTGCAAGGCGATATTGTTTGCTGATGACTTGCAGATCTATATACAGTACTACCCCGCAGATTGCCGGCTGGTATCGGGAGACCGTATAAGGATGCTGGATGGGTTGTGCTCTGGGCTGCTAATCATGGACTCTCCCTTAATTTAGCCAAGCTTAGAACGATGTTCACGACGCACAGTGGGAAAAAAAGCACTTTTTTGATGAAAAATCTGCCGACACCACAATTTTCGATGTAATTTTCACATTTTTTTTATAAACTCCTTAGACGTCAAGTTTCAGTGTGTCTGCCACTTTTTCTCAAGAGTCCTAACCCTAACCTCAAAAAATCGGGAAATACAGAAAAAACAGATTTAAAAAAAAAAAAACTTCTGCGAAAATAAGTTTTCAGGGGCTTTAAGATCTCTGATCATAAATTTATTTGTTTATACAATTTATAAATGGTGGATACAAAATGGCGACCAAAAACTAGAAATTTTGATTTATTTTGCGTTTTTTCGTATAAATTACTACAAACGATCTTTTTTGCTGCTGATTACGAACTTATTTCTATTATTATGTAACAAGCTTTAAGTGTGTCACTGCCATTTTTCCTCAATAGTCAAAACCATCACCTCTAAAAATCGGAAAATACAGAAAAAACAGATAAAAAAAAATATTATTGCGAAAATGAGTTTCTAAGGGCTTTTCAGGTCTCTAATCAAGAATTATTTGTTTGTATATTTAATTTGAAAATGGTGGAGACAACATGGGCCCAAAAATTGAAAATTTTGCTTTATTTTGCTTTGCTCAATACAAGTAAGTACACAATTTCTTCAATCCGAAAAATGCTACATGTCAAATAAAGATGCCTTATCATGTTGTGTGTAACAAAAATTTTGAGAAAAATTATTCTTAGCTTGAAAAAAAAACTTTATAAATATATCGTTATTTGCTTTTGTTCCGTCATTATCCAACGAACTACAGAAAATAGACGAAAATATTCCTCTTCAAAATAAAAAATTTTTTTTCTTTGAAAATAATAGAACTCACTTTGTTTTGAACTTTCTAATTTATTTCTACCTATCTATTTTGAAGATGAACTGAATGTGATTAAAGTTTTCACACTTTAAAAATAAAATATTCCATATATAAACTACTTCTGAAGACAGTAAACAGTAATATAATTTTTTTGTGTTTCACTAGACTTTAAATACCTTATACGACCTAAGTTTTCCTCCTGTACATGATTTTTTTACCAAACATACTATATTGTAGTAGATACTTTTCATGCGCTTTTTCATAATGAACCTCACTGTTTTAAAAAATATTACGAAATTAAAGAAAAAGATGTCTTACTTTTCTTACATGTGTTAGTCCTTAGTTTTGTAGGCATCACAGAAATTCTATTTCACACATTTCTGGAATGGAGCAGTTTAGTGATATACTGTAATTTTTGCTAAAAAAAAAAAACAATACGATAATCCGAAAAAATTAGACAACAATGGTTAAATGAATTCTTTTTAATAATGGTTAACAAAAATAAATTTTTTTAATTTTTCACTACATTTTTTCGAAGCTTTTTGAGGTTAGAAAGGAGTGGTTATGTGCTCGATTAAAAATGAGCATAAATTCATGATCAGCGATAAAAAATACATATTATTAGGCTTTAATTTGAATTTTTTTAAGTCCAAAACTATTTTAAATGAGGTAAAACTGCTATCTCAGAGGGATTTTGACTAACTGCAGCCACCATATTGGTCCGCCACTTTGAATTGTGGAAAAAAGCCAGACGGCAAAAAAAAACCTACTAACTATAGTTTGCGCCCATAAAACATTGTTTACGACCTATAGAATTTTGGACAGATCTTTGTTCCGTTTGACAAAGAATGTCCTATATATACATTTATATACAGACACATGTAGGTGTGTGAGTATTTGTATCTGCCATTTTAAGTTCTGAAATACAAAAAATACCTTTGTAATTTAAACCAAGGGGAATCCGCGTGTGTATCACTTTGTACTGCATCTGACATTTTAATTTTTAGGAAACAACATAAAATTTGCATTACAAAACTCGAAGTACAGAATTGTCCATAAAGTGATTATTAAGTAAAAAATTTAGATTCCAATTGCCATTTTGTATTAAACATTTTTAAATTTAATAATAAAAGTACTACGTTCGTAATCAGAGACAAAAAAGATCGTTTGTAGTAATTTATACGATAAAACGTAAAATAAATAAGAATTTTTAGTTTTTGGCCGCCATTTTGCATCCGCCATTATAAATTGTACAAACAAACAATAAATTCATGATCAGAGACCTTAATATCCCTGAAAACTTATTTTCGCAGAAATTTTTTTTTTTTAATCTGTTTTTTCTGTATTTCCCGATTTTTTGAGGTTAGGGTTAGGACTCTTGAAAAAAAGTGGCAGACACACTGAAACTTGACGTTTTAGGAGTTTATAAAAAAAAATGGGAAAATTACATCGAAAATTGTGGTGTCGGCAGATTTTTGAACAAAAAAGTGCTTTTTTCCCACTGTGTGACGACTTGCTATTTTGTGTGCAGTCTTTCGGTCCCATTTGTGGCTACGGTTAAGAACCTTAGAGTTGTGTTCAGCGATGACCCGACTTGGAACGCTCAGGTGTCACGCGTGTTGTCCCATTCGTCAATGGAGCCCTTTGTAGATTGAGATGTAAGACTGGGTCTGTCTCATAAAGCATTAAAATAGTGCTGGCTGGCGTATTTCTTCTACCATACTTAAATTACACAGCGTTGGTCTATCTTGATATGTCAAAGTATTTAGACACTAAACTGCACCGCTTATGCAACATGGTTGTCTGCTGGAGTGGATCAGGACGTGGAACTAAGGCCGTACTATAGACGTCTAAGCTGGCTGACCAGCAGAGCACACTGAAGGTATTTTTTGGGACAGGTTGTCTATCGCCTGCTAGCAACAAGCAGGCAGAAATATCTGTTTGACCTGATCAAGGCTGAGGAGATGGGACATTCGGCGAGACAAATGGTGGAGGAATTTCATAGGCCTTTTGCCCGAACGGTTACGTATAAGCGATTATTTACCCGCAACGCACACAGGTTTTGGGACGAGCTTCCGAGTGCTATCGAGGAGTCCAACACGATGAGATCATTTAAGACTGCACTTATCTATGCGGCCGTATATTACTTAATACAAGTTAGTTAGCTAAATTAAAAATTTAATACTTTGTTAAGTTGGCATTGTTATAATGGTTTTGAATAGTAGCATAAAATAGTCTGTTAAGTGCATCTGTTATCAGGAACGTTGTCACTACATACTTTTTTTATTACAAATTTCATAAATCTGTTGTAAGTAATTATCTAGTTATAGAGTGTCATAGAGTGAATGCTTAAAACTACAAGTTAGTTAGTTAAAATTAAAATCCAATACGTTGTTTTATCAGCATAATTTTGAACGGTGAAATGAAAATTTTTTATGAAACTCGTCTATTATCTGGAATGTCGTCAGTATGTTTCCCGTAACAAATTTTATCAATGGGCTGTAATTTTATATTGTGGCCATACGGACTAACGGGTTGTGCCTTGCTCGCCTTGCATTCAGCAGCAAGACACGGCACATAACCACTACTTGGCAGGACTGGAAAGATGGACGGGTAGTGGGCACTTTTATGTGTACTAATGGAAGACACCTCTGTTTCCACATATAAACAGTGCTTTTATTTCGCATCAACCACTACACTCAATACACAAAAGAATCATATCGACCAGCTATCCGATATGGCCTAGCCAACACAAACCCAGCCCTGCGGTTGCAGGTTCGGCAGTTGCTGCTCGGAACAGTGCTTTCGCGGTAGGGACGGGATAGAAGGAAACAGGCCTACCGTTCTCACTCCTGTACAGATGTACGCTACAGCTCTAGACATGGGCACCGGGAGATCCGTTTGGCAGGTGTCAGCACTCGGATGTCATCATCCTCGATAGTCGTGGCATGTGGGGACTATCGCAGCCAGCCCAGTCGTCAACAGGTAGCCGTTGCTGCGCCTCCTGTTGTCGCCTGGTACTAGGTACGCCTGGTCTAACTGGCACTCACACGCGCAACCGACATATCGTCTTTTTTTTCGGTAACCTCTTCAGGTGCGTCCCGACGGTAAGCAGACAAGAGCAAGAGTGTCTCTCCTGCCGGCCCGCCGATCGGTGCCGCTTCGTTATTCCAGCCGCCTGTGTGTGTCTGTGCACCCATACCAACCTGTACGCACGGTCGAGTGTTGGTCGTATAGCCCATGGTAAGGATAGGTATAGGTACCGGGGCCTTGGATCGAGCAGGAATCGCATACAATGTACCGCCTCTCCTGTCTGCTATAGCTACAAGTCTGCTTTTACTGTGACGTTGACTTACCACGTCACAACAGTTTAAGAACCCAGTGTGCCTGGGAAAAGAGAGCTGCGTGCGACTATGTATACAGCTTTATTCACGGCTACATAACTATAGTGGGGTAGGAAAAAAGTCTTGTTATACTTTGTTTGGTCTAGCCCCTACTCCCCAAAAACTCATAACACGAGAAAAAGAACTACGTTCCAAAAACATTAATAAATATATTGCATTCATATTTTGTAATGAAAAAAACTTTTTTGAATTGATACAATTTTTACCACTAAATCCAACTTATTACATATTTTTCGCCCCCCCCCCCTATTTTGTTGTTTTCAAAGGCTATTGAAGGAGATAGAAGTCACCAGAGCAGCTAATTTTTGCACAGTTTGACGAGTGAGATTCTTTTGAAAATTAGTCATGGTGTTTATTCAATATTTCAAAGATGCATCTCATTGCATATGGTAATCATATCAACAAATAATTAATACTAAAGTTAACGCTTTTCATATTCAAAGAATAGTTGACACATGCCTTGCAACGATTAGAAGTAGTAGTATTATTACTTCGACAAATAATTTAACAACATTAGAACAACAAATGTTTCAATCTTTGGCGGTTTCATTGAAAACCTGTTTTACAACTACTTTATGATTATTTAGAGGTAACTGAAGCAACAACAAAAATATTTACCAATAAATCAAAAGTTTTTGTGTCAGATAGTAAACATCAAGTACAGGCAGCTTTTAGTGCATTTGAAAATGAACCTGAAGATTTTGTACATAAAAGAAGTTTTAACGGAAGTCAAGACGTAAAGAAATTCATATACCGCATGCATTCAAGGTAAAGGTATATAAAGAGCGGCTCCAGATGTTGAAAATGATATACTGGTAGGTCGTAATAATACGAATTGCGCATTTAAAAATCGCATCACTACAGCTTTAATAGTGAATTCCAAACATTTAGATCCAAAAAAGTTTCTTTAGGATGCTAAACGAATTAAAAGTATCTCTTAAGGAACATTTAGAATTTAAAGAAAACAGTATGTTGACGGCTGAATATGTAGTAGTGAAAGACAATGTTGAGGATATAGATTTAAAATACTTCAATACAAAATCGCAGGCTATTCACATATCGGCTGACTTGAATCAGTGCTTTGATGTAAACGTGCGACAATCAATTGAGAAAAGTATAAATGATTTTCAAAATAAATAATCTGGCTGGTCTGTGCACTCAGTTTTGAAATTGGTTGTAAACATTAGCAAACTAAATCCTATTGAAAAAATTTTCAGTTAATTTACATTAAAAAAAAAAAGCAATACTTATGTTGTTCTTCCTAGTCACTTGACTGCAAACAAAAAAAAGCATGGAAATCTTTTATTTATGTGAAGTATTAATATCACTATATTTTGATCAAAAATTTATCTCGCTTAATACGCAAACAATTAACACTATCAACATGCTGTGTTGTAAAATTACGTAACCCAATAGAAAGATAATAAGCATATACTTAAATTTAAAAATTTTACACACAATATAGACTTCTAATATTTACTGGAACCTATTAAGAGTGCCTATTAATGTTACAAAGAATACAGTATTGGTTATTGTATCAAATGTTACTGGAGTAATCGTTATTTTGAAATCAGTCTAGTGTAATTTATTACGTTGACTCTAGGTATTGAGGCTCCGCTCACAGCAAATGTAGTATTAGTTATAAAAACTCAAGAATAATATCCATGATATTCTATAACCCTAGCACTTATGATTCACATTTATGTGGAAAAAAACTCGTCAACTGTTTTCGAGGAAGAGTTTAGCTTTTACCACGGACAAAATAAAAGTATATCATATTTACGAAATTCGTAGAAGGTACTAATATTAATCTCCGGTTTGTTGATTCCTCCAAATTTATGGCCTTATCTCTCGATAAATTATCATCATACTTATACTTACTAAAAATACTAAAAACAGTATTTTTCAATGATGATCAATATACAATAGTGTAGTTATACTTACTAAAAAGAAAAGGTATCTATCCATAAGATTTTACTTTGTCTTTCAAACATTTGTAAAAAATAAACTTTCATCAAAAAAAGTGTTTACAGCAGCTCACACAAAATCCATGTAACTGATGAAAAGTAGGAGAATGCAAAAACATCTAGAATACTTTTTACATTTATACTCTTGGACAGTATTCTAACTTATATTTAAAGACTAGTGCACTTCTAGTACAGGGATGGGAGCGAAAACTAATTAATTTTTTTTAATCGTGGGGTAGTACGATTTTTCAACATGATGAATAGGAGAAAAATCGTGAGAATACGAGAAAAATAATTTGGACAAAATCGGTTTGTTGCTACAAACTTGTCGAAAAAAATCGTTAAGGTGTCAAAAACCACTTTTTTGCACAAAAAGGGGAAAAGAAAAAAAAAGTCGTAAATACAAATGATATTGCCTTGCAGGGCTTGTCAAGACAAAAAAAAATGAGACGTTACCAATTGTAATCGTACCATAACTTTTTGCATGAATAAATAATTACAGCAAAAAATCATGATTTTTTGATAACTAATCACTTGGTTTCCGTACATCGTGGATATGTTTTTCAACGCTTAAATTGTGGAAGCCTTCTATCTGGTTTTTTTTTTTTTAAACTCCCTAAACTTTTTGAGATACCTTTTTTTTTAGTAAGTATAACTACACTATTGTATATTGATCATCATTGAAAAATACTGTTTTTAGTATTTTTAGTAAGTATAAGTATGATGATAATTTATCGAGAGATAAGGCCATAAATTTGGAGGAATCAACAAACCGGAGATTAATATTAGTACCTTCTACGAATTTGGTAAATATGATATACTTTTATTTTGTCCGTGGTAAAAGCTAAACTCTTCCTCGAAAACAGTTGACGAGTTTTTTTCCACATAAATGTGAATCATAAGTGCTAGGGTTATAGAATATCATGGATATTATTCTTGAGTTTTTATAACTAATACTACATTTGCTGTGAGCGGAGCCTCAATACCTAGAGTCAACGTAATAAATTACACTAGACTAATTTCAAAATAATGATTACTCCAGTAACATTTGATACAATAACCAATACTGTATTCTTTGTAACATTAACTCTGGTAGTTCAGCAACGTTCAGGCGGCCGGGTAACCAGGGCACGATCATCGACCTTACGCTGGTGTCGTCTCAAATGGCGGCGTGGGTGTCTGACTGGCAAGTCCTGGAGGACTACACTGCTAGTTATCACCAGTACGTCAGCTTTGTGTTAAACGAGAACTGTGGAGAAAGCTCGTGAGAATTAATCCGAAGGCGTGTTACTGGGTAGAATGTGGCAAAACTTAATCGAGACTTGTTGCAGAAAGCCATGGTAAGTGCGCCCCCTCCTGTTAATTTGAGCAAAATCACAAATACAGCAGAGGTCGAAGCACTTGTGAACGGCACTATGAGACGAGTCAAGGAATAGTGCGATGCGTGTATGCCCAAAAAGTTTGCCGGAAAGGGTCGACGTTCGTGCTACTGGTGGACCGAAGAAATTGCAAACTTGCGCAGGGAGGCGCAGCACCTACGACGTCTTGCACAGCGACACAGAACTCGCGAAGATGTCGAGGTAGCTGTTGCCGCGTACAGGAACGCGAAAATAGCCTTGGTGAGGGCGATCAAGGTGAGCAAGAACCGAGATGCTGGCGCAAACATCGCTGAGGTGGACAAAGATACCTGGTGCATGGGCTCCCGGATCGCGTTAAAAAAACTACGCGGCTCTGACCTGACGCCGCCGATAGAACCTTCCATCTTGGAGAGGGTGGTCTCCTACCTCTTTCCGGAGCATCCTGATAAGAGGCGGGAGGACATTAATACAGGCCAAGTGCCTCTCTTTACCCTTGATGAATTGAGATCGGTGGCATCGGAGCCGCTGGGGTAAAAGGCCCCTGGCCCGGACGGGGTGCCGTCCGAAGTCCTTAAGGTCATAGCTGTGGAGAAACCGAACGTTTCGCTGGACATGTTCAATGCTTGCCTATGCGCTGGACTGTTTAGCGAGCGTTGGAAGATCCAAAGGCTTGTTCTTTTGGACAAGGGCAAATCATCCCTCCAGGTCCCGTCGTCATTCCCACCCTTAGGTATGTTGGACAATTGTGGAAAAATACTTAAGAGGCTGATAAGAACTCGCTTAAAAGGAGAAGTCAGTCTCTCGAAAAATCAGTATAGGTTCCGAAAGGGGCGTTCGACGATTATGGCTGTGTTTGAGGTTCTTGAGTCGATGAAGGAGGCATGGAAACCCTCTCATAAGACGAGAAGCGTCTGTGTTCTGGCGACCCTCGATGTCGAGAATTTTTTTAACTCGGCAAAATGGTCTGACACAATAAGGGCATGAAGGCGCCAAAATGTACCGGTCTACCTGAAAAAGATCCTGGACAGTTATCTTCATGAACGAGTACTACGGTACGATACTAAAGATGGACCAAGAGAAAGGCGTCTGACGTCGGGGGTCGCGCAGGGATCTGCCCTTGGACCTGACCTCTGGAACCTAGTCTATAATGAACTATTGTCCCTTGAAATGCCTCCAGGGGTCAAGCTAATGGGCTTTGCTGATGACATAGCACTACACATCATAGCGAGATCCCGGGAGGAGGCCGAGCGCAAAATACGGTGGGCGGTCGCGATAGTGTCAGAGTGGCTTCGAGATCACGGTTTCGAGCTGGCGATTGAAAAGACGGAGATGGTCATTCTCACCAGGCAGAGATAGTTCGGGGGAAACTTCCGCCTAAACGTGACGGGTGAGGTGATCTGCGCGAGTCCGGTAGTGCGCTACCTAAGAGTGTGGATCGATTCACGGCTCACCTTCTAGGAGCACATCAGGAGAGCAGCCGACAAAGCCGCGAGGATTTCTGGGGCGCTTTCACGGTTAATGCCAAACGTTGGGGGCCCGTGGGAAGCTAAAAGACGTCTTCTTGCGTCGGTCTCCAACTCGATCCTGCTGTACGACGTGTAGGTGTGGGCAAACCCGCGCTAGCAAGAAGATATTTCCGGGAGCGCCTAGCTTCGGTGCAGCGCATCGGATCGCTGAGGATCGCGTGCGCACATCGCACAGTATTCTCCGCTGCCGTTATGGTAATAGCACAAACGATTCCCGTCGTGTTGCTAGCGTTGGAGCGGCGAAGGAAGTTCCTGGGCCCCGGCGACGAAAGTGATTGTGATAGACGGGAGAAAACGTTGATGACGTGGCAACAGGAGTGGAGTCGGTCTGGTGCGGGTAGGTGGACGCATCGGTTGATCCTGCACTTACGGCCATGGGTGGAGAGAGGACATGGAGAGGTTAATTACTATCTCATGCAGTTCCTCTCCGGGCATGGCCAGTTTAATGCCTATCTCCATCGCATGGTGGTGATAGCATCACCCAGATGCACTTACTGCCCTTCGTTGGATGATACCGTCGAACATACGTTTTTTGTATGTGAGAAATGTTACCGTGAGCACCAGCAGCTGATGGAAAAGCTGGGCGTAGCACCCGCTCCCGAAACCATTATCTCTGAGATGCTAAGCATCGAAGAGGGATGGAGGGCAGTGGATGGCTTTGTCGCGTCTGTCATTCGGCGTAAGAAAAAAGGAGAGAGCTGCCGCGCAGGGAGCAGGGGTCCCTGAGTAGGCTGGCAAAAAAGATCAATGCTGAAAGGTTAGAAAACAGCCTACAAAGAAGCACTAAACATAGGTGCCAGTCCTCAGGTACTCCGAGTCCTTTTCAGGACTTGAGAGGATTTGAACCTCTAGCAACTGGTGGCGAACTTACTCGTCAATTCTGTGAGACGCGATGGTCTCCCTGGTGGCTCCACCCTGAAGTATGCTAACACTGTTCCAGGGTGAAACTAAAGCCACGCGGCATGGGGGGGGTTTAGTGGGTATGGGTGGTCTAATAAAAAAAATCCACCGAGTCACACACTATCGCTGTCCCTGCAGTGTGCCTCCATGCATTTCCCCTCCCTCCACAAAAAAAAAAAAAAAAAAAAAACTACTACTACTACTACAACTACCGTTACCACTACCACTACCACTACCATTACCACTCCCACTATGACTACTATTTTCCACAGGAAATCGATAATTTATGTATGTAATTTGTCTTTAACCACAGTTATAAGTTTCCACTTGTATTCAAAATAAAATGGGTCCATGACTTATTAATCAAAGAGTATTTATATTGAATTTTCAATGTCTAGGGATATGCTGGGCCTAGTTATAGTCGATTTTTCACAGAAAATTGATGTTTCCTCTATTTAATTTGCTTATTACTTTTTAAATATTTTTCTATTGTTGTTTGCTATGGCATATAACGATAACTTATTAATAAAAGAGTATGTATGCTCAATTTTATGGGTTTGGATTCATGCTTGGCTGAGTTACAGCCAATTTTGACAGAAAATCGATATTTTGTTTGTTTTATGTGTCTATAACTTTTTAAATAATTTTTTACCTGTGTTTACAGTAATATCTAACAATAATTTACGAGTTATAGTGCTTTTACGTTTTATTTCAAGTGTCTAGGATCTAACTGTAGGCGACTATTTACATAAAATTAATATTTTCCCTATTTAACTTAATAAAAACTCTTTTAATAGCGTTTAACTTGTGTTAGTATGCGCCATAAATTAAACATCCTGGGTTGAGTTATAGCTCATTTTTCACAGGAAATTTATATTTCACCTATTTACATTACCCATGTTTACGATAAAATGTGCCTTTAACTCATCAGTTTAAGAGTGTAATGTCAATTTTATACGCTAGGTAACTACAGCCGACAGCACTACTTTAGGGTGAAAATTTCCACTTTGTTTTGTTAATATGATATCTTTTGAAAATCTTTATTGTATGTGACTTAGCGCCTAGTACAGAGTTGCAGACAATGATATTACTTTAGTCGATCTGATCTCCCTCAGCTGTTTCTTCCTTGGGTCCTCGATCGTCAGCGAATCAGCCCGCGTGCGGCTCGGCAGCTCCGCAGGAGCTGGACGCGCGCAGAACGAAGGAGGGCGCGCGTGCCGTCATCTTGTCGGACGTTGATCGCGGGAGACGAGGCGAACAATCCGCCCGCATCGCTCCTGGAGCGACATACTACACTAGTCGCCGCCCACCAAGGCGGGTCGGCCTTCTTGACCATCAGGGGGTGGCGTTGGTGGACCGGCGTTCGCTACGGGAAGCAGAGCCAGTTTGACAACCGGTCGCACGTAGTCGCCAGTCGTTGTCTTCACGGTGACCGCGCGCACCAATCCATTAGGACCAGGCTGGGCGCGAATGATGTGACCTAGCGGCCAACGACCGCTCGATTGGAGGAGGGTGGCGTCCAGTAGGATGACGAAGTCACCGACGGCAAAACTTCGGCGAGCAACGGTCCACTTCGGCCTCTGCTGGAGTGTATTAAGGTACTCTCGGCTCCAGCGTGACCAGAACTGAGCCCGAATGGCTCTCACGAGGTCCCAATGTGAGAGAGCGTTCAAGTTCTCAGTGGGAGGCCTGGGCTGGATGATGGAATCGAGTGGGGCTCCAACAAGGAAGTGGCCTGGTGTAAGTACCTCGAGGTCGGAAGGGTCGCTGGAGAGCGGTGTCAAGGGCCTTCCGTTCAGCACCATCTCAATCCCAACTAGTACGGTGGAGAATTCCTCGTAGGTCAGGTGACGGGAGCCCATTACGCGTCGAAAGTGGCCTTTGACTGACTTGACGGCGGCTTCCCAGAGTCCGCCAAAATGTGGAGCTCCAGGGGGGATGAAGTGCCAAATGATACCTTGCGAAGCGAGAGAGCCGGCAACGAAGTTCCAGTCGATCTCCGCAATTCGTAACGCTTCGCGCAGCTCCAGATCAGCGCGGCGAAAACAAGTGGCATTGTCGCTCCAGAGTTCAGAGGGTCGACCGCGACGACCGGTGAACTAAGCAAGAGCGCCCAGGAAGGCGGCTTTGGAGAGATCACCGACGAGCTCGAGGTGTAGGGCCTTTGTCGTCATGCACACGAAGACGGCGATGTAACCCTTCGTAGTGTGTATGCCTCGTCCTTTTGACGCCAGTACTGAAAAAGTCCCGGTGTAGTCGACACCCGTGCGGCCAAAAGCGCAGGAAGGTGTGACTCGTGAAGCTGGTAAGGGGGCCATCATCTGGGTCGCGGAGCGAGCCTGGAGTCGGGAGCATACGGCGCACCGCCGCAATTGAGCCTTGATTCTGCGTGGGCCACCGAGAATCCATGCACGCTTGGCCGCGTAGGCGCTAGTGACCCTGTATCCGCCGTGAAGAGCTCGAGTATGGGCCCAAGAAAGGACCAGCAAGGCGAGCGATGAGGCTCCGCTAAGGATCGGTGGATGCCGCTCTTCGTAAGGTAGCGAGGAGAAACCCAGCCGCCCGCCGACGCGCAGAACGCCGTTGGTGTCGAAGAAAGCCGCAAGAGAAGTCAAAGGGTTCCCTTTTGGCAATCGCTCGCCGTTCTGCAAACGCGCGCGCTCTTCGCCGAACGTTTCCGATTGGCTCAAACGGACGCAGGCCAGGAAGGCATCTTGAAGCTCGGTGGGGGTCAGTGGTGAGAGCACCGGCAGGACAGGTGGGCAACGCAACTGGCGCCGGACACACCGACGAGTGCGCACGAGAACGACGAGTAGAGTGTGAAGCTTGGAATATCGTTCAAATATGCTCGGCTCAGCCAGACGGGTGGCGTAGCAGGCCAACGGCAGGGGTGTCACCTCTTGAAGTGCTTCCTGGGGCCAGGCTCGGTCGTTGTCGGCGAGCCACGGCGGACCGTCCCACCACAGGAGTTGTTGTCTGAGACCGGACATGTCCGCGCTTCGAGTGGCCGCGTCGGCTGGATTGGACTGCGACGGCACGTACCGCCAAGCGCTCGAGGGGTAGCGTGTCCTGTGTCTGGGCTACGTAGTTGTCGACGAGGGCGTTGTTGGTTGGCTGATCGGAAAGAACCCAGTGCAGCACAATTTGCGTGGCTACCCACTTGCGCAGAGGAAACCCGCCGGCTTGCAGAAGTTCGATTAGCTGGTCACGAATATGTCGAGCCGTGGCGATGTCGTCGGCACCGGAGAGTATGTCGTCGACGTAGCGGTCGTTCATCACCACGGGAACTGCCTCAGGCCAACGGTGTCCTTCGTCCTCACACAGCTGCTGCACAGTACGCAAGGAGAGGTACGGTGAGCACGAAGCGCCGTAGGTGACTGTTAACAGCTGGTAGTGCGTGGGCGGTTGGTTTGGATCAGGGCTCCACAAGATACGCTGTAGGTCGACGTCATGCTTGTCAATCTAGATCTGACGAAACATCATGCGGACATCGCTGCAGAAGGCGATTCAATGTCGTAGCCAGCGTAGGAGCACGCTGGGGAGCGCGGTCTGCAGCCTAGGGCCCGCGAAGAGGACGTCGTTTAGGCTGTAGCGGCTCGATGTCGGTTTCGAGGCGTTGAACACGACGTGAAGCCTGTGGCCCTTATCGCTGCTCTGCCAGATGCCGTGATGTTGGATATAGTGCACTGGTCGGGGCGATGCCGTGCGCAGATCGTCAGGCAGTGGCCTCATGTGGCCCAGAGCGATATACTCTGCCATAAATTGCACATACTCAGCACCTATCGCTGGGGTCCGCTGGAGGCGACGATGCAACGAGTGAAGGGCGGCCGTGGCACTCTGCAGACTGTTGCCAAGCAGCCGCGCACTGTCGCTCTTCAATGGCAGACGAACGACATAGCGGCCATCCGAAGCACGATGGTGATCGAGGAAGATGCACTCGCACTCAATGTCCTCTGGAGCGCGGCGGCTGACTTGCGGTACTTCCTCGAGCTCCCAAAAGCGCTGCAGCAGCGCAGCCAGCTCGCGATGCCAAGACGGTGCTCCGTCCATGTGCAGTGTTGAGCCAACAGTAAAAGCTGCCGGCTGCAGGCCAGGAGCACGGCCGACGAGGGTCCAGCCGAAGATCGTGTGCTGACCGATAATGTCGCCCCGCTGAACGGATTCCGCCCTCAATATGTGGCTGTAGACGTCGGCACCGAGGAGCAGGTCCACACGACTAGGTGTACCGAATGCGGGGTCAGCCAGAGGCTGAAGATCAAGCCACTGCTCGGCCACGGATGGGTGCAGAGGAGCGGACGGCGATACAAGCCCGAGTTGAGGTAAGCAGAGTGCCGCCAAGGTGATCGGCGGCGCATCTCTGCCCGGGTCGATGTGCAGATGGGCCCGAATTCTCGAGCGGACGACCGACTCACCTCCTACTCCAGAAATGCTCGCACTGGTGTGCTCCAGCGTGGCGTTGAGCCGTCGCGCCAGATTCGCAGAGACGATCGTGACCTCGAAGCACGCATCGAGGAGGGCTCGGACTGTCGCGCGCCGGCCGGACGGCCCACTCAGCTGAACGAGAGCGGTCGGTAGCACGGCGAGTCAGGAAGAAGGCGACGGGCCCAGGTCGTCGGCACGGGTTGCACCGACGGGGTCGGCCTTCGGCCGTTTTGGTGATGGCAGACCGTCAGATGGGTCCGATGGCCGTTGACGGCTGCTGTCGTGAAGCAGGCTGTGGTGCTGTTCTCGGCAGTGCTGACAAACAGATCGGGAGGGGCAGAACTTCAACAGGTGGCCCGTTTGGAGGCAATTAAAACATAGTCGGGCTTGGTAGACCAGGTCTCTCTGAGCGTGCGCGTTGAGGCATTGGAATCGAGCGCAGTGCCCCAGATAATGGGTTTCGCTGCAGGGTGGGCACGGAGGTAGAGCTGCGCTGGTTGCGAGGGAGCAATAATGCTGCCCAGAAGATGATGAAGCTGGTGGACGGATGCTGGGCGTGCTCGCTGGCCGCGCTGGGCGAGATGCCTCAATTGAGCTGAGAGCGCGGCACTGTCGGTGAAGGAAGTTCGTCATGGCGGCGAAAGTCGCAGTATCAATTCCAACCCTTGCGTCGGCGCCCTCGAGCCGCTCGAGCTCGTCCTCCCAGCTACGCCGGGTAGTTGGGTCCATGCCGGTCATGGCACAAGAGATCAGCCAGTCATCCCACTGGAGGACAGGACGGCCCAAAGTTTGCAACTGGTCCCGGTGGCGACCCAGCGTATCAAGAAGGCTCCGCAGACCTCTGGCCAACTCGTCCCTTAAAGGCCTGATGTTGCGTAGCGCCGTTAGATGGTCGTGTACTAAGAGACGGCGGTGTTCAAACCGTGCCTCGAGCGCGGCCCAAGCGGTCGAGTAGTTGGCACCCACGATCTGGATCGCGTCGAGGGCTGTTTTGGCATCTCCCTCCACGAGAGACTTTAAGTAAAACAGTCGCTCGACATCGGTGAGCTATTGATCGTCATGCACTAGCGCTCGAAAGAGATCCCGGAAGCTCTCCCAGTCTTCTCTTTTCCCGGAGAAGGCGGGAATACTAATTCGGGGCAGGCGGGGTCCACAACTCGATGTAGCGCGCCCGGGGCCCGCTCCACTGTTGCCAGGGGGTGGTGCGAGGGTGCTCCTCGCGTTGTAGAGGTGGGCGCGTGACTCTATATACTCAGCCTCCGATGTCGAGTACATTTGGGTTAGTGACTCCTGCTTTTCGGGAGGACGCGTCTCGATGAGCCTCAGATGATTGGCCTGAAAGTCGCTCCAGTAGCCATCCAGCAACTCAAGCCTCACTTCGACGAGGCCGGTGGTCCAGGCCGAGGGCTCAGTTTTGCGTGACGGCCATCGCGAAACGAGCGATGACGTCTGCCAGAGCGCATTGGGCGCCAAATAGGTTAGCCCAGCCTTTGTCGGACCTGAAAGAGCAATCATGAGCTGGACGGTTGCACGAAGCTGCTATTGCCGTCGGGCCGAGCCTGGCTTTGTCCTCACTTCTACAAATTAACACGTATGTGTGCAGTTATACGACGGGGAGAAGAAGAGAGAGCGAGAAAGAGAGAGACTCACACCTTATGTACACACACACGCACATACGCACCCACATGTCCATGCGGGCGCGTAGACGCTTGCGTGCATCACGCATTGAAAAAGAGAGGTTAAATGCTAACCTTGATAAACCGCCCGTATTGCGTTTGCTCTAGTCATGACAAGGTATAGGTACACCCGCAAGGAAGGCAATGTGGCCGCCGCTACTGACGAAATAACTACTACCAGCGACACGGCTTCATGTCTGCCGTGGCCGTATGTATGACAAGCGCTGGACCACGGGCTATGCGGTGGCCGTAGCAGCCTTGTATTCAACTTGTGACGCGGATGCTCGTCGTGGCCATGATCAGGCAACGCAAGCCGGACCACGGGCACGATGGCGGCCGCGATGGCTTAATACAACCAACACTTTGACATCAGTAATAGTATACTCACATTATGTTGTGTGCTGAATGCTCTCCTAGGTTGCTGTTTGTTTCTTACTCGCTTGGAATCCGACTCGAAGGACCAATATTCAGTTTTGAAAATCTTTATTGTATGGGACTTAGCGCCTAGTACAGAGTTGCAGACAATTATATCACTTCAGTCGATCTGATCTCCGTCAGCTCTTTCTTCCTTGGGTCCTCGATCGTCAGCGTGTCAGGTGTCAGCCCGCGCGCGGCTCGGCAGCTCTGCAGGAGCAGTACGTGCGCAGAACGAAGGAGGGCGCGCGTGCCGTCATCTTGTCGGACGTTGATCGCGGGAAACGAGCCAAACAATATTAAAAAATTAAAAGATTTTGAAGTGAAAGTAATATCAGAATCGGGTTTTTCGTGGTGAACGTTACCTAATGAGATGTTTATTCAATTATAACTTAGTAATATAAGGTTTCTTCACCCCACTTTTGCACATTTTAGCCGCACGTTTTTGAGATAATTATACCTAGCGTATGGTCTGTGATCATGCTGGATCAAGTTACAGTCGATCTTTTTTTACAGAAAATCAATATTTGGCCTATTTAATTTATTTACATTTTTAGTACTAACATTTTACTCTTGTTGGCAAGAACATTACCAACGTACTATAAAATACTCCCTCTACTGAAAATATTCAGGTGACTTTTCATGTTATTTGTCAGGTAAAAAGTCATGCCATTTTATCATATAGAAGTGTCATGTAGAATTGTCACGTAAAAGTGTCATGTGGATTTTTATAAGCTAGATCTTCGGCAATTGAAAAATAAAAAAGTATAACTTGTACTTCTAACTGCTTAAAATCTATTAAAATAGCTAATATAAACAGTAAAAACAAAAAAAAAGCATCCCTTAGCTCCAGTAAAGGGACTTGGACCTGGTCCGGACCATTGGTAGTCGTGTCTTTCCCACTTGGCCAGAGTGGATTAGACACTTGGGATAGAATTTACGTCCTTATGAGGTACATCTGAAACTAATGTTTATTTTATCATTTGTTTATCTTCACAGATACTCGACGTTCTAAGAGAAAAAAGTCTATTTTTAAAAATGTTATAAATTTGTTTTAACTGCTACAACAAAGTTGTAGATTACCTTTTCCTCTTTAATACTTTAATGTGCATGTCGAATAACAGCAGAAATGTATTTAAAATAATGCTTTTTACAATCTCCAATTCTAGATAAGATAACATTTTCCAAATTTTGTTTGAATCTAATAGTTTTCGAAAAAACCTTATTTTATGTATAAGCTTACGTTGCAGGAATTTATATAATTTATCTGAGTACTGTACAAATAAGTGAAGAATTATTTTTTTTTGCTTATATTCGATACGCACATAACAGTATTAAAGAGAAACAGGTAATCCACATCTTTGTTGTAGCAATTATAACAAATTTATTACTTATTCATAAATAGTCGATTTTCTTTTGGGATAAATAGTATATGTAAAGTTTAAATAAAATCCGTGAACGAAAAGTAGTTGTAAAATCAATTACTAAATTTACTGTTGACGAACGTATTAAGAGACACGAAACAATGTAAAATGTACATTTACAAAAAGTTAATTATCAATTAGGTAACTAAGGTGGTAAATGTTATTCATGAAATGATAAAATAAACATTAGTTTTAGATGTACTTCATAAGGACGTAAATAGTGTTCCAAGTTTCTAATCCATTCTGGCCAAGTGATAAAGACACTCGACTACCAATGTTCCGGACCAGGTTCAAATCCCTTTACTGGAGCTAAGGGATGCTTTTTTTTTTACTATTTATTTTAGCTATTCTAACAGCCCCCAGCGGAAATTTGAAAACGTAACAAAATGTTAGAAAAAGTGAGCATGTGTAATAATATGCCGTAACCCGCAAGAAAATGTAAGAAAATGTAAGGAACTGTAATAGTCTCATGGATTTCGGACGTTTCTTACACTTTATTATGTTGTGTTACGTTATTTTACATTTTCTTACGTTTTAATATCATTTACCACATGCTGTTACACTTATACTTTTTCATAATAGTTACTCAAGTTTTTTTCATTTATGGCAAATTTTATTCGAAAATGTAAGGAAATGTGTTAAAAAGTTATCAATGATAATAAAATATAAAAAAGTGTAATAAACTGCAAAAAACTGTAAGCTGTTATAAAACAATTCAGATGACAACACTTCCTTACAGTTTATTAGAGTTTACTACAGTTGCTCTTTCACGAGATTCAAGTGTCTTTTTAGAATTATAATAAAATGTAACGAATCGTAAGACAATGTGTTGGGTTGTAGTTAACTACAATCAAACGTAACAAAACGTAACAAACTGTAACTGTGGTCCGAAATCTAACCAAACTGTACATTACATCACAGAAAGTTACGGTTTGCTACGTTTTTTCACACTAACTTTTTCCGTTGGGGGCTTTTAAGCAGTTAAAAGTACAAGTTATACTTTTTTATTTTTAAATCACCGAAAATCTAGCTTATAAAAATTTACATGACAATTCAACATAACACTTCTATGTGGTAAGTTGGCACGACTTTTCACCGGACATGTCACCTGACAAATAACATGACAAGTCACCTGAATATTTTCAGTAGGGTCCGCAATGATGTTGTGCTAAATTCATAACCTTTTTAATAACTTATTACCCGTGTAAGAAATAGCATGTACCTCTGTTATATCAATTGAGGAGTATGCATGTTAAATTTTACGTGTCAATTTTACGTTTACGTGATAGTCAATTTTTTATAGACTATAGATACTTAACCTACTTTGTTTGCTTATTATTTTTGTAATAACTTTCCACTTGTGTTGACAATAATATGTGTGGATGACCCATTAATTAAGGAGGATGTATGTTTAATTCCAAGTGTCTGGGATCGTGCTAAGTCAAGTCACTATCAATTTTTTTATAAAAAATCGATATTCAGCCTATATAATTTGTTTATAACATTTGTAATAATTTTTTACTTACATTCACGAAAATATGTGACCATGACTTATTAATAAAATAATATTTATGTTACATTATACGTGTCTTGCAGTATGCTGGGCTGAGTTGCAGTCGATGTTTTGCCTATTTAATTTGTTTATAACTTTATCAATAACATTTAACTCTACTTGGCTAGAACATGATGTACCTCTTACTCATTGTTAAAAAAGAATGCATGTTTGATTTTAGGTGTCAATAATTATGTTGTACTAATTTATAGTCGATTTTTCACAGAAAATCGATATTTCCCTTTTCTAATTTGCGCATAACTTAAGGTAGTCTATCACCCACCACTTTTTAACTTCGGTTTCCTTAAAAAAAATGTATGTTATATATTAAATTTTTCTTCGGAATACGTTATAAAAAAATATTCTTACCTTATTGGTTTTTGAGATAATAAAGTTACAAGTTTAAAACTTTAACACAGGTTACAATGAGACTTTTCGAATACAGGCAAAAAGAGCTACTTGAGGAGGTTCGGTCGTTTTTGAGGAGATTTATTTACTCACTGAAAAAAATTAATGTTGTACTTTACTATGCTGGAAGTACATATGAATTTTTTCAATATTTTTTATCAGCCAAATTTTCAAGAAAAAAATTCTCGAAATTGCATGATTTAACATTGCTCTTATGGGTGAGAGCTATTATTCAGCTTTTGTTGCACAAATTTTGAGGCTAGAGATTTATTCATAATGAGAAAAAAGTTTAAATGGATAGCTTAACTTCTAAGGAAGATTCTTGTATCAAAAAATGTCCCAGCAGGCATTATTTATTCTAAATGAATTCATTTTGAATTCAGAATATTTTAATGAATTCTACAGGTTGTCATGATATGAGCTAAATGAATTCTTAATAAATTCATAATCTCATCAGGTTATGTCATGTGTCTTGAGTTCGCAAAGAATTCTTAAAGAATTCTTTTAAAGAAACTTTTTATTACTTTTGTGGGGAGAGCTGCTGAAAGACCATTAAAAAGAATTTATTTAAAGTTCATTATGAATACATTGATCATTCTTTAGTGAATGTAATGAATTCATTTACTGTTTCTAAGGAATTCATTTAAAAAATTTTGGTACATACTTTTTATCAATTTGCTATACAGTAACAACAGAAAAAAATAATTTTTGCATCATATTAATTTTCTAATATTTTTTTAACATATAACAAATGTTAGAATCTCTATGTTTAGAATATAATTATATTATATGACTACGAATAATAGTGTACCTTTAAACAAATCATAAATTTATAAAATAGCACTAATCGTTTTACTTATCTAATATGTTGTAAACATAAATCACATAAATTAGTTACAGCATTGACGGATATTTAAACTACAAACTACTCATCAATAAACAAATAACCACTACTTTCTTATAATGAAGTACGGCAACCACAAATCATAAAGAATTCTTTATGAATTCACCAAGGAACTTGTTTTTGTATTCGCAAAGTGTTCCTAAAGTGTTGTTAGAGTATTCCTAAGGTATCCTATTTTGATCCCACGGTACTTAAAAATTAAACTTGAATAAAAAATTATTTCGTTAACAAGTTGGTTTTCTTCTGTACAGACTTACTCACTCCAGCTTTGGATATACATTAATATCCGAAAAAAGTCTGCAGACAAGTGGAATCGAACCCAGGTAGCTAGAGCCCGCGTGTGACACAAACACGCTTCACCACTCGGCTATCGACGATTCAGAAATTCCCTAACATTAAACGCCTACATTAACTATTTACAAAAGCTATGATTCTTTGTTATTTTAATTCCCTCTTATGATTAAAAAATTGTGTGAAAAATCTCTCTGCTCTTCTCGCTTATGGACAACTCTGTCTTATAACTTTTTATTACACGCGCACTTATCTCTACATATTATAGCAACGTCGTACGATCTGGATTATGTATTATTGTAAGTACATGATCTTATAATGCAAATTATAAAATAAAGTCTTCGGACGTGTAATAAAAATTATTTTTAACACAAATAAATACCAAATTGAGATTGCAAAAAAAATCGTATAATCATAGCGAGCTTCCATATTTAGGACAAGCTTTGGAGCTTCACCATAAACATGATTAACTTTCGACCTTAAGACTCCCAGTGCTTTCGTAGCACAGGTGGCTCGCACGCGTGTCTATCGTTTCGTTTTTGCATTCTCGGGTTCGAATCTCAGTATGGAAGATGACTTTTTTTTTGTTTCAGTGGTCTTACTGGTTATTCTGTATTTTTTACTCGACAAACTCTTTTATCATTAATAGTTATGCAGATATTTAAATTTAAATTAAATAATAAATACCTTAAAAAGTTTTATTTTCATTGTCCAATAAGCTCCAGATTGTATTTTTGTATCTTATACATACTTCTTCATTTAACTTTTATTCGATTCATATAAATAAGTTTTTTGCTACTTCGAGAAAAAAATAATAAATAGGATGTCGTATAAAAATTTTTCTTATAACTTAATAATAATTCTTCAGATTTATTTTGAATTTTAGCGATAGCTTATTTCGTGTCGTTTTAGTTGTTAAAAAGTAAAGCAGTGTTAAAAAACAATAAAAAATTCATGCACAAACGAAAAAAGTCTCAAAATGATATCTAATTTAAGTTTCATTTATTTTTTGTAGCAACAGGCGAAAATCAATTAAGTAGTGCACCATAACAAACTTTTACTACCTTATTAAATATTTAATTTTTACTTACGTGTCTACCTAATTAATAGTAATAGAAGACTTTAAGTAAAAAAAGTTAATAAATAATTAATAAGGCCTTCAAAGTGATTTTTAAATAATCAGATCACATGGACAAAGAGTCGAGTCCAAGAATGCAAAAACGAAACGACGAACTTGCATGCGAGCCATCTGCGTTAAAGGGGAAGCTGTGTAAGCTACAGTCAAAAGTCACTTATATTCATAACAAAGCTCCAAAGCTTGTCCTAAACATCGCTGGGGCTCGTTGGAATTATTATATTTATTTTGCAATCTCAACTTGGTATGTGTTCGTATTGATAATAATTTCGATTACACGTGCAAAAACTTTAAATAATAATTTTCGTCGTCACAAGAAAACTCTGTGAAATTACATCACCGTAACTGCAACCTTTCTCCAGTACACACCTTAAATTTTTTTCCACCCTAACAAGAATTAAACAAAATTATATGAAATTTTGTACTTCACGATCACAGATGAGTAGAAAGATTTATTAATTTTACTCATCATAAGCTGTAGGCCAAGCTCCAGAGGTGGTCGATGAACATATGTGACTTCCAAACTATCATGATACAATGTCTCGATAGCTCAGACGGTTAAGGCTTATACCTATGGAGAGATTATTTTGCAATGCTGGGTTCGATCCTCATTGTCACCATCATTTTTTTTTTTTTTTTTTCAAGTAATGGATTATTCTGTTTCAATTTCTTAGTATAACTTTTATTTAAATTTATGTACGTTGTCAACTCTTTGTGTCAAATACATCAAAATAAATAATTTTTCAATGCTGTGTTACTTGAGATTGAGAAGCTGGTAAGGAGGTGCGTCACAAAAAGAACTTAACTCGTTGGTCAATTATTTATTAGCTTCTTGAAGGCAAAGGCATATGTGTGTGTCTCGCGTGGTGTTCCCTACTTATCGCCCGGCCTCTTGCCTGAAAGACGCTCGAGTAGCTTTATAATAAGTAGCTTGATTTTTAGAATTTTTAAATATGGTGTAGTGATTTGAACAGTAGATAAGTAGGGAACACCACGCGAGACACACACATGCCTTTGCCTTCAAGAAGCTAATAAATGAATGACCAACGAGTTAAGTTCTTTTTGTGACGCACCTCCTTACCAGCTTTTCAATCTCACGTAACACAGCATTGAAAAATTATTTATTTTGATGTATTCGACACAAAGAGTTGACAACGTACATAAATTTAAATAAAAGTTATACTAAGAAATTGAAACAGAATAATCCATTACTTGAAAAAAAAAAAAAAAAAAATGATGGTGACAATGAGGATCGAACCCAGCATTGCAAAATAATCTCTCCATAGGTATAAGCCTTAACCGTCTGAGCTATCGAGACATTGTATCATAATAGTTTGGAAGTCACATATGTTCATCGACCACCTCTGGAGCTTGGCCTACAGCTTATGATGAGTAAAATTAATAAATCTTTCTACTCATCTGTGATCGTGAAGTACAAAATTTCATATAATTTTGTTTAATTCTTGTTAGGGTGGAAAAAAATTTAAGGTGTGTACTGGAGAAAGGTTGCAGTTACGGTGATGTAATTTCACAGAGTTTTCTTGTGACGACGAAAGTTATTATTTAAAGTTTTTGCACGTGTAATCGAAATTATTATCAATACGAACACATACCAAGTTGAGATTGCAAAATAAATATAATAATTCCAACGAGCCCCAGCGATGTTTAGGACAAGCTTTGGAGCTTTGTTATGAATATAAGTGACTTTTGACTGTAGCTTACACAGCTTCCCCTTTAACGCAGATGGCTCGCATGCAAGTTCGTCGTTTCGTTTTTGCATTCTTGGACTCGACTCTTCGTCCATGTGATCTGATTATTTAAAAATCACTTTGAAGGCCTTATTAATTATTTATTAACTTTTTTTACTTAAAGTCTTCTATTACTATTAATTAGGTAGACACGTAAGTAAAAATTAAATATTTAATAAGGTAGTAAAAGTTTGTTATGGTGCACTACTTAATTGATTTTCGCCTGTTGCTACAAAAAATAAATGAAACTTAAATTAGATATCATTTTGAGACTTTTTTCGTTTGTGCATGAATTTTTTATTGTTTTTTAACACTGCTTTACTTTTTAACAATTAAAACGACACGAAATAAGCTATCGCTAAAATTCAAAATAAATCTGAAGAATTATTATTAAGTTATAAGAAAAATTTTTATACGACATCCTATTTATTATTTTTTTCTCGAAGTAGCAAAAAACTTATTTATATGAATCGAATAAAAGTTAAAAGAAGAAGTATGTATAAGATACAAAAATACAATCTGGAGCTTATTGGACAATGAAAATAAAACTTTTTAAGGTATTTATTCTTTAATTTAAATTTAAATATCTGCATAAATATTAATGATAAAAGAGTTTGTCGAGTAAAAAATACAGAATAACCAGTAAGACCACTGAAACAAAAAAAAAGTCATCTTCCATACTGAGATTCGAACCCGAGAATGCAAAAACGAAACGATAGACACGCGTGCGAGCCACCTGTGCTACGAAAGCACTGGGAGTCTTAAGGTCGAAAGTTAATCATGTTTATGGTGAAGCTCCAAAGCTTGTCCTAAATATGGAAGCTCGCTATGATTATACGATTTTTTTTGCAATCTCAATTTGGTATTTATTTGTGTTAAAAATAATTTTTATTACACGTCCGAAGACTTTATTTTATAATTTGCATTATAAGATCATGTACTTACAATAATACATAATCCAGATCGTACGACGTTGCTATAATATGTAGAGATAAGTGCGCGTGTAATAAAAAGTTATAAGACAGAGTTGTCCATAAGCGAGAAGAGCAGAGAGATTTTTCACACAATTTTTTAATCATAAGAGGGAATTAAAATAACAAAGAATCATAGCTTTTGTAAATAGTTAATGTAGGCGTTTAATGTTAGGGAATTTCTGAATCGTCGATAGCCGAGTGGTGAAGCGTGTTTGTGTCACACGCGGGCTCTAGCTACCTGGGTTCGATTCCACTTGTCTGCAGACTTTTTTCGGATATTAATGTATATCCAAAGCTGGAGTGAGTAAGTGTGTACAGAAGAAAACCAACTTGTTAACGAAATAATTTTTTATTCAAGTTTAATTTTTAAGTACCGTGGGATCAAAATAGGATACAAAAAAAAATTTTTCTAAATGATTATGAAACACATGTTAGTAACAATGCAATCTCTTAAATCAATTAACCCAGTAATAATTATTAGGGTGTTTAGGTACATCTCAAGAAAATACGAAGGTCTAGGCTCTGACAATAATTACTACACAAAAGTTGCATCGTATTTTACATACTGATATAAATTACTCTTAGCATCGACTGACTATTTAAAATAGACTAGCTTCGATCTTTTGTATTGAAACAAGCAGTGACTGACAAAAAGTAACGAATTAATTATGTAAATGTTAAATTTTAAAACTATTTTAATGTACTTCAATTAACATTTTTTAAGTACTTCTTGATTGAGTAAAAAATAATAACAAATATTATGTTGTTTTTTATAATTATACTCAGTTAAATGTGAGGTTTCAAAAATCTGTATAATAATTCAAAGAACAGATTCGAAATATATGTAAAAAAAATTTGAAATATATGTGTAAAAACGGGTTTCGTTTTAGAACGATAGTAAAACTTCCAAGTAACTACAATGAAAATACTTTTTGAAAGCATTAAACATCAAAACAAAGTAATGTTCTCAACTTAAAATAATAGGTTTAGAGCCAGCTCTGCGGCAGTAGTCTTCTTAGTTTTTTGTTTAAGCCTGTCAGAGGTATATTGAAGCCAAGTCCTTACACGATGACTACATTTTTGTTTCGTATACTCTTTTAATGATTTTAGGATTCCATCTGAAATTCAATGTTTTCATTAGTTATAAACTCTTAAATACAGCCAGAAACGAGTCTAGGTACACGAGAGTGCTGATGACGATGTTCTGGTCATCGTCACCTAGAGTTTTTAATTTAAAAAATTCAATTAGACTCTAACGAGAGTCTAGGTATACGGGGGTGCCGATGACGATGTCCTGGTGATCGGCACTGAGAGCTTTTAGTTATAAATATTTAAATAGACTCATAAACGAGTCCAGGTATACGAGGGTGCTGATGACGATGTCCTGGTGATCGGCACCGAGAGTTTTTAATTATAAACATCTAAATAGACTCATAAACAAGTTTACCGACCGACCGACTACTTAAAAAAACGCACCCAATGTACACACATACATACATTAGCCCGTTCCCCGCAAAATTTAAACTCTTTTTATTAATTATAATAAAATACGAGTAATAATCATAACCATATCGTAGTTGTAGATAAATGAAAGTTGTGTCAGGATTAACCTCGTAACAAAGTGGCATCAATTTATTTTGACTTTCAGGTTATTATTTGTAATTAAATAAATAAATCATTTGAATTTCGCTGGGAACGAATTAAGATATCAGGCTGATATATATATATATATATATATATATATATATATATATATATATATATGTGCGATAATTTCAGGCAGTCGATAAAGAAGATTTTTTACATGAAGACTAATGAATTCTTTAAGAACTCTTGTTGGGCCCATCTCACATGGCATAAGTTGATGAATTTATGAATTCTTAACGTGTACTTAACGACGTAAAATTATATTCAAAAAGAATTCAGTCAGAATTATTTTGAAGACATATGATCACATATTGAGTACATATTGAATTCACTTTAATGAATTCTTTAAGAATTAAAAAAAAAGAATTCAATTACAATTCATATTGTGTTTCCGTGCCTGCTGGGTGTGCACCTTATCAGGCATTTGGAAGAAATATCTGTGCAAACCTAAGAAAAGGAAAAGTCGCGAGCAGGTCTTATGCTAAGTGTATAGAAGAGAATCGAATATCGTCTGCAGTCAGTTAGTCTTTTCACACGGAGCGAGACATCTTTACAAAAAAGTTTTTTTAATCGAACTATTGGAAACAAGCTGCTTTAAGGTATGTACCGTAATTTGTTCATAACATTTATTGGTTTAACTTTTGAGCACTGAGTTGAACACAGTTAAATTGACAGTGATTCAGTAGGCGGATGTTTTCATGCACGGTTAGTACAACTCACTTTAACACGGTGTCTTATGGGAGCCTCCGTATACCCGTTAACCCCCTCCCCCCTGGGAAAAACGACCGAACATCCTTAAGTAACTAAGAAAATTCTGAGAAATATACCATTAAAAAATTTACAATTCGTACTGATTTATACAATTTTCAAACTGTTGGGTTACTCGTATAAATATAAAGTAGTGATTCGTTTAACAATTGTCATGTAACTTGTCTGCTGCATACGTGAATGTCTCAAATATTTGGCAACAAAGCAGCCGCATATATATAGCCATATGTGAATGTGTGTATAACAAATGTATGACGACTATGACGAACTGATCAACACTGTTGCCATATCTCAGCAGAACGTAATAATAAGCCTTTTCTACATTTAAGCGTTATGCGTATTTTGAATGCACTGACAGATGATGCATTGTAAGTAGGCCTGTGGGTGATGGACTGCTTTAAATAAATGTTTTTTACTTGTGTTAGCTATTACATGTAACAATGACTAATTAATGAAAGGGTATGTATGTTTAATTTTATATGTCTAGGTCAATGCTTGGCCAAGCTATGTATAGTCGATTTTTTATAGAAAATCGATATTTTACTTGATGTTTGTGTTTAATACTTATTTAATAGTTTTTTACCTATGTTTACAATAACATGCGCTAATAATTATCTAAATTAAGAGTAAATATGCTTAACTTTAGTTGCCTAGGATTATGCTAGGCTAAGTTATAGTCGATTTTTCACAGAAAATCGTTGTTTGGGCTATTTAATTTGTTTATAATTTTATTAATGAATCTTAACCCTTGCTAATAATAATATGTGCTAATAATTTATTGATTAACGAGCATACACGTTTAATTTTATGCGTCTGGGATCACGGTGGGCCAAGTTACAATCGATTTTTTCATTAAATCGATATTTCCCCTATCCAATTTGTGTAAAACTTTAAAATTTTTCTTACTGGTATTGGCTATTACATTTGCCAATAACTAATTAATACAAGAGTATGAATGTTTTTTTATTTTAAAGTATCTGGGATCATGCTGGGGCCAGTTTCTAGTCGATTTTGTATAGATAGTCAATATTTCGCTTATTTCATTTGCTTATAACTTTTTTAAAAACTTTCGACTTGTGTTCACAATCATATGTATCTATGACTTATGAATCAAATAGTATATAATATGTATAATTTTAAGTCTTCGCCCTTATGTGTACGTTCCCTGCTAGAATTTCAGCAAGATTATTAATTTCCAGGTGCCAATACACTAATTTACATACAATAAGTCCATGTAGATAGTGAAAACTTTGTAAGTGAATTTTCACGGTGTCCTGGGTAGATTTTTAGTCTTTTTCAGCTGGATTTCCATGTCGATACTAGGTGATTTATATGTTTACCTTGAAAGCTCTTGAGCTATTTCCAGTTGAATTTTAACGATTATATAGGTGGATCTGAAACGCATTCAACCTTTATTCACACATCGATTTAAGTAAATTGTATACGTTTTACAAGTCAAATTCAACATTAATCTTATTTCATGATAGCCTGAACATATTTTAACGCTTTTTAGCTTGATTAACACGTTAGCCTGGATGGATTTTAAACTATTTTCAGGTACGTATCTACATTGATCCTGGTGAATTCTTCATATTTTTTTAGCTGTGCTTCTAAAATTACATGATTAGTAGATAAATTAGGCCGATACGAGCACACGTTCCCCTCCCTGCCCACGTGCGCGACCATGCGCGGACAGCCACAACTCTACACAAAGCGCTAGGGGTTAAGTACAGCTTCCTTCTCTCTGGTTAGCCTGAAGGAGAGAATGTTGTTTTGTATGTATGGATGAGAGTCCCAACCACACGCTCATATCTATGAAGTATGACGAATAAGTGTTACCTCTCCAAGATAATGTATGTACACATCTACATGTTTATCTACATACATATATAAATACTTACGTACGATGCGAGTATGTATATACTTTTATAAAGATTTTTAATTTAAAATGTATAATGTATGATGAGAGTGGGTAGGACGAAGAGTGGATTTTTATTTTTTAGGAAAATAATAGTAAATCTTAAAAAATTTGTTACTATTTTTTAGAAAATTTATTTTGAACCACAATTTACAAAGTATGAATTACATTGTTCTTTAATCTTTATGTGTACAGCTCTTTATTATCATCACTTTCATATTCCCATTCTGTATATAAGTAGAACTTTTTCATGCGTTTGACATTGTGAAGAGCACACATGGTTTTGTAAGCTCCATTATGATGAGGACAACTGGTAACCTGTTTTGGGAGCTTAAACAAAGGATAATCTATCATATCAGTCACTTTAAATCCAAATCTGCATTCACAAAAATTTTGATGGCATCTTTAAGGTTCTCTCGTAGAATATTCCCAATCTCAGTGTACTTTATATTGCCTGAATTCCAGGCTAGTCCATGATAGTTACGTTTATGATATTAATTTTAATCTTTATATTTCTGTTAATAATTTATGCCAAGCAAAGGGTGCTTCGAAAAGATACATTTATACTTCGGCATCGTTTGGATGAAGCGGTAAAATAGCTAATTCTTTAAACACGTAATCATTGCCAGGTTTTATAAAGACTTGCATGTCTACGATACATTCTATTTTATCTTTTTTTTTTGTATATAAAAACCTTAAATTATTATTTGAATCGTTCATAATTTTCACGTTTAGGAAATGATGATTTATTAGTTAAAAACTTTTCTGTTGAATTTTTCAGCCAAGATTTTTTATTTCTGTCATCATCATCATCATCCTTGGTTGAAAGTTTTTGATATTTAACATCAGTGGTGAATTTTTTGATGGTTGGCTTATGAGACATGTTGATCAATAAATTACTTTTTCGGCAAGTTAATTTTTTTTTATTTTAAAGGATTTTACAACATTTATGATCTTTCGATTTTTGCCTAGCTTCTTTTTCTTTTTATTCCTCAGCATGTCTCTTCTCAAATTTTTTCCACTCTTCTTGCCTTCGCCTATTCTCTTCTTTTTTACTAGCCACACTGCTCTGACCTTTTTCTATAGTGGTTAACAGACTAATGATGTTTGTAGTGTCATGCATCGGGTTTTATAGCCTCGCATAAGTTTTTTGACATCCCCACTCATAGGACTGTACTGAACGATACTATCATGTAAAATTAAGCAGTAAGCTGATGTATTATTAGGAAAATTGTCGTGAGATTCAAATTCTAATCGCACATCTATGGGAGCATTCTTTAACGACTCATTTTGTTTAGAACAGTCAAGGACAATCAAAGGTACAGCATGTTGAAATTGATATTTGCTTAACAAAAGTGCACGATCTTTACCATAATATGAATTCTGAATTATGAAGTTTGCATACACGTCATATAACAATACAAAATGATTGTTATATTGATATTAAAATCCCCATAAGGATAATATTGTGAATTTAAATACAGTTTTACATTTCTTACATTACAATGATGAAACTGGCTAGCATTAATACCTCTTTGATTTTTACGATTTGTCTGAAAGGCTAGTATAACATAGCGCGACTTTTCCAACTGATTGGACGTCTTGACCATCCATATATGTTTCGATGTAGTAGGTAAAAGTGGATATTCATAAAGTTCCCAAGTTCGATAGCTCATAGATACAAATTTATCTTTTTGCAAATAATTAAGTAGACGAACTTTATGTGCATTGGACATTACAACGTAAGCCATGAGCCATTCTAGTTTTAATATTAATATCTTGAAGTCTTCCCAAGTTGCCACTCCATTAGGTTCTGCAGCAGGAATTCCACTTTGTGAAACTGCATTCAAATCATTTCTAGATCTTGTGAGTATAAGTTCATGCTTTACATTAACTATTTTACGATAGTCTTCAGCAAAACCAAAAATCATACTGAGAGGAATCAAAAGATCAAAGTAGCCATTATTATTTGTTAGATTAAGTTCATTTGAAGTACCAAGCCAACCATCATTTTCTGTTAATACGTCTTGATCAGGATTGAGCGTTAGCCAGTTTTTAATGAGAGTTGTCGAACCTAAATTTTTACACTTATCTATCTCTATAGCGTTAATCTCATACCTTATTTCTTCAAATAGATGAAGGATAGAATTGTTTACTAATTTAGTATTTTCAGCCGTCGAAGTACCATCTGCTTTGACTACCCTTCCATCAATATTTAAAAAACTGTGGGATGGTAGCCGGCATAGGTCTTGATGTTGAATTGATATACGAATTTCATCACTATTATTATATGTTGATGATGCATATGGTTGATGAGCATGAATTTTATAGTGCGCGATAGACTCATCAAACGCAACGGAGGACTGAATGCTTAAAATGTCATCCGTCTTTAAGGTAAAAAATTTGAACGTTAGTTCACATTTTTTAATTTTAAGCCAAGACTTTTAAAAAACTGTATATTTTGATTTATCAATTTTTGATCCTTCTGTTGTCCTTTCTGACGTCTCGACGATTTGAAGGCTTGCCGTTGACTGAACGCAAAAGTACATGTCAAGCTGTTTACATACTTTTTGTGATTATAAATGGTACTCATTACGATGAAGGTTTAATGTGTAATGTTATCGTGATGACTTCTCCACGAAAATTGATTAAATTACCATCTTGATCAACTATGCGTAGTTGTAAGTGATCTATGACTCATCCAATGACAGGTAAGTAGATTATTTGTGATGAAACTTCAATAATTTTATATCCTGGTGGTACCGCAGGAAAAAATAAATGAATTGTATGAACTTTTTTTCCATTTATATAAGCTTCACTAGTGATGCTGCACTCAACTCGTAATGCGTTAATCTTGAGAATGGATACAGGTAAGTCAGAGTCATGAGTTAAGTTATCTTGTAGTAATCGTTTAGTAAAACCTAGTAGTTGCCTTATAGAATCTTTTGGTCTGAAATCAATAGTATGACTACACCTAACAACATTATGAAGCCTATTATTATTTAGCTTGATACTGATACTTATATCTTTGGGTTGTAACACATTGACTAAAAATGACCCAATATCTTCAATTTCATAACTGCCATTTGGAATAACTACCACTTGATCACCCACGTAAAATTTATTGTTATTCATATCAATATTAGTAATTGAATTGAACGTTAGGAGTTCTACTAAACCAAAAACATATTTGTGTTTTGGTGATAATTCAATAGGTGGAAAATATTGCGCCTCTAGGGTAGAAGAAGTACCAGACAAACTAAGCGTTAATGTTTGTTCTATGACCGTCAATGTAAAACTAAGATTTTTTTTACTATTTTAAGTGCTTATATATGTTTTGATAAAAACTTTAAGCACAAATGACCGCAGTTGTAAGAGTTAAATTTTTTATATCGTTTGTGATTATACTGAACTGTATCAACACCCAAATACAAAATTAAATCAATAGGTAGCTGCAAATCTCCAAAACTGTTATAATAAACAACATTCTGCCCATATTTTCGATACGCCACCTATAAAGTTCCAGGTCCATTCTTGTCGTCAAAATTTACTGTAGCAGTTTCACGATACCATGGTCCATCACTTGGTAAGTCGTTTCGCATAAATACTCCACGAAAAAAAGAAATTTTTAAACTCTTAGAGAGTTTTGTTAAATCTACATTTGTTAAAGCTCTTAAAGGTAAATTTACTTTTTTTTCAGACCTTTACCAAATGGCTTTAAATATACTCCCAATCTAGTTTTCTGCATGGGAAGACATAAAAATGTAGACTGTTTCTATATTTGTCAGTCATATGCTCAAGTACCAAAACATCTTGTGAGAGACAACGTAAATTTTTTAACTTTATTTCGTCAGGATGACGTTAATTTGAGACATGTGTATAATGATCATGTAAATTCAGATATGCCATATACTAAATTTAAAGAGTTATCCTCTAGCTATTGGAATGATGATCGGTATGGATTTATTGTTATTAACAAGAATGTACAAATAAAAAATGATTGATACAGAAAAGGCATTAAAGCATCACCATGCATGAAGGAGAAAAAGACGTACTTAATCAATTAGTAAAGGCAAGAGAAGCCGTGAAAAAAAGCACAGACAGTTAAAGTTTGGAAAAGATGAAATTGAAAAAGTCCTAAGCGAAACTTTTAAACCAACAACAGATCCTTTGAAGGAAATTGTTACTACAACCAAGAAAAATAAAAGAAATTCATCTGTATTCTATAGCTACCTAAATAACAATAAAAATAAAGATGTTACGAAAGCAAAAACTAAAGAACCACCCAACGATGATAATAGCACAGTGTTCGAGTCTGCTGTCAGTGAAAGTGATAATAATATGAAAGAAGATACTGATGAAATGAATAAAACTATTCAATATATGACTTAACGAGAAACTCATACTTGCAAATACTTGATAATGATCAAAAAAAGTTATTGGATTTGATGTATGGGGTACGAAAAGAAAATAGAACATATAAACTTGGGAATTTACCAATATATTTTAATAATAATAAAATTACAATGGACAAACTCGAATTTCCAATGACTGACAGATTAATCGAGCTACTAACAAAAAAACACCCGAATACAAATTTTACAACGAAAGAGGATTTGCAAAATATTACATGCTTTTTATAATTTCGAGTGTTCATAGAAGAGGATTCGATAAAAATGAACCTATTAAGCAACATAATAGTCATAAATTTAATAAAATTATTGCTCCTATGTTCGATGGCGTCCCAAGTAAAATCGGATGATCATTATTACCACAATACATCAATTATTGCTACTATTAATAACTACTAATTATTTTTTCATTCCTACGAGGCATGTTAAAATCATTATTGATAGGAAAGTTCCACGTGTCGAATTCTATGATATTTTCATACCTTCATCTTGAATGCTTGTTGTAGGGCCCGTTTCTGTTACACCTTTACCTTGGACGCTTATTACAAGGCCTGCTTCTTGCGTACTTTCTGGTATAAAAATTGCAGGTTCATTTTCGAATGCCTTGACTGCTGCTGTCACTTTTTGCTCCCTGTCAGCCACAAAAACTTAAAGTTCATCGATAAATATTCTCTCCACCTCTACTGTTTCCAAATGATCACAAAGAAATTGTACGGTAGTTTTGAGTAAAGCCACAGCTGCCTGAAATTTTTGTTTTTCAGAGATTGTTAACTTGCAACTCTTACTCAAAGTATCAGCATCCTTCAATGTTACAACACTACAATCTAACAATCTTTGAATTCTAGCAGCATTGACTTTACTTTCAACAACTTGTTGGTATGATTACCACAGGCTGGTAGCCGAATCCTTGAAATTCTGTACAGTAGCCATAACTTCTTGCAGTCGGAAGCTTAGTTATCGAGTCACTGGGTTAAAATGAACTGCTCTGTCAACGTAAACTCCTTTAAATACCTTCAGAGTTTAGCAAAAAGCATATTTAAATAGGGGTGGGAAGCATGCGTGTATTTATATGCGTATGCATGTGTATGAATGAGAGAAAGAGATGACTTAAGGTGGTGGTAAATACCTTATAAGAAGTCAGTACTACAGGTATAATAATATTATAGATATTAAAAAGGTATTAACATCAAACAAAAAGTTAATTAATGATTGCGGTAAAACTTCAAAAGAAGAGAAGCAATGTTTGTAAAAGTTTTTTTTCTTATCTAAAAAGAAGTTTAACATTATGTTAAAATAAAAGACTTGATATTAAAAAAATTAAATAACATTTATTACATTTAATAATACAGTTATATTCTTACACATGTTTACATTGTACTTACAAAATTACAAATATAATGTTCATTATTCAACTATATCTTTTTTTTTACATTTATATTTTTTTCTTCGTTTTCAAGAGTTTCTCTTTTTCTTTTCTTCTCTTTTGATTCCATCGCTTTTTTTTTAGCTGGGAAGCTTGACTCTTCTCTTTTTCTTCTAATTTTTTTCGATTATTTTCGATTATTTACAACTGTGCCTTCATTATTTTTATGATTTCACCTGCCCTTATTTTTAACTTCTGCTGCTTTAGCAAGATTTGGACTCTCATATCCAGTTCTTGTTTATAATCTTCTGTCCATTCCTCAATATTCTCTGGCAGCGGTCGAATTGACAATGGTGACTGCTGCTGCTGGTGCCGATATGATAATGTTAGTGGTAGTGTTGGTGATAAAGATAGTAGCGGTGATTCTTTAAATAGTGATGGTAGTGTCAGAGCTGGTGGTAATGATGGTGTTGATGATGGAGGAGGTGGCGGTGGTTGCTTGTACAGCTCCATCCACTTGCTCCATGATATAGGAGATGGTATATCCCTTACTTTTATTTCTTCTATTGTAGGTTGCATTAGAGGTACATCTTTTTCTTTTATTGCTAGCACTTCAAATTTTTCTTCTGATTGTGTTAGATTTTGATGAGGTAATTTATCGTCTTCCTCTTCATCAAAGAGCCACCATAAAGGACCATCTGATTAAATTGGTGAAACTGGTGGTGGCAGCGGGATAAAATTTTTGCACACTTGGTCCAAGACATCTTCAAATAATACTGACATCTGCTCTGTAAAAAAATTTTTGAGTTTAAAAATGATGTTACATTATGAGCAAGTAAAATTGGAAAAACTAAAAAATATCAAAAGATACCTTTTTCTATCTTTATTGTTCTTTTTTCTTCTGCTGATAGATCTTTAGACCTTGATGTTGAATTTTGTCCTGAATGATAGGTCGATGATGTTTTGACCATCGTAATGCTGTAAAAAAAAAAAAAAAAAAATAGAGATACGTTAATGAACACTGCATTGTGTATTATTTGAAAAACAAAAATACTTTTTTTCTATCTGAGAAATGATTTAATTTTATAGTAAGAAGATCACGACCGCAGTAGAAAGTGAAAACATTCTTTCACGATACGTCGTAGAAAGAGAAAACAAAAGAAATCTTTGTAATATAGATAACTTACCGTTGCTGCTGCTGGATAGGTCTCGTGGGATACTTTAGTCCTTGTAACTTTATGGCACACTGCTTGCTACTGCTTATTGTCGTAGCTATTTTCTTCCTAATGCTGATGCAGGTATAAGAGTTGTGTCGAGCTAAAACGAAAAAAAATAATTTAAGTTTGCAAAATAAACAAAAAAATTTAAAGGCAGTGTGAATGAAACATATGTAGAAGATGTAATGAATAATGTAAAAGGAAAAGTGATTTTCACTTTGAGAATAAAAATAAATAAACGGTGAATGTGCCAGGAAAAATATTTTCACTCGAAAAATTTTTTTTAGAAATATAGTTTTAGTTGAGAGCGTATAAGAAAAAGTAGAAAATATTTTATGAAAAGCAGTTGGTATCAAACGTATGTAGATTGATATAATAAATTATGAGAAAAAATATTTTTAGTTTAAAAAAAAATTTTAGTAGCTACAGTAAAATGTGCCGGAACAAAAAAAATGTTCACTACGAAAAGTTTTAGTCAAGCGAGTATGAAAAAAAGTATAAATAATTTTAAAAGTACAGATTTGGTTAAATTTGTAAGAGAAAAATATTTTAGGATTTTAAAATCGAAGTTTTCTCACCTTTGCTGCGTCTTATCGCGTATAAGAAAAGTAAAAATAGTTTATAAAAGGCAGTTTGTATTAAACATTTGTAGATGGAAATAATTAACTGTGAGGAAAAAGTATTTTTAGTTAGAAAAAAGATAATTTTAGTAGCTACAGTAAGATGTGTCAGGAAAAAATATTTCCACTACGAAAAGTTTTAGCCAAGCGAGTATGAAAAAAAAGTAGAAATAATTTTAGAAGTACAGATTTGGTTAACTTTGTAAGAGAAAAATATTTTAGGATCTTAAAATCGAAGTACTCTCACCTTTGTTGCGTTGAATCGTGTATAAGAAAAGTAAAAATAATTTATGAAAGGCAGTTTGTATTACACGTATGTAGATGGATATAATAAACTGCGAGAAAAAAATATTTTTAGTTTGAAAAAAGATAATTTTAGTAGCTTAAGTAAAATTTGTCAGAAAAAAATTATGAAAAATATTTTCTCTACGAAAAGTTTTTCAGGAAGATAGTTTTAGTCAAGCGAGTTTGGGAAAAAGTAGAAACAAATTTAAAATACAGATTTAGTCAACTGTGTAAGGGAAGAAAAGAAAAAGATTTTATGGTTTTAAAATTGAGGCACTCTTACTTTTTCTGCATCAAATTTATGGACCACTTGAAAGCTGTTTCCTTTACTGCTGCTTCTGTTTTGGCTACCGTTGATATTCCTTTTTCTTCTGTTTTTCTTCTGGAATTGAGCTCCTTGTTTGCTGTTTTTCTCTTTCAAACTTGTTGCTTTCTTGAATGCTGTTGTAGAAGTGGGCAAATTTATTTTGCCACTCTAAGAAAATCAAGTGCATGACTAACTTGCGTACATACACATGTATGTATTAGGTGGGGGGGGGTTTGTTTTGGATGTGCAATTTCCCCTACTCATGAATTTTCGTACAATGATGGTCCAATGGCTGCAAAACGCAGTTTTCCCCTACTCATGAATTTTTCCATGTATAATGCTGTTTACATTTGAAGAAGAGTGATAGATACAGTCATAATTGTATCTTTTTCTAATACTACAATTTTTCGGCGTAGCTGTTGGACTGCCTATTTAAACGAGGTGTCAGTCCCTCAGAAATTCATTCATTCATCGATATGGATTCTCGCCAAGTATCTTTTACATCGACGGAGCGTTTGGAAATATAAGTCTGCAAGCAGTTGTTTGAGTCTTCACCAATCACCAACTCTCAGGATGGAGGACAAGTCGTCGCTGACCATCTATTGCTGCTGCAACCTCATAACTCTCAGGATGCAGGGCCGCTCATCGCTGATCGCCTTTTTCCATCGCTGCCAGTTGAAGAAGAGCTGGGTGAATTAGTTGAATATTTGCAAAGTGATGACCGCAATGACGATGATTTGTTTTAGCAGAGATTGGCCGCTCACCCAATATCACCGTTATTACTCGGTGGACCCTTTTCACCGATAACACCTGTAAGTCCTACTCCTTCATTTACGGTGGAGTTCGATGAGCAGCATGAAATCGCTAGACGTCAGACATCACCGCCACCTCCTTAACTGCTGCCCATAATTGACCTCACGTGGTCACCGGTAAAAAAATCAGCGTTATCAAAGACAACGTTGCCGAATGTTGACCCTATACCACCAGTATTACTAAATACACTTTTGCCATTGATATCACCATCAAGCCCAACCCCTTCATTTACGGAGGAGTTCGAAAAGCAGCATACTAGTCATCGGGCAACATCACCGTCACCGCCACCTATATCACCACCAATAATTGATCTTACATGGTCACTGGTCAAACAATTGGTGATGTCCAAGGCAGCGTCGCCAATAATTGGCCCGAATAGTGAAGTATTGCAGCCTCTGGATTTATCAACTAAAAACCTCAGTCAGCAAGATAATATGCCACCACCACCACCAGTTAAACTTAAAAACTCGACAACCGTCAATAAAAAAAGAAAGAGAAAGAGTAGCATCAATGGAGGGAAGAAGAAAAGAAAAGTATGTCGAAGTATTATATAAAAAAAAAAGTTTATCGAAGTATTATATACAAATTTAATTTTATTAAAATGTTGTAAGACAAATATTTTTATTACTTGAAAAATAAACGGTAAAAAAGTTAGATAAAATTTGGAGAGGTAACACTTATTTGTCATACCTCACAGATATTAGCATGTGGTTGGGACTCCCATCCATACATACAAAACAACACTCTCTCCTACAGACTAACCAGAGAGAGGGAAGCTGTGCACAACCCCTAGCGCTTCGTGTAGAGTCGTGGCTGTCTGCGCACGGTCGCGCACGAGGGCAGAGAGGGGGACGTGTGCTGGATTCGGCGTGTGCTCGCATCGGCCGAATTTATCTACTATGATTCTAAAGGCAACTTTAAATTTGAGGCTGAAAGTCCTTTTAGAAATCCTTACTGGATTCTGTGCCCGTTTACTGCTTTACAGTTTTTATGTCTCGTCAATTCATGTTGATTAAAAGTTTTACACATTCCAATCTACAAGTTACTGGAAAGCGCTGTTTCTTTGAGGCGGAAGTTTTATTTTATCGTCTTTTGGAGGTCCTAGGTTTAACTTTGGGCGACCCGGTTGCTGAACGTTAGATGATAATGAGATAATAATTACCTGACATTTTGGCATGATATTCACCCAATATTAACCTGAAATGCACATGACTATTACCTAATATTCAGCTGACTGTCACCTGACGTGCAGATGCTAATAATCAGCTGATTATCAGGTGAACATCAGGTAAATATTACGTAAAGATCAGGTAAATATTAGATGAGCTGTTTTTAAAAAAATTTAAAGCAAAGCTCACCTGATATTCACCTGATTTCGGATGATATTTACTCAATTTTCACCTTATTATCAGCTGATTATCACCAACTGCATATCAGGTGATAATAGAGAACTTGCATGCAGCAGGATTCAGTCAACTAATACTTTATATTGCTAGCGTAATGTCAATTGAACATTTATAAGTTATAATATCACCAATAAATAGTACATGGATCAAAAAATTAATTTTTTTCCGAGCACGTTATTCAAGCTCTCATTCAAATCGATATCACGTAACAGTGACGTTAGAATTTCTGAATTTTTAAGGTTTATTCGACTTGCGATTGATGACGTCAGGTTTTGCTTTGAGACGTTATTGTTATCCATTAGAATACGCTTCATTCGAAGCAGACTGCAGACTGTTTTTGTTTACTGAGACAGTTGTTGATACTTGGCGTATCAGTACCAAAGTTATCATGAATCCAGGATTTATTAAAGGAACATCCGAAAATCTACCAAAAGTAGATTTAGATATAATGTTAAATTTTATTTGTTTCAAAGAGTGCCATGGAAGCATGGAAATGCGTTGCGTAAAAACTCAAAGATTCGTCGTATTTTAGTATTTTGGATTAACTCAAGTTTATACAAATTTACTATAACATAAAATAATATAAATCATTTTGCAACTAAGTTTTTAAAAAAGGTTAAATTTTACTGTAACTATGGATGATCAGAAAACCAAAAAATTCTTTCAAAATACTTGTGCTTGTATACATACATTAAAATGATCCTCACAACAGTGACTAATTTTTCTCAATTTTTTTTCTGGATAATTTACAGAATCGCACCAAAGTTTTCTTTTTAACGGGTTGGTTGGGACGACTAAAAAAATCTTTGATTAATTCTTCGCTGTAGTATTTGTACACCCTGACGCAAAACAGTACTTGTACCAGTTAGAATTAGAATTAACTTATTTTTCGTTCATTTTCCAATCATTTGTTAGTTGACAGTTGTACATGTAACCTTATTTATACCTTGTATCAAATCATCCAGATAAACAAGCAGACGACACAGCTACCGTCTGCTTTTTATAGTACTTTATTCGATTTCAAAGATCATCATTATATAACAAACGAACCCACATAATTCAGAAGTTCCTACGTCATGATTACGTGACATCGATATAAATTAGGTAAGGAATTTCAATAAATTATTGTATATATTTCAAAGGCTTAAAAAAAAACTGTCTGGCAAGTTTACTTGTGGCATTTTCAGTTATTGAAAAAAATTAAATTGGAGAACATGCAAGTTTTCCACTATTTAAAATCCGGATGAATATTAGGTGAATATCATGCCAAAAGGTCAGGTGATTTTCAGCCGATTACCATCTGACGTTCAGCAGCTACGACGACATACTGTATATGTATATTCAAATGAGCAATTCAAATTTTCTCTACTTTAATTAACACTTCTGTAATATATAACAAAAAATTAAATTCTATTTAAAGCATTCACGTTGATTTTTGAAACAAATTTACTCAAACCAAGGTAAAAATCGGCTCGGAATTCAAGTAGTAGAATCCCATCTGGATTTGCGTCATGAAAAAATAAATAAGCAGGAAAAATATATCTTGCTAAAATTTGAATTTGAGCTAGCAACATGTTATCAATGTTCATGTTTGAGCATCTAATTCAAAAAATTGTGTTACATATACATCACGTAGTGCAATGCTCTGTAGTGGAGGTACGAAATTTTTGTAACATTAAACAGTGATTCATATGGTTTCATCAATTAAAGTCTGTGCTATAGTAATTCCTAACATACTTCAATAACGACAAATAATATTTAATAATCTTACAGAATTTTTCGATATTTTTCAATGAATCTTAAAAATTTTTTTTTAAAACTTCTAAATTCTCACAAAAATTAATCAAGATTATCGACTTTTATCACAAATTATCAAAGATTCATTTAAAAACTTATTTTATTATACTCTATCTAAAATAACTAACCCAAGGGAAGGATTATGCCGGGGTGACGTACAGCTGATTTTTCACCGAAAATCGATATTTTTGTTCGTTTTATATGTCTGTAACTTTTTACCCGTGTTTACAATAAAATGTGCCAAAAATTTTTATTTATCTTTGTTTAATTGCAAGTATCTAGGATTATGCTGGGCCAAGTGATGAACTATTTTACATAGGAATATAATTTTTTTTTCCGTTTAATTTATTTATAACTTTGTTATGTGCCATACACTGGCGTTTATTTAAGTTGAAATGCATTTTGTGTATCGTTGTTAATTGGTATGAGCTTTGGCTGGCCTTAATATTTGTTACTTTGTTGACCTATGGGGCCCCATAATTGACGTCATAATTTCACCTTTGGCTGCCCACTAACTCTCGCTACCCGTTTCCGGTTCATATTTTTTTAAACTTCAACAGTCTGTACATTTTTTCCTTGACAGTCTCTCTTGCTCTAACTAACAGATATAGAGCATCTTTTTCTTATTAATACATGATGTTGATGCTCCAATATCTTACAACAGGCTGTAATAAGCGCACTAGATATGCCCTAAATGTAGAGCAACCTTATCACAACATGTCTTGTAGTGGCTATTATGTATTTACCTATTCTTGTTTGTAACAGCAAATACATTTCGATCGTCATTCCTACATTTAGAGCATTAATTTTTAAATTTAATGTATGGCATGTCTTAGTTTGAATTATCATTGTATACATACCCTTAAATAACTTCATTTTGATGAAATAAAAGTAAAAAATCAACGTTATCTCTTACAAAATGCTTTGGTGCTTGGGTGTATGACTGATAAAGATAGAAGCAGTCTATATTTTGCGCCTACCTATGCACAACGAGGTCTTAACATTTTCTTGTCTTCCACAAGCTATATCATCAAAAATAACTATAGAATTTTATAAAGCAGTATCTGGCGATACAACAGGTATTATGTCTTTGCTAAAACATAAAAATCTCATAACCTCTATCGGCTGCAGTAGCTTTTTTAAAACCTTGTACTTCGGCTGATGTAGTGACTTTGAATATACGTACACATTTTCCAACTTAACGTCATTGGAATGCACGATTAAAGCTAATAAGCTATTAATTTTACCACAATAAGATGGACCCTACAATAAAAATCGAATACTTTTGGAAAGTAGTTCATTGTGCCCAATATGATGCTTTATTATTCTTAATAGCATCAAAATTATGATCTCGTAATTTTATAGTCTGCTCTTAGAACTATATGTCTTCGTTAAATAAAGAGTCAATTACAAATAACTAGCGGTCCCCCGTCTCGGCTTCGCCTGAGACTCACTAAATGAAACACCGCAGTGTGTTGACATGTAATGTAAAACATTTTCAGTGAAAAATTATACATCTAGTTGAAACACTTCTCACAACAAAAATCTTCTAATTATAAATATTTTGGTTTGGAATCCATACAGTTTATTTAGCCAAATAATAAGCTATAAAAATTAAAAAAAATATAATTATGCTGAAAAGTACCTTGCGTTCCTTAAACCATAAAATAATTATTGGCCATAAGGGGCCGTTGATTTGCAGTTTCTCTCATACAATTTACGAAAAGGGCTATTTTTTAAAGCTGTAAAGATTCAAAGCTCACAAAAATTTATCATTAACAAATTTGTTTCTCTTATCTCACAACTTTATTACCAGAGCCACAAAGTCCTGGAGCATAATCTGTACGTTATCTATCGCAACAAAAATACAAATACATATTCTACCTATTTAAAAATCTGAAAGATTCAAGAGATTACTTTTAGGGTTATAGTGAAAAGCTGATCTCTCAGTTAGTAAATTCTTTCGTTATTTTCTTGACGCCTAAAATTGTATTCATAAGATGCATTTGAAGTTTTCCTTCTAATTCGACTTTTTGTGACTTTTGGCATAGTTGAGACTCTTGTGAGCCCTAAAGGCTATTTTATTCAACTTTATTAGGTTGTAACATATTTGTTGGCAAAGAATATCAACGTCCAATGAACCTGAAAAGGACCGGTGAGCTTCTTAAGTGAAGTCTTTCTTGACTGAAGTTTCCAGCAAACGTGACTGCCTAAATACCTCAGGGTTTGAAGCTTTGGAGCTAGTTGTAGAGCTTTTTCCCAACGTCTCCTGATATAACGTCGAAGACGGTGTCTAAAGCACCTTTTTTTCAGACTCAGTTGTTTTGGTGATCTAAGGTGAAAAGGTTGGTTCGGGATGCTTGCCCGTTGGTAACTGTCCCGTTGGCTCACGTTTATTATTTTTTCTTCATAGCTGTTAGGTTTTTCCAGCACAGACCTTGGAGATGAAACGTGATTCCTGGTTGAATGCTTAAAGTTGAGAGGGTCATATAGGATCGTTGGTCACCGGGGTTCCCAGCCTTGCTACGAACAACTCTGCTCGTGGACGTCTGCCAGTGAATGACTGACTTGGTTTAATAGTGGCCGGCTTTACATAGTCTTTGAGTTGACGAATCGTCTCCGGAAATCGTAGTAAAAATGTATTAGCTGACAAGATAATTTAAACTTAGG